>NW_006383015.1:1813934-1828893 GCF_000327345.1 Myotis davidii | reverse complement strand
TGAAAGCAGGTTTCTGGGGTTTTGTTTAGCTTCTATATTTGTTACAATGTTTCAGACTGCAAGCTCAGAGGCCAGCAAGGCAGGCGGGGAACGTTGAAGTCCTCCGTCACTGAAGCAAGCAAGCCTCGTGTTCGCTTCAAGCTGCCTGGCTGCCGGCCGCCATCTTGGCTGGCAGTTAATTTGCATATCGCCCTGATTAGCCAATGGAAAGGGTAACAGAGGTACAGCTAATTACCATGTTTCTCTTTTATTAGATTATATATATACACACACACATATATATATATTAGGGATATGTATATATCTTAGGGATATATCTATATGAGTCAGACATCCCTCTGGATATATATATATATACACATATATATATGTGTGTGTGTGTATATATATATACCTAATATGCAAATAGACCTAACCTAATATGCAAATAGACCTAAAGGTGGAACAACCAAACAACCAAAACCTGTCCCTATGACGTGCTCTGACCATCATGGGGTGTGTGTGGAACATGGCAGGCCTCAGCAGCATGCGGCAGAGCATAGAACATGGTGGACAGTGGCTGTGGCGGGATGGTGGAGCACGTGAGAGGGACTGCCAAACCAAGGTGGGACGCCCTTTGCTGTCATTGGGGTGAGGCTCTGGTGGTTACTGAAAATTCTTTGCTCCTGTGTGCCCCAGTCTCTCCCGGCTCTTGCACCTGTTGCCAGAGCCAGCCCAACTTGCATCTGCTGCTGGCATCTGGTGCTGGCCCCAATTGCAACTGGGAAGTCTCATGGGGAAAGAAATAACTGATGCCTATCTACTATTTATAGGGAAACAATACTGGGTAAAGAATGAGCAGAAAATTGGTGTCCCCATTATGATAGTCTACTGGTGTTTTTCCCAGAAAGCTTTCCATAGTGTATAGATATGATTTTTTTTTAAAGGAAGGATTCACTCCACTAAACATTCAATTTCTCAGGTAAGTGGAGGCATTGTTGTTTTCAAATTGTAATTTATTCAAATATCTTAAAAGGTTAAGCTATAACTCAGACATGCTGTTCTGATAAAGCTGCTGAACTCAGCCCACATTTCCAATCTCAGAACCATGAGCAAATACATGGTTGTAGTTTTAAATCACCTGAATTTCATTATAGTTTGCTCTACAGCAACAGCTAATAGTCTCCTTATATTCTATCAGCTCCCATAATCTATGAGAAGAAAAACAAGATAGTACTGGGAAAATATAGTCATTTAATAAATGTTTGTTGAGCCAAAACCGGTTTGGCTCAGTGGATAGAGCGTCGGCCTACAGACTGAAAGGTCCCAGGTTCGATTCCGGTCAGGGGCATGTGCCTGGGTTGCGGGCACATCCCCAGTGGGAGATGTGCTGGAGGCAGCTGATCGATGTTTCTCTCTTATCGATGTTTCTAACTATCTCTCTCCCTTCCTCTCTGTAAAAAATCAATAAAAAATATAAAAAAATGTTTGTTGAATAAATAATTAAACAAGTGAGCAGAAGAATATATGAGCAAATGCAAGAAACAGTATAATCATTTTTTTTTCATAGTCAAATTTCAGTTTCAAAAAAGTCCATTTAGGTACCTTGACTGTTGATTTTTTCCTCCACTGCTGTATCATCTGGCATGCCACCTCTCTGAATTGCAGTTACTTGTATTTCTTTAGATCATGTGCACTTTGAGAGCCAGGACGTGGGCTCTAATGGGAACCTTGATATCTGGGCACAATAGTGCTTATATACTCAGTGTACACAAAAGTTTGATTCTCTGGAATTTTAAAAGTATATAGGAAGTTTTGACCTCTGGAACCAAGATGACAGCTTTATCAGTATCAGTGATTCTAAACCATGGCTGGAAAGTAAAATAATTTGAAAGGTTTAAAAAATATCATTGTCCAGCCTCACTTCAGGCCAATTCAGAATCTCTGGGAGGTAAGACAAGGCCATGCTGATGTGCAGTCAGGGTGCAGAAGCTCTGAGTTCAAATGTTCTCAAGGCTTATTAGTATTAGCACTGGGAAGTGACCCTCCACAGTAATGAGGAGAGCCTATTAAATAACTTGGAATCACCAATTTTTTAAAATTTTCAATGTAACTATGTGTGTGATAACTGAAATGCTAAATATTTTGCTATATTATGAATGCATGAGTCTAGGAAAGGCATAGGGAAATTTATAACAAATGCTTATCGTTTGGCATAGAATTGTCTTTTCATTTTTCCTTTAATTTTTTCATCAAAGCTATAAAATATTTCTTACAGTTTTTAATTTTTTGATAAACACCAATTTCATTTTTAGTCAAGAGTTTTTAAGATATTTTAGTGTTTACTCCTAGGTGTTGAGTTTGAACATTTTAAAATGGCTTACTTCAAAAATTTTTATTCAACCATAGCTCATTCAGAATAAATCACTCAAGATTGCGTCTCACATGAATAGTCATACACTAAGGTCTCAATTTGACAACATTAAGCTCTGTATTCTTACTTCTTAAAAAACCAAAACATATTTATAGATTGTTTTTAATGCACCTTTTCCCCATTTGACTACACTATGATTGAAAGTTCACAGCCTTGGTTACATTGTATAATTTGAGAAATAACCAACAATGTCCCTCATGATTAAATATTCAAGTTTGCAATTATTTTGTAACTTTTGTTCTGCTCTTCGCTCACTCTAAAAATTATCATAAAATTTTGAAAGATGTCCTCAGTGTAGAATATGTCCATAAAATATTAAATATTCAATTTTCCTCTATCATGGCTTGAAAAATTCATAATTACATGATGATCCACATAATAACTCATTCTGAAAAGTCATATATGGCACTCCCTCTGTGACTGAGTTAATAATTTACTGCTGTGTGGGATTTTCACGCTGCACTGTTAGTCTTGGGAACATTTATTAAGCAAATGTTCATTTGCAAAGATCAGGATGTGAATGAAGAGGGTAAGAATTTAATGAGGAGTGACAGACAGGTGAACCAGTTCCATATAGAACTTTAGTACAAGGGAAAGCAGAGAGCTTTATCTTCTATTGCCTCGATAGACACCTGAAATGAAATATAGAAGACAGAGGGCAGAAGGAAAAAAAATGATGCTTTCTTGCAGGGGCCAACAGGGGGGATAAATCAAGGAGAGTGAGGAATACATTCTGGGCCATCTGAAAAGGTGCCATCAAATGGGACGCTTTGAGCTCATTGAGCAAAGGGGATGGCGACTTTTTATTTTAAAGACACCAAATTCTGCCAAAAATATATTTTATGTCTTCTCTTTTCCCCTTTGGTATTCTAAATTTTCATCAATAATAGCTTGGGTGGCCAAAGCATAAAACTTAATAAGTAGACAGAAGAAGAAGTTTTGCCATTTTAGGGCTTGGAATTCATTGCTTACAGAGACATTTGGGCAAACCATGTCATTTAGATGAAGGCCTAAAATTGTTACATAACAGCTAGGAATAAACCTTAGAAATGGATGATCCATATTCTCTTATTTGGGTGAGGTTTGAAGAGATATAAGCAATGTGAGTGAAAAAAGCAGTTTGTGTTTGATCTACAGAACAATTGTAGTATGTGCTAACTGCCGCTTAACCTTTCTCTGTTATCTTGGGCAAATCTTTGAATATTTACAGCAGTGATAGGTCACTAGGAAAAGTCATCAGATAGAACCAAAAGGAAAGCTGCTTGGTTATCTTATGATTATATTGTTTTGGCTTGACAAAAGGAGTATGGAACCTTCTATGTCATCTTAACTTCTTTTTGGAATTAAGAAAATACATGAATGATTAAAACTAAAATAAACTTATAATAAAAAATAAGGCCACGCCCTAACCAGTTTGGCTCAGTGGATAGAGCGTTGGCCTGCAGACTCAAGGGTCCCAGGTTCGATTCTGGTCAAGGGCATGGACCTTGGTTTCGGGCACATCCCCAGTGGGGAGTGTGCAGGAGGCAGCTGATTGATGTTTCTCTCTCATCGATGTTTCTAACTCTCTATCCCTCTCCCTTCTTCTCTGTAAAAAAAAATCAATAACATATATATTAAAAAAATAAGGCCACCTCACACATATAATTTGAAATGTATTAAGATTTGTCTGTAGTCACCAGTTCTGTCTCCACCCTTCAATTTTTTCATCAGTATGAAATTATGAAAATGAGTGTGAACAACGGTGCAGGAAGTAAAGAGGAATCACATTTTGTTGACTGGTGATAGATTTAATTTGGTTTGTTGCCCCTTATAGCAAAGGTTACATTTGATGTCTTTAACAATGTTGAACTTTTCCTGAGGGACCTTGCTCCTGAAAAATGGCAAACAGGGCAAATGCAAAGATACACACAGATACAAGTAGATGGTGGTTCAGCTCCTGGCTTTGCTATTTGTTGGCTGTGTGACCTCAGACACTCCACCACTCGGTATCCTCAGATGGGAACGTGGGCGCCATAGATGACAGAAAATCTTTTCAGAATGATCGCAGCTCTAAAATTCCATGGTTAGAGGCGATGCTGGTGTTTCCATATAGCTGGATAGGGACAGTTCTAAAAGTATGTTTCCTTTTTTGCCATCCCATTCATTCTTTTAGGGACATATATTGATAGGTGTTTTTATCCATATAAAAACGCTATGGATTCTTGAATTTGAGCATTTATTCTGAGGGAAAGCCAGAAATATTTGTGCTAAAATGTATCATTGTACTTCCTTTTCATTACCTGGAGATGTTGGCCGTTTTGACCAACAACAAATACTAGAGCTCTCCCTCCTGGGTAGTTCGCGGGGGCTTCAGATAGATGTAATGGCCTGGGTGAAAGGCCAAAGTGTTATTGTCTCAAATACCCGGATACTTGGGACAGATTGTCTTCAATGTTCTCTTTTTCATAGAGTTGTGAATAGAAGCTGGTCCTACGCAGCACTCAGTGAGGAATCAATAAAAAAAAAATTAAACTGAAAAGAAAGGTTTAACTTCTGGTGTCCGCTTGGGCGCAGCACTTAAAAATTGGGTTACTCCCACTTTAGAAATAGAGAATAATATTTTTGCAGTAGCATATTTTACAGGTATTTTAAATAGGACAGTGTTCTATTTTGCGTACCCTAGGGGGGTGTCATATATTAATTGCTACATTCTATGTATATTTATTTAAGAGAAACCTATTTGATAATATTTAAGAGTCAAATGAGTCTTATCTTTTCTCTTTAATCTCTTGGCTTTCTCCTCATTCTTGTTTTCAGTCTTCATTTTCAAATGATATAAAACCTAAATTCTAGTATGTCCTTGCTGAAACTCATGGTGCACCAATGGTCCATTCACTGTTGTTCCTTACTACAAAGTCACCATCCCTAGGAAGGCTCAATTTTCAAGACCGATGGCGACTGGAAAAGGATTTATAACCAAGTTCTTTGAATCAGAATAAGTCAATTTCCTCATCAAAAATATTAGTTACCAAGGTCTGAATGAGGTCATTTTCAAATGCCAGGCAGAAACAGTTGTCAGTGGTCTACCCTGAGTAAATCCTCTAACTATAAATTTCAGAATGAAGCAAGGCAGAATTTTTTTAAATCATAGCACTGAAAAAATTAAAACTGACCATATCTCTGCTTAAAAATAGTGGTTAAAACAATAACACCAGCGACTACTGGAGAAACATTTTTCTCTGATATCCAATGTACCGAGTTCATCATTAATATGTGTTCTTGCCTGGAAATACCAAAAGCATATATATAATACATTTCTCTATATATATCATTAAAAGTTGCCAAAATAGAAAGTATAAGATTTTGTAAGTGCAATGGAAATATTTTGTAGGATATGTAAACTGGAGGCTGCACCAAGTTGCTAAAAAATGATTTGGTTAAAGGGTAAATACACCTTGTACATCATAATGAAAGTCTTATAGGTAGAGGTGGAGATTAACACTTCAGGCTGTCTACAGAATATTAATAAAATTCAATATATTTTCTAAAAGGTATAATTTATATTTTGTGGAAATGAGACCCTTTTCTAATAAAATTCTTCTGTCCTTCATTCTGTTCATATAATTTTGCTATAAATCATCCTGTAGGAATTTCCCCCCTAAATATTCATCTCAGGGAAAACCTATTTAAATAAGCCCTCTTAGCAAGATCTTTCAGAATTAAAATTACACCATGAGTGATACTCATCCAATATGTTTCCTTGTATAAGATTTTCTTTTGCTTACAATAATATTTTTGCTAAATCATATTATGTTAAAATTGCTGATTTGCGGTGACTTTGATAGTAAAGAAACACTGCTTTTAAAGATCAACAAATTACCGTGGCCTTTTTAATTGTACCATCTCTGAGTCTGTACCTTTGCAGCCCCTTTCTGCTCCCCATCTACATATATATAGTGAGAAAAACCTAAGGGCATTATTCTCAGCTTCACCACAAAGAAAGAATAAGAAGGAAGAAAAATTGCTGCTGGATATACTAGGTTTCCTTGGTTTCTGGTAAACTGGAACATTATGCTTTCATAGTCATCTGAAGCTAATTTTACTCTACTGTCTGGTAGTCATTAGAATACATTCTTCTATTTTATTTATGATAGGAATATAATAAGTAATTTGCTTTTTTAGGATGTGAGATAGAATATGGAGAGTAGGTAGATGTGTCAGGCATTCATACACACACACACACTCACACACACACACACACACACACATTAATGTTAGGTCCTATGCAAGTTCTCACAGTCAGGGGTGTCCCTTGAGGGTATTACAGGAGAGTTCTATGGTCACACAGACTGACTCTAGAGCTCTGAGAAGGTTTTTGATGGGGTAATTAGCAAACCTCTTGCTTTTGTAAATTATCAAGCGCTTGACAAATGAATGTTCACAGGCTTTAATCTGTTTCTTATGTCTGTGCTGTAAGGTAGGAGGAATAAGCTTTACCATCCCCATTTTCTATGTCGCAACTGGAGTTTAGTGGGGTTAAGCGACGTTCCACGATTATAAAGCCCCCAGGACTGTTTTTGATGCAGAGTCCAGGACTCCCCTGCTGTGCTTCTGTCAACTCACCTTTTTATCCTCCTGGGCTCTCTGGCCCTCACTTCTTGGCCCTAAGCCTCAAGGAGGAGATGAACCAGGGCTCAGATTAAATGTAGACATTTATTGTTTGTTGTGGGCTATATCTGAGAAGCAGTAGCGTGCACAGCTTCCAGCATCCTTGCAAGCATTGTGTGCCCACTAATGCCTCTGTGTGGGACATGGGACATCATGGGATGGAATATAAAATATGTTTGGGAACAGAAATCACTGCCCTGACCATCTGTGACTTCCAAAACCATTTAGCTCCCTAGAGAAGAGTGTGAAGTAAAGAGTGTTTGCCATCTTCAGTGCAGCTCACAAATATTTATTGAGTGCTAATACTATTTATAAAGTATAATATTTAGAAAATACTAGAAATTATGTACTATTATACCACAATTATAAAATATAATATTACTGAGTTGAACACTGTTCTAAATATCTGAACATGAATAAATCCACTTAATCCTCACAACAATGCTATTGTTATTGCTACTGTTATTGATTACAGCTATTGTTTTCTTTTCTTTTTTTACTTAATTAAGGAAACTGAGGCACAGAGAGGTTAACTTACTTGTGCAAATACAACCAGGATATGAGGGACCCGGCCAGAACGTGGGCTGTGTGGTGCTGCCTCTCAGCATCTCAGGAGCTGTGCTAAGTGGTGAAGATACCCAAGTCAACAAGGGCTGCTTTCCAGTAAACCCAGAGTCTATATGGGCGACAAACTTAACTGAAGTGCAGTTCCTTGTGAGAGTTGCCACAGGAGAGGCAGGGGCGAGGTACAGTTAACACACAAAGCCTAGCACACCGTTCCGGAGCTCTCGGGGAGGCGTTTCTGGATGCAGTGAGGCTTCCCCTGAGCCAAGAAGGATAAGTGAGAGCCTGTCACCCTTTCACACCTGGGCAAGCTGACTCCCAGTCCCAGGAATAGCACCTCCGAAGCACGCAGGCAAGAAATGACACAGTGTTCAGACACTCCCAGATTTGGCGCAATTGGGGCACAGAATGCCAGGCAGTGATGAGGAGAAACTGAAGCTAAAAAGGTAGACAGGAGCCGGGTCTCGAAGGGCTTTTAGAACACACACAGTAGGTTGGATTTCATCATGGAGACCATGGGGAGCTACGAAAGGGTTTTAAGTGGGAGAGTCATGAGATTTGTGTTTTAGTCAGACCCCAGAGTCAGCAGAGGGGTGGGATTAGAGGTGAGATGACAAGCAGTCAGACTCTGAGAAATGATGGGGGCATCTTAATGATCTGAAAGAGAGAACTCTGGACTTTCACCCATTATTCTTAGGATTAATCTTATTTTTTGAAGCATCAATGATGAGAGAGAATCATTGATCGGCTGCCTCCTGCATGCCCCACACTGGGGTTTGAGCCTGCAGCCCAGGCATGTGCCACAACCTGGAATTGAACCGTGACCTCTTGGTTCATAGGTCGACGCTCAACCGCTGAGCCACACCGGCTGGGCCCCAGGGTCAATCTTACTAACATCATTAGTTTCCTTTAATATTTTGCCTAGATTGTTCAGGTTATTCATCTGCCTTGGAGGAGAAAGACAACATATCAGTTTGAATACTTTCTGCTTCAAGTAACAAAAACCACAGTGGAAATACTTAAGCAACAAGGCAAATGTATTATTTTACATAGACATGTTTGAGTAAGGCACCACTAGGTTTGGTTAATGCTGTGGCTCAATGACAACATCAAGGAATAATGCCACACCCTGGCAGATGTGGCTACGTATACAGACTTAGGGTCCTTGTAGCAAGGAAGGAAGCATTCGGAGAGACAGCTAACAGTGCCTGCACAGAATGCAGAGAGTAAACATTCAGTTTCTTGCATTAAAAGAATAGGAGTAGGATCACTGGGTCAAATGGGAGTTCCATTTTTAATTTTGTGAGGAAACTGCGTACTGTCTTCCAGAGTGGCTGCACCAGCCTGCATTCCCACCCCCAGTGCACTAGGGTACTCTTTTCTTCACATCCTCACCAGCACTTGTGGTTTGTTGATTTGTTGATGATAATCATTCTGGCAGGTGTAAGCTGATACCTCATTGTCATTTAGCTAAGATCTGAAAACAGCCATTGTGCCCATCCATAGATACAAAAGTGGATTTAAAAAGCTGTGGTATATTTATACATGATAATACTACGCAGCTGTAAAACAGAAGATCTTACTCACTTTGGTAGCACATACACTAACATTAGAACAACACAGAGAAGATTAGCATGGCCGCTGCGCAAGGATGACCCGCATATTAGTGACTGAGAGAGCCCAGACCTGGGAGATTGGTTTTCTGAGCCCAGAACAGCTACAGTGCAGACTCTTGCCCGCCCTTCTATCAGGACAAGTGACCCAAACCTCAGAGTGAGCCCAGGGTTTGTTTTGGGTTAAAATCAGTGGTACCTTTTGTCAAGACAAATGCAAATTAAAAATAAAAGGGCTTAATTTTTTTCTTGTGGAAAATAATAAGAAAAATAATGGCTTTTGCTCCTGTTTCTCAGAGCATTTACCTTAGAAAATTTATTACATGTACTTTCTCATCTCTTCGAAATACAGTTGAGTCTGTATTTGAACTGCACAGGTCCACTTAGATGGGGACTTTTTTTCAATAAACATACTGTCAGCCATCCATGTCCCTGGGTTTCACTTCAATAAACCACAGATGGGAGACAGTATTTTTTATTCCTAATTGCAATTTGTGGAGGTGAAGGGCCGACTGTATGCATTGTTCTGTGCCATCTTACTTAGAGACTTGAGCATCTCTGGATTCTGGTATCCTTGGGGCGTGGGAGGGGTAGTCCTGGGATCAAGCCTCCTTGGATACTGAGGGACAACTAAGTTTAGGGGGATCAAAAGTTATACACAGACTTTCAACTAGGGTTGTGCTCCTGACCCCTGCATTGTTCAGGAATTAACTGTATATAAAAACCCTTTTGTAGCTTTCTGACATGGGAATGTCATTCTCAAAGAATCAGTCATCTCTTTAATAAAGTGAAAACATCAGGAAAAATAGTGCCCATGTCTCCCATCAACTGTGGGAGGGTAGGAGCCTAACTCAAGTGAGTTCCTTCTTCCAAGTTGTATAACTACCTCCTGTCATAAAGATGTAAGAAATTTGTCTTTTCTCTGGATAATGCCTATTAGCCTAAAAGAGATGGCCACCCCATCAGATGAAGTTAGGGTGAACTCCTTGTGGAAAATGGTGCTGTCAAGTCCTCTGTCTTGAGGACTAGTTATTGTGCATCTCAAGAACATGTGTAATCTTTCAACCGTTTTACAGTTTGACCAATAGCTATGATCACCAGGGGGCAGACGCTCCAACTGGTAGGTTAGGTTGCTGCTGGGTCCCTGTCAGCCCCAAATCTGGTTCACCAGCACCAGATTCCTTTTCAATGTGCACGAATCCATGAACCAGGCCACTATTTCAAAAATAAAAGTGTTTTCGCCCTAACCGTTTTGGTCAGTGGATAGAGCATCTGCCTGCAGACTGAAGGGTCCCAGCTTCGATTCCTGTCAAGGGCATGTACTTTGGTTGTGGGAACATCCCCAGTAGGGGGTGTGCAGGAGGCAGCTAATAGATGTTTCTCTCTCATCGATGTTTCCAACTCTCTATCCTTCTCCCTTCCTCTCTGTAAAAAAATTAATAAAATATATTTAAAAAAATAAAAGTGTTTTCTTTCTCTACTACCTTTGTGGAGAGGTTTCCTGTGTTGGAAGAATATTTTGATTTTTAATTATATTTCTTCAACACTATATTGTTATATTGATACATTATCTTACCTACTTATGTTATATTTCTACACATCTATTCCTTTTTTCCTTCCTTCCTTCCTTCCTTCCTTCCTTCCTTCCTTCCTTCCTTCCTTCCTTCCTTCTTTCCTTCCTCCTTCCTTTTTTCCTTCCCAGATGTCTTATCTTTTTTTGTTTTACTTTTTCTTTCCCTCCCTAGATTGGCATGTAAGTCTATTCTTCTCCATCTAAATTATTCAGTATAGATGGGTTAGTACATTGAGAAGATAGATATCACAGATGTTTTGAGAAAAGGTGATAGCATGGATCCCAACAATTAAAACGATGGCTTAATCCAAAAATGTGCTTTTCCTCGCAGCGAGGAAGTTTTAGGGCTGGGTCCTCAGGTGTTTAACCTTGAAAATTTAAAACAAAAGAAGTTTCTGGACATCACAAAGCAAGGTGCTCATTAGAGGAAACTGGTAAATGTAAAAAATATAGACTTTAATTCAGAGAGGTATTAGGTTGGAAATTGTAAAATGCCTTTAGTGTAGTATAATAGAATAATATGCTATTATATTACACTAGAGGCCCAGTGCAAGAAATTCGTGCACTGGTAGGATCCCTAGCAGCTACCAGCTGCCGGCCAGGTACTGCTTCCCTTCCCTCGGCTAGCCCTGCCCCCTGGTCGAACTCCTGGATGACCTCCTAGCCGAGGGGACAATTTGCATACTATGCTTTTATTATATAGGATTTTATACCATAATCATTCATGTAAGTGGGTATCTATCTATCTATTTATTATCTATCATATTTAAAGAGCCATTTTATTTGTCTTTTTTGGGATGGGAAAACCATTCATTTGAATACTGTGACAAATCCCAAGTACTAACAAACAGAAAAAACACAAATTATTACCGTTGTTCATTTCCAAGGCATCATTTTTAGGTTATAAAACTTACCCAAAGAGCACACTAGCAAAACCAGTCTGTTTAAAAAGACTTATTAAAGAAAAACACAGAACTTCTATAATGGTTTATGCAAGTGTGTTCTGATCCAGTTTCAATTGATACAATATAAGAAGGGATGAGCTAATGTGGCTCCCAGAGTCCTTGGTGGGAGGAGGTTCGTGGGAGAAACTACGAGCCTAACTTAAATTCTGCACACCATTTATGTTCCTGAGAGTTTTAATAAGCGATAGCAGCTGTGTTCCTCATTGAGTATTTTCCTTTGCTGGCATAATAAATACTTAATGTTTTGAAGCCAAAATGCCCATCTGAAGTAAACAATGAACTATCTCTTAATTCTCTAAGAAGGCGTAGACTCTGAAATTGTTTGCACAATACTGTGACAATTTCTGAACCTTTTCCACCTCTGATATTTGACCCTGGCCTTGCCAAAGACCCATAAAGCAACTTCTGACTTAAGAATAAATACAAATAAATTTCTCACATTTTGCATAACCACAGACATACTTCCATGTTGGACAGCACTATTTAGTACTACCTTAGGTCTACTGAAAAAAATATCTATTTTTTTTTTACCACAAATTCAAAGCTCACCAGTGCTACTTTTCTTAATTAAGCTGGGCTGCTCTCACAATTCAAAAAGCTTCATTTTTTTTTTCATCTTAAATTAAACTCCCTGTGCAATGCATTGACCAAAACAAATAATCTATGACCTACAAACAAGACACTTGCATTCCCCGAAGAATTACGTTCTTGTTTTCTCTAGGTTATACATCTTTGAACCTCTCTTTGCCGTAACGACCTTCTGGTGCTCATTAGCATGCTGATTACCATTAACACAGCTATAATGCAGCAATTTTCCTGGTGTATGTCGAGGAGAAATGCTCATCTGAATGTAGTCAGGGGACAAAATTAACTGCATAAATCTACTGCGCAAACTGGATCTCGTCCAACTTCGCACGCGTCGTCTTTCCTCTCCTAGTTGTGACATCATCATCCCGATTCCCACTGATGGTTTAATAAGTATCTCAGGGTTTCCTATTTCATTTCCTTTCATCTCTGTATGCTACATTTCAAGTTAATTTCAGGAGTGCTTGACCACCTTATTACCGTGACTCATAATATACATTTATTTATCTTTCATCTTTTAGCTCTGTTCCTTAATGGCTCTTTTAGGAGATTCGTATCTACTTTACTTTTTATATATATTTTTTCACATTTATATCTTTTTTTAAAAACATCGGCTAATAGAGTAGGATTTCACTACACCCGTACATTTATGGAGCTGAGAGCAACACTGAGATATGTAAGCCATATGTATTTTAGGAGGGAGGCATAAATGTTATTCTTTTGCAAGGTAGAATTATATGACTAGTCATGGAAGGAAATGAAGTGTTTCATGGCAAGAACAAGAGCTATGAGAGACCTGCATTTTTTTTCTGGTCCCTGTCACAGGCATTTGATAGTTCTTGACAGCACTGGGCTCCCAGCATGTATTGAGGATTGATAACTCAGCCTGCAGATTAAGAAGCTGATAGGAAAGCTCATGTGACCCTCTGAAATTTATATTCAAAATTGTTCTTTGAGGATGGTATTTCAAATATTCTAGCCAATGAGCAAATGGCACCAAGGCAATGATAAAATTTGCATTACTGGAATGATATGTGTCAGAGTCAAAATCACTATTAAAATAAGAGTTGATGTGATCACAAAATAAACCACAATATGCATGCTCACATTAAAAAGGGAAGAAAAAGCTATGCATTTTATAATTAAGAATGGGCTAACATTCAAATTTATATTTTTTAAAAACAATAAGCTAGGGCCATTTTTTATTTTTAACACTCGACAGAAATTCTATGTGTGCTTTTCCAGCTTAAGGAAGCAGACTGAGAACCATTCATTTGCTGCCTCAGGGTGATTAAACTCGATGATGAGTCTCCCTCTGGTAACTTCCCGGCATGGAGGGAGCTGATCAAAGGGTATGGTAGGAAAAATAAACTCGCATGCCATTTCCAATCCACTCTGATCCACTCTGTGTTAGTAATACGAACAAAGTGCTGTGGGCGCTCCTGGAAGGGGAGATTAATTCAGATTCTTCCCTGTGGGAATAGAGTTGAGGGGCATGCAGAGAGGATGTGGGCTGATGTTAAGGAAACAGGAAATATTTGAATTGAGTTTTGAAGATGGAGTACAATTCCATTAGATTAAGAGGGGTGGAGGAGAGAACCCTCTCTTCTCACTTTGACAATTACAACTGTAGAAGTAGAATCACTGAATGTAGAAGTTGGTGAGAACTTCAGTGATGTTTTCTACTGCTCAGCCCTCCAATTACAGAAGAAGCACTATTCTCTGTAGCTCTGACCTGTTTGTGGGATTGCTGACAGGCCATTAGGTTTGTAAATACATCATTAATGCAAAGAATGCTAGGGAACTTGTTAATATTCCCAATTTGTGCTTTATATACAAATAAAAATTATAATATGATGAAACAGACAAGAAATGTATTTGCATTTGTCATTAGTCTCACATAAAATATTTGAATTTAGTATATATGAACATTCATTCTTCTGAAAGTTTCCTCAATAAGATTCAAGTTCTGCTTTGAATGAGATTCTTCAAGTACATCAAGTAATAGTCACTGCTATAAAATTGATTGCTTGATTGAACCTAGTTCTCTTTATATAACCCATTCCTTCTGCATTTATGCTCTCAAGGCATGATTTCTTTGATAAAAGCAGTAACCTCAAAAGGTTGATATAGCTTCCCAGCATTCCCAACTGATGCCCAAGGAGAAACTCTTTTAAGCAAAATAGTTGAACGAATGCTCATGAAATTCTGCACACTGTCCAGAACACATAGGCGAAGTCTCTGCAACCAAGAGCAGTTGCTGCATGGCAGTCAGAAATAGTTTGCCTCAGACTGAAAATATGTAAACTGGTATGTGTCTAGGTTGTGAAAGTTCAGCTGCAAATGCTTATCTATCTATCTATCTATCTATCATCTATCATCTATCATTATTCAGTTATTTAGTCATTCATTTGATATACAACATCTATCTTTTGCATTTTTGTCTACTATATTCCAGTCATTCTACTAAATACTAGTTATAAAGGCATGTCAAAAGCAGTTCGCATTGAGAAAACATAATATTATAGAAAAAAATAAGTCAGGATTTAAATGCTGGCTCTGTTCTTTAAAAACAGCATTAGTTTGCTCAACTGTC
>NW_006383015.1:1809769-1812322 GCF_000327345.1 Myotis davidii | reverse complement strand
TATAAAACACATTCCTTCTGCATTTATGCTCTCAAGGCATGATTTCTTTGATAAAAGCAGTAACCTCAAAAGGTTGATATAGCTTCCCAGCATTCCCAACTGATGCCCAAGGAGAAACTCTTTTAAGCAAAATAGTTGAACGAATGCTCATGAAATTCTGCACACTGTCCAGAACACATAGGCGAAGTCTCTGCAACCAAGAGCAGTTGCTGCATGGCAGTCAGAAATAGTTTGCCTCAGACTGAAAATATGTAAACTGGTTTGTGTCTAGGTTGTGAAAGTTCAGCTGCAAATGCTTATCTATCTATCTATCTATCTATCATCTATCATCTATCATTATTCAGTTATTTAGTCATTCATTTGATATACAACATCTATCTTTTGCATTTTTGTCTACTATATTCCAGTCATTCTACTAAATACTAGTTATAAAGGCATGTCAAAAGCAGTTCGCATTGAGAAAACATAATATTATAGAAAAAAATAAGTCAGGATTTAAATGCTGGCTCTGTTATTTAACAACAGCATTAGTTTGCTCAACTGTCATAGCAAAATACTATAGACTAAGTGACATAAACAACAGAAACGTATTTTCTCACAGATCTGGAAGCTGAAAGTCTTAGATTGGAAATGAGGGCACCAGCATGGTGGGTTCTGATGAGAGCTCTCTTCCTGGCTTGCTGTGTCCTCCCACAGTGAAAAGAGCAAGCTCTCTGGTATCTCTTCTAGGATGGACACTAATCCCATCATGAGGGCCTTGCCCTCATGACCTCACTAAACCTAATTGCCTCCCAAAGGCTCCATCTCCAAATACTATCACCTAGGGGGCCGGGACTTAGACATGAACTGGGAGTGGGGTGAGGGGAGGGGCAATGCAGTCCATAATAAACAGCTGTGCTACTCTGACAAAATGTCATAACCTCTCTGATAGTCTACTTTCTCTGTTATGAAGTGAAGATAAAACTACATATATTTTAGGTTCTTTGATAACATAAGGTAGTATAAATAAAAGCACCTGTTATATATGGTGCCTAATGAACAGTAGGAACTGAATAAATATTGTGAGTGTTATACCCCTTTTCTCTCTACCCTTATCTGGCTGGCTAAAAGCTCCCAGTGTATGAGTAGATTAACAGTAGGGCAAGAAGAAATAAGCCAGCAAGCTGCCTATCATAATGCTTTCTGATTCAGTGTATATTATGAAAAAGTGCTGTAGCCCTGCCAGTGTGGCTCAGTTGGTTGGGTGTCACCAGGTGCACTGAAAGGTTACCAGTTCGATTTCCAGTCAGGTCATACATCCAGGTTGTGGGTTTGATCCCTAGTAGGGGGCATGCAGGAGGCAGCCAATCAATGTTTTACTCTCACATCGATATTTCTCTCTCTTCCTCTCTCTCAAAAAATCAATAAAAATACCTTTTAAAAAGTGCTGTGAATGCTCACTGAGAGGAGAAACTAATTTTGCTTCTGCTCTCTGGGAATAGTGAGGAACTCTACAGAGGGCTGTGGAGTAACGTCTAGGGAAGAGGAGCTATTTGGTAAGGTTTCAAAGACAAAGTAGAACTACCCTAGGCTGAGGAGGTGGGAAAGCCTTCCACACGGAGCAAAGACATGAAGGCATGATTGGGCACATTTCATGTGGGGAGCCTGGTGTGACATGGCTGTGAGCACCTATTAAGGAATTTTGACGTGCTTTACGGCAACTTGCTTTTTTTCCTCCTTCGAAAGCTCCTCTATCATTTCATCTTCTCATCTTAACAGGGTATCATCTACAGATAAGGAAAACCTATGCCATTTATCACTGAGTACAAAGGGGGAAGATTGCAGCGCTCTGGGTTTTGGCATTGCAGATATAAATGGCTTCCCAGGGACTTCCCGATGCAAGGAGGCACTTGAAGGAAGCTCAGCCTCCTGTGGGGCTGACTGAGCCTCTGAGCAGCTGCTGCTTTATGTCCTTGAAAGGATGTTGGATAAGAAACAGCCTTTGCACACAGTCCAAATGCAGGAAGTTTTCTTTTTCAGATTTAAAATAAACAAACAAAAAAAACATGTTATTTCACAAATAGGAACCAAAGTTTGTTTCACAAATAGAGACACTTATATTAACACTTAGGGTATCAGATTTTTCTTCTTCAAATAAAACAAAATAGAGTCCCTAGTATAATGCATATTCACTTTAAAAACTACAAAATACCAATAAACAAAGGAGAACAAAATAAGTCATTCATATTCCTATCACCCAAAGATAGTTAATGTTTAACTTCTAGGCAATTGTGCACTCTTTAATCTTTATGCAGATAAAATTTTACTTTTCTATATGCTTTTAATTTGTTTTTATCAGATTTTATTGGAAATACAGTGTCCAATTTAATTGTGAGAGCTTCTTAGTATTTTTGTGTAAAGTTGTATCAGTTTTTTTTAAACCAATTTTATTTTCTTGTTGTTTTAGTTTGTTCTTTTAATGCTGTGACATACTGTTATAGTTTATGGATTTAGTACAAGTTAAAACTTCTTAGGATAAAGTTCTAGAAGTAGAATATTTCAATTTATGGATAT
>NW_006383015.1:1805249-1809746 GCF_000327345.1 Myotis davidii | reverse complement strand
ATATATATATTAAAGGCAGTTGATAAGAATTACAAGTTGCTAAGCACAAAGGATATACCAATATAAAAATGACCATGTTCTGGTCGGTGTTCTCAGTGGTTAGAGCATCAACCCATATACCTAGAGGTGGTGGATTCTATTCCAAGTTCAGGGCACGTACCTGTGTTGCAGGTTTGATCCCTGGCTCAGGTTGAGGAGTGTGTGAGAGGCAACCAATAGACATGACTCTCTCACATCAACCCCCGTCCTCACTCTCCCTCTCTTCCACACTCTATAAAAACCAATGGAAAAAATTTCCTCAATTGATGACTAATAAACAAAAAAATACCAACTTTTCATGAGACTCCCTATGTCCCTATATTTTTTTCTAAAACTGTACACTTGTATTTTTAAAATTTCCTATTTTATATCTTTTTTTTCTTTTAAAGACTAGCTTTAATAGGGAGGGACTACTTGAGCTTTAAAAGAGGGAAGACTGGGGAGAATGGAAGTCCAGATAGAAAGAAGGACTTACGAGTCTGAGGCTGCACCTTGCCTAGTTTATGTTTTTGCCTGGGGCTAGCTCTGAGTTGTAAGATGTGTATTCTGTATTTTATCCAAGAGGTCATGACATACTTCTTTGGAGTTTTCAAAAAAAAACCAAAACCCAACTTTGAAAACTTTCCCCATTTCTCTACAGACATGACCTTTCTTTGTCATTGGAGTCACCTCCTCTGTTGCAACGATTAAGGGTGAGTAACAGAGGCCAGGCTTTGGCTTCTCGGCAAGGGTTGTGCACTCCCTCTCCACAGACCACTGTGCAACAGGCCACATAGATGCCGCCCCTGCAGGCATGAGTCCCTCTTAGATTTTTGAGATGTTAATTTTTTTTTACTTATTTGAGGGCACAAAGACATTGGATTTCTACAAGGTAGATTATAAAAGTGATCATGGAAATGACACCAGAGGTGGCCACCCCAAAGTGTGCAGAAAACTATCCATATTCCAACAGACACTTGAAATGATGTTAATTAGCATAGTGAATGTCAAAAATGAGTTGTCATTGATGAAATTAGTGGCTTGTTATGTACTGTGCTTAATGTCAGGAATGGGTTCTCACTGTGAAGTTAAAGAATGTAGCGCATGTGAGTGGCTAAAATATTTATAGGGTGTCCCTCCCCTTCATTGTTCCTCTGCACAAACAAGGATTAAGAATCCAGAAATGTCTGTAGCCAGAACCTTTTGGCACAGGGCGTGAGCCCCAAATGGCCCTGAACTCAGGCACTGGCTTAGGAGGACTGTTCACCTGATACCAACTCTAAGGGTAATAGAAATCTAATTCTAGAGTACAGTCACAATTCATGATTGCCCAAAGGGACACTGAGTTCACAGAACACATTGTGTGAAGTAGGCTGTGGCTTACTTGCTAATGAAAGTTTATTTAACAAATGTCTGATTGTGTGGAAGAAATGGGCTTGAAGTGGTTTTCGATGACAAAGCTGTACGTGCAGAAGTAGAAATGGAATCCCCACCCATCTTGCATTTCCTCAGGGGCTACTGCTACCCACCGAGAAGCACCAGAGTCATGCTTGACCAAACTGGCTGAAGTAAAATTCACAACACTCTTGCTTGCTCTGTATGGTGCCTTTTTGGAGAAGATCTTACTTGTTCAGGCATGTGTAGAGCAGATTATGTAGGTCATTCTACCATCCCTGTTAACATTCCTATTATATTAAACTAGAGGCCCAGTGCATGAAATCCGTGCACTGGCAGGGCCCCTAGCAGATTCCAGCTGCCGGCCAGGGCCTCCTGCTGCTGCTGACCAGTGCCTCCCTTCCTCCCCTAGCCGGCCCCACCCCTGGTCGACCCTGCCTCTGGATGACCTCCTGGTCGAGGGGACAATTTGTATACTATGCTTTTATTATATAGAACTTTTCAAAATTCAGACATTGCATTTTATTTCTTTCCTCTGAGTGTACTAGACCCAGTGATGGTTGGTTATAATGAATGTGAAATATGTTGCCTTCAATTTTCCCCAAAGGAAATATTGACAAAGGGGGAGGAATGGCCTCCACTCTATACATAGATGCTGTGGTGCAGGGATAAAGCCTGTCCTATGGCCAAGGAGAGGGAGGTGCAGTGTTGGCCATGGCAGGAATCTGGGAGGGAATAAAAGGAAAACCTGCTCTGATAGTTGTCCTTGCTTTTACTGTGTAAGACAATGTGTTTAACTTTCAGTGCAGACTGTGATATAGATATTTAAAATCTCTATGAGGTGGTTATTATTATTATCCTCATCTTACAGAAGAGAAAACTGCGACTCAGAGACATTAAGCTACCTGCTCATACGTGGTGGCCACAGAGGTCAAACCTGGGTCTGTCAGATCCTAAAACATGTAGCTTTGCTACCTAGACATCCAAAAACATCCCTTCAAGCTCTCCAGAGTTTCTTTTAGGTTATCCACGCAAATATACAGGTTACTACCTACCCTCGAGGCAGTTCTATACACTTTTACATACACATTTCTATTTATTTTATGATCTTTAAGTAATTAGGTTACTGAATCCTATGATTGTTTCTGCTGATAACAGTGAAAATTCTGAAACCTGAAAAAGCCAAAGAATTGAGTCTCCCATTATTTCCTGTGACCCTAAGAGTCACACCTTAGCAGAGTGTCAAATATTTTGGATGAGCTTCCACTTGCAGAAATGTTACAAGCAGATTATGTACATCATTCTACCATCCCAGAAGTGGATGAAAGTATTCCCTTTCCTTCTTTTTAAAAAAATGAGAAATCCATGTTATGATAGGGATATAGGAAACATGGACAAGCAAAGGAAAAATAAATCAACAATATTACTATCAATTAGAAGATAGCACTGTTAAATTTTTAGAATCTTTTAGATTCCGTCCCCTTACCCCCATGCATATATAATGGAAAAACAGAGTCACATTATGGAACTATTTTACAACCTTTCTCTTATTAACCACATATTATAAACATCTTTCTATTCTGTTACATTTTGTTCTGGGAATGGGGTCAATATTGTCACAGATCGAAGCCTGGGCACTTCGACAGCAGCAAAATCAATGCTGTTCTGCATTTCTTTTATTGATAGGCTCTGGAGGACCACACATAGACCAGATCTGCACTCCCCTCTTAGGAAACATTTCTCCAAAAAGTGGATATTAACTCTTTGATATGCAATAGAAGTGACCAGCAACATGTCCCTCCTTCAAAATGAAAGCATCATAAACTAGCTATGAAAAATTTCATGGTTTTATTAGATCTCTATGATATTCTACCCCTTCCCTCTTTTTGTGCACCTGATAAAGGTTATGGTTGTTAATATAAAAAAAACAATATGGAGATATATGTATATTCACATTACAGTTTTTTTAAATCACAGTTCTTTACTGATGACACTCAAATAAGAAATAAGACAGGTCATCATACAAAGAAGTAAACTAAAAACAGAAACTAACCTCAACTCAAACAAGAATACCAAAGAGAATTCAAGGTTTTTATCCCCAACTTAAGAGCAAGATGAGGGCACATGGTCGATCTTGCCTTTTGCTGATATGCAGTCTCTCAGGCCCTCCTCAGTTTTCTGATTCAGGAGCCACTGGAAGGAAACAGGAAGTTGAAACATAGAATATGTCAATGTGTGGAAAGGCAAGTCCCAGCATTTCCCAGGTGGGTGTGTTTTGATTTCATGTCGATTTGCTTATGTGTTCTCTTACCTGGAGCTTCAGAGGCTAAACCTGGTGTGCAGAAGGTATCTTCACACTGAAATGCTAAATTAGTCTTTCAGCACTGTGATTTAATGTGTTAGTCTAGTGCTCCAGCATCTCATGTCCTTGATGGAGGGCAGTTTCTTTATTTATGTGTTTGTCTTTAATCCCACATCTATCATCCTATCTAATAAAAGAGAAACATGGTAATTGGCATACGACCGCTACCCTTCCCATTGGCTAATTAGTGAGATATACAAATTAACTGCCAGCCAAGATGGCGGCCAGCAGCCAGGCAGCTTGAAACTAACATGAGGCTTGCTTGCTTCAGTGATGGAGGACTCCAACGCACCCTGCCTGACTGCTGCCTGCCTCTCAGCCTGCAACTCTAAGCAACTATGTAATAAAGAAGCTAAAAATACCCCAGAAACCTGCTTTACTCAGTGGAGCTTCAGCCAGCCGGACTGCAACATGGTATCAAATACAGAAGGTAAACAAAGGCCAGAAACCTGTTTTCAGCAGCCGAGTCCTCAGAGCTAAAGCTGACCCAGAAGCAACATGTTAAGCAAAGGCCAGAAACCTACTTTCAGCAGCAGAGGCCTAAGAGCCGGAGACAAGCCTCAAAGCTAAAGCTGGCCAGAAATAAAAATAAAAAAAAAAGATAAAAAGGAGCGGTTGGGAGCTTCAGTCACCCCCAGCCTGAAAACATCCCTCAGCCCCTCACCCAGGCTGTCCAGGCACCCCAAGTGGGGACCCCCACCCTGGACACCCTTCTGGGCAAA
>NW_006383015.1:1796097-1804784 GCF_000327345.1 Myotis davidii | reverse complement strand
TTGAGTGTGACAGTGGGTGTGGCCCCAACCCCCCAATCGGCCCTACCCTGAGCGTGACTGAGGGTGGCATCACAACCTCCTAATCCGCCCTGCTCTGTGCATGACAGGGGGCGTTGCCCCAACTCCCCAATCAGCCCTGCTCTGAGCCCGACCAGAGGCTGCACCTAGGGATTGGGCCTGCCTTCTGCCACCTGGGAGCAGGCCTAAACCAGCAGGTCATTATCTCCTGAGGGGTCTCAGACTGCGAGAGGGCACAGGCTGGGCCAAGGGACCCCCTTCCCCCTGGGGGCACAAATTTTTGTGCACCAGGCCTCTAGTTCTATATAATAAAGAGGTAATATGCAAATTAATCCTCATGCCCTCACAAGATAGCTGCCTACAACCAGGCTGGCAGCGGGGGCTAGTGAGGGATGACCAAATGACTGAACAAGTAGGCTGCATGGGATGACCAGGCCAGCGGTGGGGCCATGAGGGGTAACCAGGCCAGCAGGGAGGGAAGTTAGGGGAGACCAAGCCAGCATAAGGGGGCAGTTGGGGGTGACCAGGCTGGCAGGGAGGGGGCAGTTGGGGTTGACCTGGCTGGCAATGGGAGGCAGTTAAGGGTGATGAGGCTGGCGGGGGTGGGGTGGTGCAGTTGAGGGCAAGTAAGCTCGTGGGGGGCAGTTTGGGGTGACTGGGGGGCAGTTGGGGCCGACCAGGCCTGCAGAGGGGGCAGTAAGGGTGGACCAGGCTGGCGGGGGCAACCAGGACAGCACACAGAGGCAGTGAGGGGTGATCAGGCCGGTGGTGGGTGCAGTTAGGGGTGACCAGGCAGGCAGGCAGGTGAGTGATTAGGAGACAGTGGTCAAGGATTGTGAGAGGGATGTCCAACTGCCGGTTTAGGCCAAGGTCAGGCCTAAATTGGCAGTTGGACATCCCCAAGGGTTCCCGAATTGGAGAAGGCGCAGGCTGGGCCCAAATTTTATGCACCGGGCCTCTAGTAGACTGATAATTTGGTAAAATACAAAATTATGTCCTTGGGTGTCATGACAGTGCCCAATTGCTATAAAAGTTTTATACATTTATTCTCAATTTCTGTGCCAATAACAAACAATTAGAGTCATATGTGCTGGTCTAGTGGACTAAGCATTACTTTGGAAATTTAAAGACTAGCATGTCTATTTGTATGCTAAAAAGTTCAAATGATCTACTGAGATTATCTGTTTTCTAGGACGCTGTTTCTTTCAGGTTTTAAGTTTCTCTGTGTTGTTTTGGGATTATATGATTGAAAATGTTTCAAACACTGTATATAACCTGATGAGAGAATCTATTACCAGCTCATTTGATAATAAGGAGCAACTTCAGTGCAGCTATTTTTAATATTTCCTGTGGAAATTCATTTCTTAACTGAGCTTCTGGGAGGAGCCATTAATAATAGACAACAAAAATGAAGAATTCATATTCTCTCTCTCTCTCTTTCTGACACACACACACACACAGACACACACACACACACACACAACACACACACGTGTATGCACACACAATATAGCCACCATAGATATGTATAACCATTGGAGAGAATTGGTGCAAGGAACCTGAATGGATCCAAAGAACATGAGATTGTGTCTTTTTAGATCATTGCAGGTCTTTTTAAAAATAAAGGTGATTTTTTTTTTCATGCAGAAAGTGGCTTGAGGGATCCTGATCACGCTCACTTTAACAGGTATCTATTTTCTCTTCTTACTCAGATGCAAAGACCATTGGAAGGGAGAGGAATGGCTTGGAAGACCTGGGCTGATTATAGTTTTCAGTGGGAAACTGTTTTAGAACTGGTTAAAACTCTAATGCATCTGAAAATGCTTTGAACCCATCTCCAACATGAGATTATAAATGTATGAAGTGTTTATAAATATGTTGTTCCCAGGGTGTTAGACTTCTATGTGCCATCACATTTCCTCTTCCCAACTTCTATCCATTCTGTAAATAGGCAGGAAGTTTGCCTAAGCTGAGTCAGAAGAAAAAAGGGGAGCAGATCCCATCCAAAGGCATCAGCAGCCAAACAGATGTGGTAAGAATGATGTTTCAGATGTTACAAGGCACCTGGCTACTGCCTCCCAGATTCAGGAAAATTGTGTGCAGAGAGTTGTTCTGGAAATGAGTCAAATGATCCATGATGGGAGATGCTGATTTACTCATCTAAATTTAGGCAGGAGGCTTTGAAAGTACCCCCACTCATCAAGGTTTATGCAAGGCCATTACAATATTTCCACATGATTTCTCCCTTTATTAATTTATCCAAGCCGTCTATTTGCTTTTTGGCCCAATGTAGCTCACTGAACAGACATTTTAATTGAGCTGTTCATAATGATGCCTAGATCTTTTTCATGAAAGGTGCCAGCTAATTTAGAGCCCATCAGACTCATTAGTGTGTGGGAACTTTAAACAGTCTTTTTAGTATGCATAACTTTACAAAGAATTACTTGGGAGTGTATTGGCCATGAACAACCCACTCAATTTCTCTTTTAGTTTCTTCGGGAATACTATAGTGTTTCAGCAAGTCTTAAAAGTAATGTGATGGTTAAACCATGTGGCCAAATTTCAATTCTTCTTTCTTTCAGGACTTATATTTTTAGAGTTTGGCTACCCAAACCCTAAGGTTTTAATTTCAAGCCAAAGTTATATTTGAAGCCCTTTTCTTTTTTTTATTTAAAAAATATTTACCTGAAAAATACTTGGTAGAGTTCTATCAATCTCCAAAGAATGAAGGAAATCAGAATGTATGAAACCCAATATAGAGGAAATGTATTTTAATATTCAACCAAAATAATGAATTCCAAAATGGAAACTGCACTAAATAATTCTGCATATATTTGAACTTAGCAAAGCACTGATTTTGTTTACATTCTATGATTTGAAATTTATTGAAATGAGTTGGAGTTTTTTTTATTTTTTTAAATATTCTCTTTCAATAATCTTCAGATTTCAAAACTGGAATCAATCTGTAGGATTTATCCTGCCATGAGATAGACTTAATTTAAGTTCTTCTAAAGATGAGCATCTACTATATTATAAAGATGGGAGAATTATGTCCAGGGATATAATGACTTTTTTTTTTGCTTTATCTGTATTTTTAAAATATTAAGTTAAAATAAATCACAATATTTGCTTTTCTAGAATGTAGAATATTTAGATTAGTTATAAGGCTAACTTCCTAATGAAGCTTATTATTGTTTCCGTCCTGATTTGAGAATATTTCAGTGCTATATGGAAAACAATTCAGGACTTTTCAGAATCATACTGCGGTTATCATAGAGATAAATTCTTACTCTATGTGGAGAAATGGAATTTGGCTATGTTACTGTTTACTATCACCCATACCACACGTCCACCCTTATGGTCCAATGCCAGTTGGGTTCTTGTGCTTTGACTAATTTTCATAAAATTATATATAATAAATTAACTAAATGCTTCTTGTGTGATATCTTTGACTTAGTTAAGTCTGACTGACTTAGGACCTCAATAAAATACTAATAGTGGTAATAGTAATATACTATATTTAATATATTTCTATCATTATTTCTATCATTATGAATCAGTATCATCCTATCTAATAAAAGAGAAACATGGTAATTAGAGTACGATTGCTACCCTTTCCATTGACTAATCAGGGAGATATGCAAATTAACTGCCAGCCAAGATGGCGACCAGCAGCCAGGCAGCTTGAAACTAACATGAGGCTTGCTTACTTCAGTGACGGAGGACTCCAACGTTCCCCGGCTGCCTTGCCGGCCTCTGAGCTTGCAGTTTGAAAGATTGTAACAAATATTGAAGCTAAACAAAACCCCAGAAACCTGCTTTCCCCTAGCCGGGATCTCAGAGCTGGAGTTGAAATAGTGTTTCGATTATAGAACCCAAAAAACCAGATAACTGCTTTCAGGAGCGGAGCACCCTGAAGGGTGGTTGACCAGCTGCAAACAGCCATCATCCCCTCACCCAGGCTGGCCAGGCACCCCAGTGGGGACCCCCACCCTGATCCAGGACACCCTTCAAGGCAAACCAGCTGGCACCCACCCATGTACCAGGTCTCTATCCTATATAGTAAAAGGGTAATATGCCTCCCAGCACCGGGGTCAGCGGAGCCGCGAGGCCTCCCGGCACCGGGATCAGCGTGACTGGGGGCAGCGCCCAAACCCCCTGATCGCCCTGTGGCTCTGTGTGTGACAGGGGGCGGGGTCACAACCTCCCTATCCGCCCTGCTCTGTTCGTGACAGGGGAAGGCGCCCCAACCTCCTGATCAGCCCTGCTCTGTGGGTGATAGAGGGCGGCGCCACAACCCCCATCCCTCCCACGGGCCCTGCTCTGTGTGTGATGGGGTAGAGCCATAACCTCCCCATCGGCCCTGCCCTGAGTGTGAGAGTGGTGGTGCCCCAACCCCCTGATCTGCCCTGCTCTGTGCGTGACAGGGGCGGCGCCCCAACTCAGCAATCAACCCTGCTCTGAGCCCGACCAGGGGCTGCACCTAGGGATTGGGCCTGCCCTCTGCCACCTGGGAGCAGGCCTAAGCCAGCAGGGCATTATCTCCTGAGGGGTCCCAGACTGCGAGAGGGCACAGGCCAGGCTGAGGGACTCCCCCTCCCTCTGAGTGCACAAATTTTTGTGCACCAGGCCTCTAGTAATGATATAAAACAACAAACACATTTACATTTTGAGAGTATCTTTTACAGGTTATAGGTCAATAGAAATAATTTGATTCTTCATCTTTGGACTCTTTAAAATTAAGTTAATCTTGAAAGTGGCAAAAGAAAACCATTAAAATTGCATGCGCCAATGACATCATATAAAGCCAAAAGTCCAAATGTACTTCACCAAATTCAGATATCCCTCTGTAGTCACTGAGGGACTGTGATTGCCAAGGATGATCAGTTGAAAAGCTATTTATTGGCAAGTTTCTCTGAGTGGATAAAAAGCTGACTATCATGCTGAATTGGCTGTTTAACATGTGATTTTGGTGATAATAATATGGATTTTACATGTTGTAAGTTTCCCATATTTAAATCAGCTTTGGGTCTGCAAGTTACCTACTCCTATCTTTCTGAAGGTATCAATGACTTTGGGATCCCTGGATCCTCTCAAACTCCCTGGGGAGTGATGGGCACTCACTAGTGTGACCCTTGTTGCAAAGGAACTAGCAACAAAGAGTAAGATGTAAAATGATCTTTCAGTGATTCACTTATTTCAATAAATTCTATGCTGCAATTTACATAATATCAATGCATTGAGCACTTGCACAATTATATGCAAAAAATGATCATTTTTTGGTGATGGCACTTTGTTACACTTTTCCCCAAATCAAAACTGTAGAATTACGAAATAGCATAGGACCTAAGAATCCATCACTTCAATAGTGAATGCAAATAAATATTCATTTCTTCATCAATAATAAACCAGAAATATAGAGCCTTTTATGCTTTATGTTTTTAGGAGTCATTTGAGAAAAAAAATTATTCTTAATGTATTTTATTAATGCCTTGCAAAAATGTGGGTTATTAATAAATTTTTATTTAAAAAAGACATCCATATGGAGAACCAGCCATTGCCATAGAAAACTAAACATCTGATGCCAGTGTGGGGTTAGTAGAGAGAGAGAGACACAGTTGTCTAATCTCTTCTCCATCCAAGGTTCTTAATTATTACATTTGGAATATCTGAATAGTCTCTGGATTTTGCCATCATTCACCTAGCTCAGCACAAATGTCTATGGAACAAACTACAGCAGCATGTATTTCATACACAGAGCAGAAATAAAGTAGCTAGCGTAAACTGATACACTCAGATTATAGAAAGGAAAAATGAGGAGTAAGGAGAGTGAATTTGATGTAGGCTAAAGTAAAAGAAAAATTCAAGAATTAAAGCAATATAATAAGAATGGAAAAACGATTTTTCAAATTGGAGAAGTCATATTTATAATATCTACTATAGTTAGAATTTGCTCATTAGAAAAGGCAAAGCTGATCAGATAAGTGCCATGTAGGTAATATTTCAATACTATCCTGTGTGTGAGAGTATATGTGCACACATTTTTATAAATATTTTCAATCAATTTGATTGAGGTATAATTTACATATAAGAAAATGCACATTTGTTAAGTATAGAGTTTAACGAGTTTTAAAAAATGCATGCTCCTATGTTATCCCCACACAATCCAAATACTACGGAACATTTCTTTTACCTTAGGTCCCTTTCCCTTATTTCAGGAGGCATCTATAAGAGACATAGTAATGACCATGAGAAAAGGAGCAATGAAGTATAAACTCTTTAAATAGAGTTTTAATGTTTTAACAGAGGCTATTGGTTAGGAATGGATGTTAGGGTCAAAAGCTTGGACACTGGAGTATGAAAGCCAAGTTTCAATTAGTCAAATAGGTTTGGGAAGAATGCTGGATGAGCTTTCTATAAGAATCTATTCCTCTCTTAGTCTTGTTAAAATTTTTCTTTTGACTATAGAGATGGAAGTGAGTCAGAAAAGCAAGGATTTAGATTGTTTGTTCCCATATTGTGGAGCAACAGAGTCCTAGAAAGAGTGATATACACACAAAACCAGTGTCTAAGATATCTAGCAACCCTTGAAGTAGTATGTGAGGACCTCCAAAAGCTTCCCATTACTTCAGATGAGGAAGGGAGTGCAAATAGAGGGCCACGGACCTGAACTAGAGAACACAGAGTGCACTGACCATTGGCTGGAGGCTGATGGGAACTCAGGCATCAGCAGTGGGTGCCAAAACAAGGGTGATGTTAGCTATCAACCGGGAGTCTCCTACCTTCTCTCCCAGTAGCCTAACTTTTATTTAAAGAAAAAAAAATCCCCAGAAAGTGTACAAACTCTGGGAAGAACTGAGAAGAATTTCTGAAATGTCAGAAAATACCAATTTGACTAAGTTTGACAAAAATCAAGCCCTCCTTCAATTGGTGGAATGGGTTGCGGAAAAAGAAAGTTACATCTTCTTTTTATATGTACCTAAAATCTGAAAAATGTGTAGCTACTACATAAGCAGAATAAATAAATTCATATCATATTAGAAACTAAAATTAGTAGTGCATGGGCATCACTTAACTATATTAAGTAGCTGCATTTGTATGGCACTTGAGAGTTGACAAGTGGTTTTATGTTCTTAATCTCATTTGCACACTCAACATAGCCTGCAAGGTAAGCAAACCAGAGAACCCTCCTTTACGAAAAAATATAGACAGCTATGAAATACATCCCTGGATATTCATTGATTCAATTTATCAAAGAATCAGCGGAATGTCACCACTTGTCACCTACTTGACATTCCATTTTTCCTGAAGTGCATTTCCAAGAGACTATGAGGCATATGGAAAGCCATAAAAGCATCAAGAGTAGAAATGACCCCTGGCATGGTCAAGGAGTGACTATGCAGATAATCAGTAGATGTGGAGGGTGAAAGGATAAAACAGTGAGTTCTTAAAAATTATGTTAACATAAAAATTTTGTCACTCATCAGTGACATCCCAACCCTTGCTGGTGGCTATTT
Organism: Myotis davidii; assembly: GCF_000327345.1. Taxonomy (NCBI): domain Eukaryota; kingdom Metazoa; phylum Chordata; class Mammalia; order Chiroptera; family Vespertilionidae; genus Myotis; species Myotis davidii. The sequence continues at coordinate 1,797,249 of NW_006383015.1, read as the reverse complement.
AAGTGGCATGGAGAAAGAGCAGAAGGTCCACAGGTGGAATAGCCTCAGTTAGCTAACTCCTGAGCTTGGTGATGACGACCCTGGACAAGATAAGAAAAGGGCTTGGAGAAATGAAATTCGTTTCAGAGACTGATCCTGGCAGAATCCTAGGTTCATCCTACTGCATCCTTGAGCCTGGTCAGTAGCTGGATAAGTCCAGACATGAAGACTCGAACAAGACACTTCTCTGGGGAGCAGATGAAATCAAAGCCTGGCAGGTGACTGCTGAGGCCTCCATAGCATAGGCTCAGTTCCTGGCTGGGATGTGGAGAGTCATCCAAGAAGCTCAGGGAGTAGAACAGAGTTTCTGTTCCAGCTACAACTGGAGGTTCGGAGGGAAATCAGGGCAGAAATCCAGTCTGTGGTCTGGGCCAAAGGAGAGGGGAGCAGAGAAAGGGATAATGGAGATGAGGTTTAGGGCAGCAGAACCCTTTCTCTGCCACTGTGGGCTGATAGTTTTGCTGACCTTCTGATTGGGTCAGGATGACTTTGGCATTTAGGAGTCCTAAACTACAGATGAAGGCCATTGGCAATTCCAGTGGCAGAGTCTGGAGAAGACAGGGTTTGAACATGATGGCACCCATAAAGCTAGAAGTTGAGCTACACTGTCAAGGAAAGCCCAGCCTGAGAGACTAAACTAGCCTTCCACTTGACACTCTGCCAAAATAGGTGAGGTAATTAGAAATCATGACTTGACCAGTAAGCTATTCATTAAAAAAAAAAATCTAAAACAAGTTTAAGCAGAAGCTAAAGGATTTTGATAGCAATTTGTAATTTTAACATGGTTTAGGCATAGGAAACTTTTTCAAGATAAACAGCAGGGAATGCACCATTTTCTAAGATAGACTCAGAAATGACATGACTAGCAAAACCATTTCTGATTACGTCTATCATATATACAAAAAAATGACCCATTTGATTATTCATCTGATTAGCCTAGTCCGGTGGAGAACTAGCCAGGTCAATCCCATAACTCTGATCTGTCCCCTAAGTCCTTAGATCCTGCAGTCAATTTTAACAGGTCTCTAAGAGGGGCATTCAGTAGCATCCCTCCCTCCCTCCCTCCCTCCCCTTTTCTCCTTCCCTCCCCTTCTCTCCTTCCCTCATTTCCTC
>NW_006383015.1:1772445-1796070 GCF_000327345.1 Myotis davidii | reverse complement strand
CCCTTCCTCCCTTCCTTCCTTCCTTCCTTCCTTCCTTCCTTCCTTCCTTCCTTCCTTCCTTCCTTTCTTTCTTTCTTTCTTTCTTTCTTTCTTTCTTTCTTTCTTTCTTTCTTTCTCTTTATTTCATTGGAGACCATTCATTATCTACTGCACAGGGCAAAAATGTATTAATCTGGAAGAATAGGAGCAAGCTCTTGTTCAGCTGTAACACCTGCAGCATCTAGTTAGAGTCACTGCATATTTTAGGAGCACCCAATGTAACAGATGATGGATCTTTACTTTTACTGATTCCACTTTTTAGAGCATTTTGAGCTTTTCTTTATGTGTCTCGTTTCCTCCCACATAGCAGAAACAATAACGATAACAGAGAAGAATGAACACTCATGGGACGTGTACTGTGTGCTCGGTACCATTCGAAATGTTTTACACAGATGAGCTCATTCTGTCTTCACAGCAAGCCTATGAGGCAGGTACTGTTATTACCCCCATTTTCCTGGAATCTAGAGAAACATGTATTTACAGAAGTTTAGATCTGAAAGACAAATATGTTAATAAATACGCAGCCCTGTTTTCCAATTAGCTGCCATGCCTCACCAGTGCCTCACATGAGTAAGAATGAATGAGACACCAGTGTCTTACACAAAGAAGACACTGGCGCCCAGATTAGTTAAGTCAGCTGCCCAAGGGCATACGTCTGTTATACCTCAGATCTGGGATGAATATAGGTTATTTTACATTCATTTTTCTTTCAACTGTACCATACCTTCTCTTAATTATAATTAACAGATAAAAGTAGTATTCCATAAAAATGCAAATATATAAAATAAATGAGTTCTGGTACAACCACCAGGATTAAATAAATAAAATTCTGTGGAAAGTGCAAAGTGTGTATGTACATACATATGTATTTTTAGCACGTGTTGCCTTTAACAAAAACATCAGCAAAGGAAATAAAAGAATACATAGAAATAAAAAATCCTTGAAAATTTGCCAGACTTCCTGATGGCCAAGTTTGTGTCAATGGTTTGGAGCTACTTTGATCTCAGCTCCTACAAAAGACCTGAAGAAGGTACCTATTAAATTTTCATGGGTCATAATTAATGATCTCTCTCATAAAGTTGCTTCTAATATCTCTGGCTCTAGATAGACAGCTTACCTGCAGGGAGAATTTTTTTTTTTTTTTTGCAGTAACACATGGAAAATCATAAATTGGCCTGTTTCAGTAATTTAGTGGGTCTTGGAGCTAAAACCACTGTCTTTCTAAATTGATGATTCCAAAATCAGTTGTACTGCTATGAAAGCTTATTATATACCTGCTTTCTAAATCTACTACCATGACCTGATGTTTTTGATAATTCAAGGAACTTCTGATTTCCACCTCCTGTGGCTGTTTTCCCATGTCCAGGCCTGCGTGCCTGTGCCTCATGCTGACACAGCCGGAAGGGAACACACTGTGAGCACCAGAACAACCTGCTGCTTTGTTCCCTCTACTCCTTGCAGCACGGTTTGGGGACTGGGAGCACCTGCATATTTGTTGGGCCACAGAAGCCCTTTCTTTCACCTACTTTGTCCTCCTCCTCCTCTTCTCTCCCTCTCTTTTGTTTCCCCCACCTCTACTATTCCACCACAAAAAGTCCCTACTCTCTCCCAGCAATTCCTTCATTGTCAGTGTACAACGGAGCCAAGAGAAGCATTTCATCAATATTTCCTTTGGTCTCTCAAAGTGTTCTTTGGTTTGTCCTCCACCATTAGTGGAAATGGGTGGAATAATGCTTTGGTTTGACTACGCTTCTCAAATGTCTACCAACTTTAATATTTGTTGTTGGAATGTATAAAGGAAATTCTACTAGGGGTAAAAATATGTCATATTTTAAATTAAAAAAGAAGGCTCATAGGCCCATTTGACATTTCTGATTATCTGCACCGATTCTCTTCCATTAAGGATTGTTAACCAAACATGGTATTTTATCTGAAATAGTTTTACCTCCTTCATAGACTTTTTTATGGCAATGAAATAACCGCCATTAGTTGGCAGGAAAGGAACTCATTAAATAATAGACCCAAGTGATAATCCATGCCAAAAAAATGTTGACTCAGTGTTTTAGACTTCATGGAAATAGACTAAGGGGCAGAAAAGAAAGCATGTTAAGTATAAGGGTAAAGATATAAGTTTTACTTAGCCAGTGTTGTCACTAGTGTATTTTTCCTTTGTCTTGGGTAGCTGGAAATGGTAAAGTTATCTCCAATTCAAACATCTGGCACCTGCCATTCACAGTGTTAATAATACAGTGTTTAAAACTTGATAGAACAACTCATCTTGTGTAGACTTTGAACCATCACCACTTGGAAATTACATCTCAAGAAACCAGAATCAAATATGACACATTGACCTAAAGTAGGGAAGGGTCAATAGCCCATTAGCGGTTCCCCAGAGATTTTGTTATAAGTGACCTTCCCTCTCTGCTGCCACTCTTATGCAACTGCATCAAAGCTGCTTGGGGAAGAGACAAACTAATCACTTGCATATACTAAATTTGCTGCAGGCCATTGTATGATAAATTGTCCAATTTCACGGAGCAGGGTAACTTGGAAAAAGAAAGAAAATTCGGTCTCACAAAGTCATCGTGTGGCCAGGTCTTCAGCTGTAATGCAGGACTTAAAAAATCTGTGTTTTCTGGCGACCTCTCAAATTTACTGGAGGTGTAGTGCATGGAGAGTGTGATTGTTATGAAGATTTCTCCATAATATTTAAAAACAGCTGCCAGATAAGTCTCCTTGACCAGAAAGGCTTGATTTTCTAAATTGCTATGTCATCTCATTGATTTGGGGGCTGCATTTTATTCTTTGAAGTATGAACCTAAGACTGAGGTCAATTTGGAGTATACTGTATGAGTAGTCAACCTGACAACTTGTGAAACATCTTTCATTGGCTATAAAAATATGAATAATAATTTGAGTCATAGCAATTTGGATATTGAAAATGATAATATAATAAATTCTACTGCCTGTTCTAACGGCTAAATAGGCTGGGCAAATTCTACTGGTATTTTGGTTTCCATAGGCAGATTGTCCCAAAACATTTAAGTTTACTTTTGGTTGCCAATTTGGCCCTAGGATTTCTAGGCAGTGATGTTAGGGATATCAATTTTTCTGTTGGTTAGTTTTGAATAGATGGTGAGTGGGATGTTAAGTGGGGTTAGAGAATAGAATGACCATGTCTCTTGGCCCTTGTTTGCTTCACTGTTCATCTCAAATGTTACTTCCTTTCATATCTGATTACTTCACCCAGCCTTTCCCAAAGGGTAGGTCTCCTCAAACTGGTTGCACTGTATGCAAATAGGTGCTATTGCCAAAAGGAATATTAAATTGATTGGGAAACTCTGGGTTAAGTATCATGAAATGGGTACTTTTCTACAAGACTTCTCAGAACTTCAATGTATTAATGTACATTGTGGCTAACCAAGAGGGATCAATAGTATGCAACATTCACCAAACTTATTGGTCCAAATATTTCTTTTAACCTAGGAGAATTGCATAGAAATTGTGTTCCATGTAGCATACTTTGCCTAACATCTAATTTTCCCAATTACAAATGTATGCAGTCCTTAAAAATGATCTGCAATGTCCAGCACAGTGAACCTACCATACAGATATAAATATAATTGGGATGGCAGCAGGGTGCAAAAGTAAAACTTCAGTGTGAACTACCATCATAGAGCATTTTTGGAAAAATCCCAGAAAATAAGAATACTGAAGTTAGAAGAAGAAAAATGAACATAGCTTGTTTCTGCTGACAAGCTTATCTGTAGTCTTCTTTTTAGGCCAGAGTGTTCCTACAGAAATTCAAGGAAGAAAAGGGCATTATTGCCTCCTCCTACCCTCACCTCCCACAGATTGCTTGGTCAGCTTTGTGGGATGATATTAGATTAAGAGATGCTCCACAACTGTGAAGGTTGGAGCATGACAGAATTGTAAGTGGCCATGGAGGGGAAACTTACCAGGAATAAACATGGCCATGGGGGCATCCTGTAGGAGAGCAGTTGTAGCCCCAGAAATACCCTTCTCTTTGGGTCATGCTTAACAAAACTTTCTTTTCCTCTGGGATCAGATACATCCATAACGGAGTAGACTTCTCATTAGTATATTTATCTGTGTATAAAAAAATGCATAAAGCTCTAGTTTGTCATAATTTTAAAGTTAACATGAACAATTTGGAAAACTATATAATTAAAATGCTCAATAGAGCAATATTTTGTTATTTATTTATCTATTTATTATTTTGTTTATTTTTTAAACGTCTCTTAACAACTACAGCTATCTTATTTTTTTAAAATATATTTTATTGATTTTTTACAGAGAGGAAGGGAGAGGGATAGAAAGTCAGAAACATCGATGAGAGAGGGGATGTGCCCGCAACCCAGGTACATGCCCTTGACCGGAATCGAACCTGGGACCTTTCAGTCCACAGGCTGATGCTCTATCCACTGAGCCAAACCGGTTTCGGCTACAGCTATCTTATTTTTTATAACTTTATTTTTTTAAAACTTTATTGTTGAAATAAACTTTATCTATTACAGATACCCTTTGTTTGTTTTCTCCATTGTCCCCTTGTACCCTGCACCTGCCCTGCCGTAGACCAATTCCAGCATATCATAATTTCAAGAGTTTCATCAAAAGGTTGATGAGACTTGGGGACTCAACAGGGTTGAGTCACACACGTAGTCACCTGTTGGGAATGGCTGAAGGCATTCCCCCAAACCTGAGTAGGAAACTGATTGTGACTGCCAGACAGTTAAAGGGCATCTTAATCTACATGTTATTGCCTCCTACTGGCCAAACACCTGAACAACCGTAGGCTAATTCCCCCATTCTGACAATGTTTCTGTATATCCTTTGAAGTGTATATCTCTGCCTCATCTCAGGACAAGTTATGTTAATAAAAAGCATGGGGTCCTGGGGACAGAGAGAACCTAAGACCTTAGACTTTAAGACCTTAGATCTTAGCTAAGTTCCTCTGATCCCCAGTGCCTTTCAAAATTATCTTTCGTCTCCGAACTCTTTATTAGTTCTTGGATTCCTATGTCATCTATGCACAGCCCCTTCCCCAAATTCCAAAACCCTTCTTAATGCTGGGACAAGAACCTCAGCACTGCCCCTCCCAGGCCTTCATCACTCTATTGTCTGTGTCCATGGGTAATGCACACATGCATATAAGTTTCCTGGTTAATCATTCCCCACCCACCCCCACCCCTGTCTTCCCTTTGAAATTCCTCAGTCTGTTTCATGCTCCTATGTCTCTGGATCTATTTTGCTCATCAGCAATTACATCTATCTTATAATCCTTAGCTTCTTTCTTTGCATATTTTCAGTTTCTCACCTTCCTTTGATCTCCCTGCTGGTGTTCCCAGTCCCAAACACTCAGCATTGATGGATTTGTAACAAAAATCCCTAATATCTTCACTAGCCACTTTAACACAAGAACAGAAATAAATTTCCAATCAAACATAAAAAAAGTGTACTATTTGAAGTGCAAGCTGACTCAGAGAAAAAGAGAAAAATTCACTGAGGCATTTTCTGCTTCTTTGGGGGAATAAAGACCCTATATTTTAGAACTGAGGTGCACTTACTTGGAGAAAAATTTTTCAATGGCCAGTTCTCTGAAAATCATGCTGATACACATTTACAACTAAAAACATCAAGAAAACAATGTCTGCAAATACACATTTCCCCCCAAATTAAGTAAAATTTCATTTTAAAACATGATTGTATCAATGGAGAAGTAATGCTTCAAAGTTGTGCTTACTTGCATTTAAACAGCAATATCTATATATCTGAATTTTATAACTAAATAAAATTATTGTTTTTACTTTTGCTTAGCTAGTTGAATAGAAACAAAACTTTTTTGTTTGCTATTTACTATAACAATGGATAAATTTTTAAGTTGCAATGAGCCTTATGAGAATGGAGTAAGTACTATTTTTTTCACCGTTGTGGAGGTCAAGAAATAAAACTTTTAGATTTTCTTTGCACCAAATCCATGATTCTATCTATCAATATATACTGCCACTTCAAAATACCTAATGCTTTTAAAGCCAGAAGCATTTTATGTATTCATCATTTCTCACCAAATATAAGATCTGCCACAGAAATGCCTCGCTTTTAAAATTCCATAGCAGAATTAAATAAGCTCAAGACTAAGCAGAAAATAAGAATACTGAAGCTAGAAGGAGAAAAATGAGCATAGCTTAGCTTGTTTCTGCTGACAAGCCTATTTGTAGTCTTCCCTTTAAGCTAGAGTGTTCCTACACAACTACGTGCATTCGGGCATTGCAATGGAATCTCCAGCTTTGATCATTGGATTGTACTACAGCTGAGCACATCTGTCTCCTTCTCTCCAAACATCCGAGATGGCTCACAGTCCGTCATGACAAATACTCAGTAAAGCCAAAGTTCCTCTCTGCCTCATCATTCCATGGCAGAGGAGAATAAAAAACATAGATATGAGAGAGACACATCGATTGGTTGCCTCTCACTTGCACCCCGACCTGGTGGGGATCAAAACTACCACCCAGAAACCTGCCATTGACAGGGAGTCGAACCCGCATGCTGACATTCTAACCAATGAGCAATGCTGGCCAGAGCACCATGCTGATTTTTTAAAGACAATTATTGCTATCTCTATGCAAAATAACTTGCTAGACATTCTTAAAGGATTATGTGGAGAAATCAGACTCAATATGCTGATGATACAGATGTTGGGAGGAAAGCATAGAGAAATCACCTCTTGTCTTATAAGTAGGTGCTATAGAGTAGGAACAGTGCCCAGGTCTTAAGAGAAAGACCTGCATGGTAGGAAAGTTATAGTGGATGAAGGAGTTGCTAAGGTTTGCAAAGGTCTTAGAAAAGTGAAACTATGTTTTGGGAACAAAAGTTCATTCCAAAGAGAACTTCTTTAAAGAAGTACAGATTTTGATATCCAAGTCTTTCTGTTAAAACAGTCTTAGATTTAAGAGAAGACCAAGCAAATTCCAGATGCCAGAATCAAGCCTAAGAAATCAATTTTCAAAAAAGGAATTAGTTAAGAATAAAGAACCTCTGAAAGATAAAACCTTCTAGGTGAATTAAGAATATTCATTAATAAATTAGCAATTTTACACAGTGTCTACTTGATGTCACCCTGCTAATACTCTGTATGTCCAGAGCTTCTTAAAAAGCAAAAATCAAGTTTTATTAGATCCAATATCTAAGTATTTTCCATTGCTTTTGCCCTTAGACAAATTTTACTATTATTACTACTACTAGAGGCCCAATGCATGAAAATTCGTGCAAGAGTAGGCCTTCCTTCTCCTGGCTGCTGGCATCAGTTTCTCTCTGGCACCCAGGACCTGGGTTGGCTTCCCTCCGGCCCCAGCTTCATCAGGAAGGATGTCTGGAATGAAGTCCGGAAGATGTCTGGTCTAATTAGCATATTACCCTTTTATTATTATAAATTATGATTATTAAGAGATGGCAACTTATTTTAATACAATTGCTTCCTGCCAATCAGTGAAAATGCCTTTGGCGTCATGATCCTTTAGAGCAGGTGAGAAGGCTGAGGCCCAGTGAGATCAAATGATTTATCCTCAGAATCAAAATTGAGTCCTCAACTGGGCTGGGATAAACCACAGGTCCTTACTTACATGAAGTATTTATACTTCTTAAAGATTTTAAATAAATTTTTTTTTGCTTCTCTCCACAATATTCATTAGTTCTAATCATATTATAGTCCCAATGTAGCTATTTTAAAGTGAAATTAAAAGGCAGCCTAGCTTTGGAGGGGAAGAGTTATTGAAAGAGGTGTCTGGAGAGCCATTTAAAAATTTCAAGTGAAAAAAAAAGAAGAGTGTGTGTGTGAGAGCTGTTCTTTTCCTTTTAAAAATTAAGAAATAAAATATAGAAATAGTCTAATTTACATTAATGATCTGCAATCTATGAAACAATTTTTAACCATTTTAAAGTGAAAGGCTGGTGATTATGTGGGGGAGAAGATGGCGATAATAACCATAAATCTTTGAGAGCCGTGGATGTGGTAGGTAATCGTATATAAAAATGAAGTTGGCTAGATTGCTGGCCTGAGAGAACTTCCATTAGGAAAGCCTAAACCATCATTCTGATCCTTTGAGAGGGTGGAACTTACTATTTCTACCTGCCCTTACACTTGAAGGGTTGTCATTTTTCTTCCTGATAACCCAAACACCCCTGTGCACATTGCGTGTGATACAGTTAGGTCCCCAAATGAGTACTGGCCCTTTTCAACATCCCTCCCAGGGAAAAGGGTGGTTCAGGGAATGGGAATGCTGGGTGTGCCTGATGAAGCCTCCGTGAGCTCCTACTGCCCTAGGTAGACTCCAAGGGAGAATTCACCCTTCCTATTGCAGGGGATGGAGTTCTTGTCTCCTAAAAGTACCACGAAAGTATGGTGTGCTGAATCAGCTGCTAAATTTTTGTCTTCCTTCCTACTAAGCCCAGTGTCTCATAGAGAAATAGTGTTGCTCTTGGCACATAAAGGACTGAGAATGGAGGGAAGAGGAATGGAAGAGGAAAGTGGAGAAGGAGATATTTCTGAACCTATCAGTGAGTAGAGCAAACCCCGGATTATATATAGAGGGAACACCAATGCCCACCAAATTATTCTGCTTAAAAAGAAGTAGAGGCAGCCCGGCCAGGGTGGCTCAGTGGTTGCGTGTTGACCTATGAACCAGGAGGTCACCATTCGATTCCCAGTCAGGGCACCTGCCCAGTTTGCAGGCTCAATCCCCAGTGTGGGGCATGCTGGAGGCAGCCAATCAATGATTCTCTCATCAGTGATGTTTCTATCTCCCCTTTCTGTATGAGAGAGGGGGGAAAAAAAGAAAGAAAGAAAGGAAGGAAGGAAGGAAGGAAGGAAGAAAGAAAGAAAGAAAGAAAGAAAGAAAGAAAGAAAGAAAGAAAGAAAGAAAGAAAGAAAGAAAGAAAGAAAGAAAGAAAAAGAAGCAAAGGCAGTCATGATATTGCCCAGGGAAATAATGCTTGGAATTAGACTCCACTGAAAATAGTCTGCTTGTCCGGTTTCCTACTTCTAGACCCATATTGTCATTGGAAAAAAACCTCACGGTAATCCACATGTAAAGAACAATCAGAAATCAACGGATTTCACACACACTCAGTGATACTTTCAAATATTCCATGGATAAGCTTTCAAGGAATTCCCCTCCTATTGCTGGACTTACAGTAGAACAGGTATGTGCAATGGAAAGTATGCTTAATTGTGTTACAATGAAGTTATGTTTCTTAACAATTTAGTTAATGGTCATTATGCGTGAATATCATACTTTAAGGGAGGTCTGTGGCATAAATTTTATTTTAGCTGACAGGTCAATACAATGGGAAGAATTTCAACTTTCCACTATATTTTTAAAGATAAAAATGGATTTTTTTTAAAAGGGTCTGCAGAGAATTGGCCCTAGCAATTCCATTATGTGTTATACATATTAGAGAAGGGGGCACCGCATGTACTCAGAGAGGTTTAGAGGAAATTACAGTGCTACAAATTATCCCCTTTCTTGAACCTTGAAAAATTCCACTTTGATTTAGCACCAGTAGAATTGTTAATAGAAACTTTTTTGCACATTGTGTATAAACAGCACTGCTCGGCCTGTATCAACTTTATGCTCCAATAAACAAGACAATAATGACAAATTATCAAAGCAGGCCTCAGATGTGACCCTCAATTGGGAAAGCAGCAATTTAATGAAGACAAAAGCTAGGTGAAAGCTGCTAATATAATTTACTGATAAACAGATTTTCTCGAGAGGATCCTAGCTGAATCCCCTAGGGACCCATAAACCTGCATAATTCCATTTAAAATATTGTGCAATTCACTAAATTAGTCTTTGAACATCCTTACTATCCAATTACGAAGCCCCAGCATGGACAGAATAATGAAATTTTTCAAACTGTGGAATGCATGTGGTCTTAACAAACTTATGACAAACACCAAAATTAGCTTTCAATTTTGAGGCCAATGTAGCTCCCTTTAATATCTCAACTCAGAGTGGCAACAATAAAACACTATTGCAGGGCTAAGCAGAACAGAAGAAAAATAAATCTTGACTTACTCTGGATTCTGAACACGATCTACCTTCAGGAAAAAAAAATCATAAGAAGTTGAATGATGTTTTGCATTTGCAAGCTATTTGGTCGCTTAAAATCTAGTAAAAAGCTTTACTGAATAAAGGGTACAAAATACCTCCTGGACAGTTCTATCTTCCAGGCAGGCAGAAAAAGGCAAGAGTTTGAGGAAGTGAAATTTATTTCTGTTCAAGCATTGCAAGCTACATTATTAAAGTCATTTGTCATGGTTTGAATATTTCTGCCTGATTCACCGTTAAATTGGCCTTCTAATTACCAACTTTGTCATGAAAAGTGGTCTGGCTGTTTCATTCACCCGAAAACTTCAATTGTTTAATCATCACTTGCTTCATGTATATAGATAAAATAAAAAGGCGGGGTGGGGGAGGGAAGAAAGCAGCAAACCAGGTATTTTATTCTTAAATCTTAAAATAAACATCAACACAATTATGCTTACATGATCACATAGCTACACGTTTTTAAGATGTTGAGAAATATTTAGAAAGTGAGTTGTCATTTCATTTTTATGGAGGAACTTGCCGACATTAACCTATTATCTGGTTGCATAATTCAGTCTTGCTGTTGACCACATAAACTTTTGCTCTTGTTATGGCTTCAGAACCAACAGGTACCAACTGTAATCACAATGTGCCAGGTGAGATACTTCTTATATTTCTAGCTTCTTGGCTTCTTAGTTACTATACTTAATTTTATTCACACAAAAAGCTTCAGAATCCATGGCTTCTCTGAGCTGCCTAGTGAAGTTGTTGACAAGTTGTTTATTGCTAGTTCATATTTTCAGTAGATCTGGCATTTGGGCCTGACAATCACATACATATAGCATCTTCCCTTCTATACTTATTTCTGTTGCCTATGATAATAGTATAACATGCACCCATATATTAGACTGTACAGTATAGCTTCCTTTAGTGTTTGGGGGAAAGAAGATTAACCTATGGAGATTGTTAAAAGAAATCCAGTGAGGGTTCAATAATACAATCCAATTTGTGAAATGTCCATCTAATAAAACAGAGACAGGAAAAATGTTTTGACCCAAAGCACCAAACTGTAAGGTATTTTACAATGGACAGATGAGGAAACTAAAGCATAAAAAGATTTTGCAAATTTTCCCCAAGTTCAGACAGCTAAGAAGAGCCCATCAGACCTTTGGGAGCTCTCGAATGTAACAATCTCTCTGTGTGCCTGGAAACCACTGAGCACAACGCCCTGTGTGGGTGGGTGCATCATATCTCTGAACTAATATATTTTTATGTTTCTACCATCTTTCAAAAGTGTATACACTTTACACGTTTTTATTTTTAGGCATATATCAGTTCAGGAGGTTCAGTTCCATGCCAGTGCAATAAAGCAAATATTGTAATAAGGCCAGTCACATTTTTTTTTGTTTCCCAGTGCATATAAAAGTTATGTTTACACTATACTGTAGTCAATCAAATGTGCAATAGCATTTTGTCTAAGAAATAATGTATATGCATTAATTGAAAATACTTTGTTGCTAAAAAACACTAACCATCATCTGAGCTTGTTGGAAAAATGGAGCCGATAGACTTGCTTTATGCAGGGTTGCTACAAATCTTCAATTTGTAAAAAAAAAACACAGTATCTGCAAAGCAACATGATATCTGCAATGCACAATAAAGCAAAGCTTAATAAAAAGAGGTATACCTGTCTCAACTACTACAAAGGCAACTGACAATAAATCTGAAGAACTTGAAGATTACAGATTATATCATTGGCATTTTTATATTAGCATTCAATTTGATGCTCACCCTTATAGATGCCTTCTGTTATAAAAATGATCTTTTAGTAGGAATTTTACCATATTGACCTATATGAGTAGTGAAATGAGTAAACACCTGAATAAAGTTTATGAGTATTGGAAGCTTATTTTTATATATTTTTCTTTTGTTTGATTACTCACCTTACTTGGAGGAAAGTCGCACTCTAAATTGCCTTGATGGTTCCAGATAAATGTGTTTCCGTTGACTCAGTGGTCTAGATAATGTGTTTCTGTCAAGTCAGTGGTCCGGAGACTCAAAACTATAATTTAACTAACATGCTCAATTCTGCTTCTGTAAACTGCTTTTTTGCAAACCAGGTTCCTCATTCCAAACCCTGAGATATAATCAATAACTTTGTGATTTTTGCCTATATACCTTTGTGATTTTTGCCTGGTGTTGTGGCCATCTTATCACTGTGAGATTTGGAGAATAAAATGCCCCCATCATAGTTCCAGATTTGCAATAAATGTGACTTCTTAATTCGACTTCTTGAGGTGTCCTTGTGTGATTCGCAGGGTACATTATTAGCAAATGGGAGGCTTAATTCGTAGCATAATTTTCTCAAAGCATCAAATCAAATAATCATGTATATTTTCTGATCTATTCCTCAGATTGTATAAAAATTAAACTACTGTTTTCATCATGTTTTGTGTGTTTTTTAATCCTCGCCTAAATATATTTGTTTTTAAAAATCAATTTTACGGAGAGAAAGAAGGGGAGAATGAGAGAGGGAAACATTGATTGGTTGCCTTCTGAACTTGCCCTGAGTGTGGAACGAACTGCAACCTAGGTATGTGCCCTGACCAGGAATTGAACCTGTAACCTTTTGGTATACAAGATGGTGCTCCAACTGACTGAGTCACCTGGTCAGGACCATCATATTTTTTGACATTGAACCAAAGTGGAGAAATTTGGTTAAGAATGTTGAAAGACATAAAATATAAAATTAGATAATCTATCTTAAAACAAAAACACTAGAATACCTTTGAGAATAAAAGAGGTACTACTAATAATTATGCCAAAGCAATAGGCTAAACCAAGACTGTTGTAAACAAGCCAGGACATTTTTCACCCCAGAATTAAAATGTTTACATTCTGGCCTGGCCCGCATGGCTCAGTGGTTGAGTGTCAACCTATGAACCAGGAGGACAAGGTTGGATTCCTGGTCAAGGCACATGCCCAAATCGTGGGCTCCATCCCCAGTAGGGGGCATGCAGAAGACAGCTGGTCAATGATTTTCTCATATTTTCTCATCAATGATTTTTCTATCTTTCTTTCTCTCTCCCTTCCTCTTGAAATTAATAAAATTTTTAAAAGTTTATATTCTGGATTTTTTTCTTGGTTTAGTCTCTACTTTTTTCTGAATTATAATCTGCAGTAGTTTTCTATAAAAGGTTGATGGTAGATAAAATTTTTAGAGTCTAGGTATATCTAAATATATACTTATTCTACTATCAGACCCAATTGAGAATGCTGATAACATAAAATTTTTGTTCTAAAGCCTTTTTTTTTCCTTATAATTTTGCAATAAATTTTTCAACTTTTTTTTTTAGTTTTCAATTTTGCTTTTGAGAAGTCTGGTGCCATTCTGATTCTATGTTCTTTATATGTGATCTGTTGCTTTGTCTTTTTCTTAATCTCTTCCCTCTTTAAAAATTCTCTCCCCCACCCCTCTACCTAGGATTTTGCATTAATCTTCAATGTTATTAAAATTTATGATGCTGTGCTTTGGTTTGGTCTTCTATTTTATTCAGTGGATTGGGTAGTTACAATATCCTATAACCTGGAAACACCCTCCATTCTGAGTGTTTTTCCTGTGTTATTTTTTAGATATTTCCTTTGCTCCATTCCTCCCACTCTCCCTAGATCTTTTATTAATAAAACATTATATCTTCTCAACAACTAATTTCTTTTTATTCTTCCATTCTCCATTTCTGTGTCTTTTTGATATATATTCTGGGAAAGTTTTCTAGTCTTTGCCAATCTTTGTATTAAATTGATATTTTGGCTATCCTGTTCTTAATTCTTCCTTGTTCTTTAATTTCCCCCTTTCTACAGCAGCTTGTTTTTGTTTTATGAACATAATATCTTTTCTTGACTCTCTAAGGATATTATTATTTTTTTTAAAGTTTCTTCTGCACTCTGCATTGTCTTTCTGCTCTAAATTCCTTTGTTTGTGAGATTATTTTTATACTCTTTTTCATATTGGAGGCTTTACACAAATGCCTGGTGATCCCTTGCTGACTGTTAACATTTATGAGTGAGCCACTAAAAAGCAAATCAGAGGCTCCATATGTGTGCAGGAATTTTCCACTTAAAGACTTCACTACGGGCTCATCAGAAAGTGAGAAGACATTTTCATCAGACGATCTCTACCAGTAAAAGTCAGTTCAGTTTTCCCAGAGAAGATCCCTTGTGTTCCTGCTTGTGAGTCGGTGGCAAGCATTCTATGAGCGTGCTTCCTCTTAAGCAAATCATTCTGTACTCAGGTCCACATCCTCCTGCCCACTTCTGTGTCTTTCTTTCATTTATTGGGCTGGGTATTTACAATATCCTATAATCTGGAGACCTTCTGCTCAGTTTCTCCCAGAAAATAAAACTCTAGTCTTCATGGGACATCCAGTGACTATACACAGACTTTTAGCTTACCCATGTCTTTTTGGCTTCACCTGATGTCTCCAAGTACCTCTCAGGCGTTCATAGGACAAAACAGCTCACCTGCATTGCTCTTCCCCCTCTGCCAGCATTTATGTTCTAATTTCTTACACTCTGCTAAGTCCATTACTATCCTTTCATCAGCTTTCTCTCTTTCAAAAATCTGATGACAATCACATTTTTACAATTTCAGTCTTAGTAGAATGAGCATATGCTCTAAAAATCAGCTCTTGGTCTGATTACTAAATTCAACTGGTAATAAAATGGATATCTGCTGATGCCCAAAGTTCTGCAATTCCTTTAGAGATGACTAAAAATCCAGAGATCAGGCAAAAATCCAGATCAGAGATCTAAAGCCAAAGAAGTCTTCTAACTTCATAAGACCCCTGCTGAAGTATCAAAGCAGGCAGCCTTCAGCAAATAGGAGGTTACTGATCTTAACTCAGAAAAGGAATTGGAAAAGAAGTGGTGAGTTTGCAGAGAAAAAAGATGAAGTGAAACAGAGACCTGCAGTGTTAGCAGCTGACGCTAAAAAAAAAAATTTAAATGATGAGCTTGTGGCTTTAATATCACAACTCTATCCAACCCTCTGAATCTTTTTATCATACCCAAAGAATTGTTCATTCATCTTTCAGGAATACATTAGAGCAAGGGAATTTTCCCATAGGCAAAGCATTATACATATTTGCAAATGTCTTACATAATGATGAGAATACTATGCATAGGGATGTTTTGATGAAAGGTAGAAACAATGCAACAATTTCCATTCTTTTTCATTAGCAATCATACTCCCAAGTAAAGGGAGTTTTCTTTGTTGTTTATGCTTTTTCAAATGTTAAAAAGGCGCATTTTTAGAATTCATGATACTGGCAGTAAATAGGAAGTTGGTTGTTATGTGATGAAAGATGTTTGTTTCTTAATTCAGATTTTTCATCTCACACTTATATTTCTGGTCATTATTTCTAATAACCTTTGAAATACCTGTTCATTCATAAAATAAGACCAATTTCTCTTAATTGGGATTCAAAAGTATTTTCAGTATATCACAGAGAGTTAAAAAACCTGCAAATCCCAGCTGCGGGCACAGAATAAATTGTGTCTTCCTTTTTTTTTAGCGTGTTATGGTCAACTGAGGTTTAAGATTTACTTTTTCAGCAGAAGTTTAAATACCATGTCTTTATATTAGTACTTAGTTGTTAACGTAAAACAAAAATAAAATAAACCAAAGCCCCAACAGTTTAGCTCCTGCTTTACATCTACATAAGAATTCCCCTTTCATTATACGCCTGCCACGGGCAGCTTATTATGGCCATTGTTTAATTTGTGCTCTGTTTTTACAAATGACATTTGTACAGGCTCAATTCGTTTGTGCACCTTTATAATTAGCCACTTAACAAATTGAGGGAAATGAACCTTCAGCTGCAAAATATATCCTAAAGTTAAGTCAACCATATGACAGGCAATACCCATACATGAAAATCTCCTTAACTCAATTGTTGAGTTGCCTCCAGGGTTAAGAGGCATTCTGCTGGTAATAGCCTGAAAGAGAAACCTTAGCAGGGATGTTTTTGATGGTACACCATCCAAATGCCTGTTAGTCTTTCCAGGAAACAGCACACACTAGAAAAAGCACACAGTTCAAAGCTATTTCTTTTGAAATCGTTTGTTTTTCCGGATAAAAATGTCAAAAGTCTGACTTTGATAAAAACAAGATCCCTAGGCTTCGAATTATAGATTAAATGTAAAACAAAACAAAAAAAATAAAGGAAGAAAAGAGGAAAAGAAAGATAAAGATTAAAAAAGAAAAGCTTATATCTTTTGGGATAAAACATTAAAATATAGAAAATGACATCATGTGTATTAAGATATGAATTAATCTGTTTTCAGAATCTATAATAGGGACCTAAGAGCAGAGTGCTATCATTATCAACTCTTCCTTTTTTTTATTACTAATTAGACTTCTAACTGTGAGTGTAAATGTACCTCAGAGAGTTTGGATTAAAAGTTGCATATGCATAAGAGATCATTTCAAATTCATCTTCTAACAAAAACTTCAACTTGATATTTTCTCATGTTCCCACTTCTACCGCATTAACATAGGCTTTAGTATTTAATTTCTAAATTCCATTGTGATCATTCTATCAAGGTATTTACTTTTGGGAACAGTGTGACATCTTAATCCCCAGTTCAATAGCCAACAGTAAAATATCAATTTAATGTACCCTATTATCATCAGTGATTCTTTTTCAAGTTAAACATATATTGCCTCCAATTTATACAATGAAATTTATTTGGTTTAGTGGCACATCCAAATAAAAAAATATATGCTAACTTTTACACAGAGATGGAAAGATATAAATGTTTATATTTAATGAGAGTTTAGAATATTATAATATTAGAAGATAAGAAACTTTAAGATGCTATAACATCCTAATATGTAAAAACCCTGGGTCATAACGACTGGTCACGACCAAGGCTTGACCAACCGGAAGTCAGTCCTGCAGTCAGCTCTGGGTTGTGTGGCAACCCAGCTGACTGCTTCTGCTGCAGGCTCAGTGCCCCAGCACTGACTGCTGAAGGGGCTGCGAATCAGGGCCAGAGAGAGGCCTGAAGAGAGAAGCAGGGACTGATCTGCTGCCTCTGTAGCAGCTTTTGATCAGCACTTGCCTCTCTCTTTCTCTTTCAGTCTGGCCAGCAGCTGCACCTCCATTTCTCTCCACTTCTCTACCAGGGCTGCTGATCAGCCCTGCCTTTCTGATCAGGCCCCATTGATAGGCCCAGAGACGCTGACTGGCATAGAAACCGACCAATCAGAACCAAATCTGGGTTAACTGTGAGGAGCCAATGGCTGCCTAGGAGACCGAGCTTTTGATGCTGACTGGCATAGAAACTGACCAATCAGAACCAAATTGGCCGGCAGAGGCGGGCAGTTGGGGGCAAGATCAGGCCCGCAGGGGAGGGCAGTTGGGGGTGACATCAGAAAGGCAGAGGCAATTGGGGGCGAGATCTGGCTGGCAAGAGAGAGCAGTTGTGGGTGAGATCAGGCTGTCAGGGGAGGGCAGTTAGGGGCAATCAGGCAGGCAAGCAGAGGCAGTTAGGGGCGATCAGGCAAGCAGAGAGGTGAGCAGTTAGGAGTCAGCAGTCGCAGATTGCAAGAGGGATGTCCAGCAGCTGGACATCTCCCAAGGGGTCCCCAATTGGAGAGGGTGCAGGCTGGGCTGAGGGAACCCCCACTCCATGCATGAATTTCACGCACCGAACCACTAGTATTAATATATGGGAATGCTTTATATCTTGAGTGTAATAAAATGTAGCTAGTAACTTTCTGTCATGGTCAGTGAGATAAAATAAGACAGGTGTCACTTCACATTAACTGAATGTAACAGCAAATAAAAATGTTGGTTTTATTATAATATATATCCCAAATATTTTTGTTAAAGTCTTATAGCAACTTGCCATTGATTTTAAAGACTATTATATTTGCTGTATAGTCTGTTGAACTAGTGGTTGACAACATTGCTTATTTATGGCCATGTCTATACAAGTTTTGTTAACTCCTCCATGCCTATGTTCATTTTTTTTAGCTTTATTAAGGTATAATTTACATATAAAATTGTATATATTTAAGGTGTACAACTTGGTGTTTTGATATACATATATATTTTGAATAATCATCACAATCAAGCTAATTGACATAGCCATCACCTTACATATAGTTGTTCTCTCTTATCTGAGGGAAATGCATTCCAAGATCCTTGGTGGATGCCTGAAACCATAGATAGTACTGAACCCTATATATATTATATTTTTGCTAAACATAAATTAGACACAGTAGGAGATTAACAATCCTATATAATAAAAGGGTAATATGCAAATTGACCCTAATGGCAGAACGAACAGGAGGGAGCAACAGGAAATGACTGGCCGTTATCATGTGCACTGACCACCAGGGGGCAGATGCTCAAAGCAGGAGCTGTCCCCTGGTGGTCAGTGTGCTTCCACAGGGGGATCGCCACTCAGCCAGAAGCTGGCTCATGGCTGGTCAGCACAGTGGCGATGGTGGGAGCCTCTCTTGTCTCCGTGACAGCACTCAAGATGTCTGACTAACGGCATGGAGCGGGCCTAAGCCGGCAGGTGGACATTCCCCAAGGACTCCCAGGCTGCCAGAGGGATGTCTGATTGCCAGCTTAGGCCCAATCCCCTGGGGAGTGGTCCTAAGCCATCAGTCAGACATCCCCTGAGGGGCACCGGACTGCGAGAGCATGTAGGCCAGGCTGAGGGACTCCCCCCCACACACACACGAGTGCATGAATTTTCATGCATTGGGCCTCTAGTAACTAATAATAAAGTAGAACCATTATAACAATACTAGAGGCTCATTGCATGAGAATTCATGCACTGGAGGGGGGTCCCTCAGCTCAGCCTGTCCCCTCTCACAGTTCGGGAGCCCTCAGGTGCAGGAGACAACCTGGCAATGAGGGGAAAGTGATGCCCCATCACACCTCTTCTGCTGCCACTGCTGGCAGCGCAAGCCTCGGCCAGCCCTGGTTACCTGAGCCTTGGTCAGCCCTGGGCGGCTGGGCGGCTGCCATCTGAGATTTGCCTGCACCTTGGGCAGCTGGGGCGCTGAGGGGACTGGGGGACTCCAGAGGCAGGCACATGGAGTGGCCAGGGCCGCCTCAGGGAGGGCCTGGTCTTGCCACATGCCTGCCACCCCGGTGGGGTTGAGGGGACTGGGCACTGCCATCTCATGGCTGTGTACATCACCATCTTTGAGGGAGGGGCAGTCAATTAGCATATTCCCTCCTTATTGGCTGTGTGCAGCACCATCTTTGAGGTCAGGGTAGTCAATTAGCATATCCCCTTTTTATTGGCTGTGGGTACCGCCATCTTTGCAACACTGTGAGGGTCAATTAGCATATTCCTTCTTTATTAGATAGGATACTGTGATAAAAGTTACATGAATGTTGTCTCTCTCAAAATACCTTATTGTACTGTATTCACCTTTTCACTTAGAGGAAGCACTTTATGGCTTCTCTTTGGCATATCCGCATTGCCAACACCACTACTCTTGCACTTTGTAACGGTTGTTAAGTAAATTAAGGTTTATTTGAAAGCAAGCACTGCGAGACCCCTGATAACCAGTCTGCCTGATAACCAAGGTAGCTACTAAGTGACTAATGGGAAGGGAGCATACACTGTGTGGATACCCTGGACAAAAGGATGATTCATGTCTTGGGTGAATGGAATAGAATAGCACAAGATTTCATCACACTACTCAGAACAGCATGCAATTTAAAACTTAGGAATTGTTTATTCCTGGAATTTTTCATTTAATATTTTGGACTGCAGTTGAACATGGGTAATTAAAACTTTAGGAAGCAAAATCACAGATGTAGCTGGGTGACTACTGTACTTACCATTTTCTTTCTTTTTTTGTGTGTGTAGTGAGAACACTGAAGATGTATCCCCTTCGCAAATTTCAAGTGTACAATACAGTGTTGTTGACTATGGTCACCATACTGTACATTAGATAATCAGACTTTATTCATCTTGTATAACTGATATTTGCAACCCTTTGATTAACATCTCCCTATTTCTCCTGCCCCTCAGTTCCTGGCAACTACCATTCTACTCCCTGCTTCTATAAATTTGACTATTTTGTATTGCATATGTAATTAAGTTCATACAGTATTTGTCTGTGTCTGGTTTATTTCACTTAGTGTAATGTCCTCCAGGGTCAATCATGTTGCTGCAAATGACAGGATTTCCTCCTTTTTTAAAGACTGACAAATAGCCCATTGTATATGTATACCACATTTTCTTTATCCATTCATCTATCAACAGTTTCCATATCTTGCCTATTGTGAATAATGCTGCAATGAATATATAACTCAATAGTAAAATACCAAAAAAAACCCAAACACTCCACCTTATTAAAATGATATCAAATGAGGACATAAATGGCCAACAGGTATATGAAAAGGTGCTCCACATCATTAATCATCAGGGAAATGCAAATCAAACACCACAAGCAGATATTGTCAGAATGGCTGTCATAAGAAAGACAAAAGATAACAAATGTTGGTCAGGATGTGGAGAAAAGGGAACCCTTGTGCACTTATGATGGCAAGGTAAACTGGTGCAGCCACTATGGAAAAGAGTATGAAGGCTCCTCCAAAATTAAATATAGAACTACTTTTTGATCCAGCAATGCCACTGCTGTGCAGATATCCAAGAGAAATGAAATCACAGTCTTGAAGAGATAGCTTCATCCCATTCCTACCTTTTTGAATGATGGAGTAGTGAGAGCAAACTCATATTGTATGGCTGACTGTGCCTGGCAGGCCTAGGAACTTTACATATATTAATTAATACAATCCTCATTGCAAATATGTGAGATAGGCGATCTTATCATTGCCACTCTACAGATGAGGAAACTAAGACCAGCAAGGATAATAAGGCCACATGTGCAGGGAGTGGCAGAACTGGGATGTGAACCTAACTCCCTGGCTCAACTCTGTGCTCTTCACCACCAGGTGATTTGTTTCCCTGACTTATAACTGTCTAGCTCTATTGACCAAACTGACTAGTTTTTTGCGATCACATACCTAGCTCAAAGAAAACTCTATAGCAAATCTCCTTGGTTAGAAGTGTGTTAACCTATCAGAAAGTCTTCTTTCCCAAATTGTTGATGGATTTAGAGACCTATTATTCAAGTTGAAGTCAGCTAGTATTAAATTGACCATATAATTTATTGTCAGTGTGGCATTTTAAAGAAAGAAATTAGGTGCTATTAATACTTACACACTTGGACAACTGGCAAAACCTGGACTGTCTGAGGCAAATGTGGGCATATTGTCACCCTAGTAAAGCACCTCATAGCCTGAAGCTCAATCTCTAATGGTTCAGACAAAAAAATTGGGTAGGAATTCTAGCCAATTCTTTCCATGCCCTTGGAAAACAAGAGCAAATAATATATGCAGATGGAGTCACCTCATTGGCCTTCTTCTTGGTTAGAAGAAGGAACCTCATTTTAAAATCTATTTCAGAGTCCTAGATAAGCCGATCCTTCAGAAATTTCCAAAATGACCCAAGACTCTAGCCCATTCTAAAAGCAGTCATAGCCTCTCGGGTTGCTAATGGGAAAACAGCTAAATATTGTTGCAGGTAAAGAACTCATAGGGGTTGGCGTTTCAGTCATAATGCCCTTTGCTATCTCTTCCTTATCACCATCACCATGCTGGTGGTAGCCTTGCACAATTGCTTTAGTCCTTGATGTCGTCATAGTCACTAGGTACTAATGAGTACTAAGCAGCATTCCTCTCAACTCATTGAAATTATTTATGACTGAGCACAATGCATGCTACATAGTAGGTGCTTAATCCAACTTGCTGATTGAATGAATGAGTGAATAAATGAACATTGGAAAAAACTGTTGCCTCCTTGGCATTTTTAGTGGTAGTACCATACTACACTGCTAATGGGATTGCAGGTAGCATTTCACAGCCCTTCATGTTTTAGGGAATAGGTTATTAAATATTCTAAGTGAAAGTCAAATTGCCTATAAAAATAGACAGTCTACAATCTTTATGCCTGAATGGCCTATTAGAATATATTAATTCTGGTGATACAGCTGTTAAGACACCTATAATTTGTTGATAATATTCCTCACGTAAAGAATGTTGTTCCAAATTTGATGGCTGGAATTAGGAAATGTGCAATTTTGTAAATAGGTGAGCCTGCCTACAGTGTTCCCATCTTCTAACTTGTGTTGGTTCTTTCCTGCTTAGGATGTCCTAGGTCCCACTCTGTCAGTCTTAGACCTGCTTTTTCTTGGAAGTCTGGTCAAGTTTAACTTTTTTTGTGATGGATTCCTTCACCACCACAATCCAGAGTGAACTCTTGTCCACTGAATCCTGTAACACATTCTGTTTCACTGTAAATGATATAATATGTGCTGCTTGAATTGGTGTCCCTAATTTATCATTTACATGATAAATTATGCATAATGTTTTTACAGAGCAGAGTATGTCTTTTTTGTCTCTATTTACTGACAGATATTTTATGTGCTGCCAAATTAATTCTCAGACTTGCTTTTAGTGTAACATTCCACTAAATAGCAAAATTTGGGGAGAGAAGAATTTTAGCTCTCACCTATGTCTAACTATTAGAAGCAATGTGTAGCTACTCTAAAGAACCAATTAATTATAAATGCCCAAATAGGCCTAGATCAGTAACAAAAAATTAATAAAAGGCGTGAGGACTTAGGTGTTATTATTTTCTTATTAATCATAGTATGTGATTGCTTGGTTTATAGTGAACACTAGATTAACAAAGCTTCTTTATATTAGTGAGTGACTGGACAGATGCATAAATAACTGACATTTACAGCATCCTATGTAATAAAAGACAAAAATGGTAATTAACCATACCTCCACTATGCTTCCCATTGGCTAATCAGGGCGATATGCAAATTAACTGCCAATGAAGATGGTGGCCAGCAGCCACGCAGCTGAGGCGAACAGGAGGCTTGCTTGCTCCAGTGATGGAGGAAGCCAAGGTTCCCCGCCTGTTGTGGCCCAGTTCTGAGCCTGAAAGCAACAATGATTCAATTATAGAAGCTAAACAAACCCCAGATACCTGCTTTTAGCCACTGTGGCCTCAAGCTCAGAGCACCAGTGACAGCAACAATGTTTCAATTATAGAAGGTAAATAAACCCCAGAATAAAAAAGAAAAAAAGAAAAAAGGAGAGGCTGGGAGGTTCAGTCACTGGCCAGCCTAAAAACGGCCCTCAGCCCCTTATGCAGACTGGCCAGGCACCCCAGTGGGGACCCCCACACTAAAAGGGGTGTGACCAGCCTGAAAACAGCCATCAGCCCCTCATCCAGGCTGGTCAGGCACCCCAGTGGGGACCCCCACCCTGAAGGGGGTGTGACCAACTGCAAACAACCATCAGCCCATCATCCAGGCTGACCAGGCACCCCAGTGGGGAACCCCACCTTGAAGGAGGTGTGA
>NW_006383015.1:1770511-1772415 GCF_000327345.1 Myotis davidii | reverse complement strand
AGTGGTGGTGGGAGCCTCTCCTGCCTCCTCAGCAGCACTAAGGATGTCCGACTGCATTTTAAGCCTGCTCCCCGCTGGCAAGTGGACATCCCCCAAGGGCTGCTGGGCCCAATTCCCCGGAGAGCAGGCCTAAGTCAGCAAGTGGTCATCCCCCGAGGGGTTCTTGACTGCGAGAGGGCACAGGCCGGGCTGAGGGACCCCCCCACCCCCGAGTGTACAGATTTTTGTGCACCGGGCCTCTAGTTTATTATATAAATAGATAAATGCAATTGTGCATAGCAGTTCAAGGCAGCATATGTGTGTTTAATCAGAATGATGTGGTGTTATAGGAGTTCAGATAAGGTATCATTATGTATTTTAAAGTTCTTTGCTAGTACTAAATCAATCCTTAAGAATATAACAAGCTTCTTCAAACACCCACTTAATGATATAAGAATAAGTTATTTTAGGTTGATTATGGCACACTAAATACAGCAGTCGTGCTCTAAAAGAGTTAAAGCATCCTTATGTGAGTCCAACATATATGAAAACCCAAGTGAAAATAACCTGTGTGTTTTCCCTTGGTTCTCTAGCTCTACTAAGTAGGAAGGATAGAAGAATGAACTTAGTCACAAAGTTACTTTCACAAGGGCCCCACAGGGAGGTTTCCTGAGTCCCCGGTCGGTGCTTGCTTCTTCAGGATATTATATAATGAATATACTTGTTTCATGGCTGAGTTACACAGAGGGCATGAGCAGGCGGACGAACCTCCATGTTTTCCCTTCCTGGTCCCCTTCCTGATAACTGCCCCTAACTAGCGATAGCAGAACTTAAAATAGTATGATGAGAGTGAGTGTTATTGCAGTTTCTCTAGAGTCATCTCCACAACACTTTTCACATTCGGGTACTCATAAGTGTATGCTGGTGCTGCTCACGAAACGTTCATATTCAGAAGAAAAGTGATTTGATAAAGCGAGAGTGGAAAGCATTTCTCTAATTTTTCTGAGTGATGCTGCAGGGGACAGCGAGAATGCATTCCCCCAAGGCACAGAGAAACAGTCTCTTTTGATGAGCTGGAGAAGCTAGGTGTGCAGGTGTGCTGGTCAATCAAGCTAATGCAAATAAGTACAGAATCCTAAGTACTTCATGCGCATGGGAAAACCAGCTTGCAGGGATGTGTTACATCTTTAAAAACATTATGCCCATACAACAATTTTACAAACTCTTTTGTCAGTTTTACACCTCATTCTTCCCAGTGACAAATTGAGATTTTGAGCATATTGTTTTTAACTACATGATCATGATGAATAGAAACAAATTAGACACATTACTATATGTAGCAGGCAGTATTGACCTATTCTAAAATGCATTATCCGACCAATTGTAAAACAGAAGAATCAAAGTCATTGATTGGTGGCTGTGAGAATGTTGCTGCCATCAATAATTAAGTGTATTTTGAACTGACTGTATGCAGTTTAGCGAACCTAATTGAAGTCACATAAGCATGATTTTTGATGCAGCAAAAACAGAAAGAAAATGTTCTGAAGAGCAAAATTTTAAAGCCACATTATTCCATTCAAATAAAATCAAAGTCCTTTTTCTACATTAGCATAAGACTTTTTTATTTAAAAAAAATTAATCTGTAAAGTAGGTTATTTTCACTTTGAGGAAAATGCATTTTAGAAAATTTTCCAACATGAGGTTTTAAATTTATTTATTTTTGTTGTTTGGTTTTTATTTTATTATTTTTCTTTATTGATTAAGGTATTACATATGTGTCCTTATCCCCCCATCCCCCATCTATTTTTTATTAAATTTATTGGAATGACATTGGTTAATATAATTATACAGGTTTCAGGTGTACAATTCTATAATTCCTCATATGTATATCTTATTTCATGTTCACCAGCCCAAGTTAAATCTTC
>NW_006383015.1:1753087-1770490 GCF_000327345.1 Myotis davidii | reverse complement strand
ATTTCATTTAGCATAATACTCTCCAGGTCCCAAAAGTTAAGATTTCCTTCTTTTTTTACATCCAAGTAGTATTCCATTGGGCAAATGTACCACAGCTTTTTATCCCTTCATCAATTGTTGGATACCAGGGCTGCTTCTAAATCTTGGCTATTGTAAATAATGCTACAATGAACAAGGGGTGCATATAATCTTTCAAATTAGTATTCTGAATTTCTTCAGATATATAGTCCCAGAAGTGGAATCGCTGGGTCATAAGGCAGTTCCAATTTTAAGTTTTTGAGTTAACTCCCTACTGCTTTCCACAGTGGCGGCACCAATCTGCATTCCCACCAACAGTGCAAGAGGATTCCCTTTTCTTCACATCCTTGCCAGCACTTGTTTGTTGATTTATTGATGATAGTCATTCTGACAAGTGTGAGGTGATATTTCATTGTGGTTTTAATTTGCATTTCTCTGATGATTAGTGATGAAGAGCATCCTTTCATATATCTATTTGCCTTCTGTATGTACTCTTTAAAGAAGTGTCTATTCAGATCATTTGCACAGTTCTTAATTTGATTGTTTGGTTTTTGGTGTTGAGTTTTATAAGTTCCCTTATCAAATGTATTAAGAAATATGTTCTCCCATTCAGTGGGTTGTCTTTTCATTTTGTTGATGTGCAAAAACTTTTTAGTTTCATGTAGTCCCATTTGTTTGCAGATACAAGTGATCCACAGTTTATGGCTGCCTTTGCTGGGCCTGGATGTGCACCAGAAGGATGAAGCTGTGCACCAAGGCAGCTTTTACCAGCACCAGGCCCAGGGGCAGATCTGCTAATGTCCCAAGTCACACCCCGATTCACCTGCCTTCACCTGCTGGCTGCCTGTTAGGGTCAGTCGCTGAAAGAGCCTGTAGCAGTACTTGAGCTGCACGAGGTAGGTTCTCAGCAAGTCACCAGGTAGGAGCCAATGGTGTTCACCAGATTGTTACAGGTTCGAACTCAGTGCTGGTGACAGGTCTGAGGCCCCTCCACAAATGTCCTGGGGTATACCAAGTTTAGCTGTCATCTGCTGGATGCTTTCACATATTTGTGGTGGGGTTAAGTTTTAGGGAGTCATCAGGGTGAGATCATCAGAGTCTATCAGCCCCAAACAGACCAAGATTTGGCTGTGTGAAGGGATGGGTCTGCACCAGTCTGGCATGCAAGAGAAAAATGGCCCCACATCCTAGAGCCACACAATTCAGTCTGTTCTGGATCTTCCAGATCTCAGGGTGAGGCAGCTAGGAATCTGACGGATGGGGCTAGTGGATGTCCCATAAGTGGGAGGTGCTGGTGAGGTTTGGGAGAAGGTGGGAGGAGTGGCCCCCATCTCAGATTCACACAACTCATTCTGTTCCAATTATACCTAGACCTCATTGGAGTAGAGTCACCAGGAGTTAAAGGGGTGGGGCTGCTACAAGCCCTGAGAGTGAGCTAATGGATCTCCTCTGAGGGGGAGGCACCAGCCAGATTCATGGGAAAGTGGAAGAAATGGTCCCCACCCCAAAGCCACACAACTCACTTACTGACACCCCCTGAGTCTGCCAGACCTCTAACTCTGGCCCAGGCATCTGACTCCTCAGCAGGTACAAACTCTGCAGGGTGGGGCTATTGCATTCTTCCAGGCTGATGCCTCTGAAGGGGTGTATTCTACCCAAGATATATGGCATCTGAGGTATGGGAGAATGACTCAGTACAATTATTCTGGCTGCTGTTCCTTCTGCTCTCTTCTCAGAGCTACAAACTCCAGTCTCTCCTTAGAGGACTCTAGTCTGCTCCACCCTTTCTCAGCCAGAGCCCAGAGTGAGTGGCTGCAAATGGGATTTAATGTGTTGGCCTTTTAAGAGGGTGCCATGTCTCTAGCAGACTTCTGTCCCTCCCTGGCTGACAGAAGTCCTGCTGATTTTCACAGCCAAATGTTAGGCGGGCATCTCTTCCTGGCTCTGGTGCCCTGGGCTGGAGGGCTCTGCTTGGGGGTCGAGATCCCACTTTTCTCAGGGGGAGCCTTTGCAGCTGAGCTATTTCTCCAGAATCTCAGCTGCTGCAGCCCTTTTTGAAGCTCCTCCCTTCCTACCAGTCTCCATGTGACTTTTTTTGTAAATCCTTGGCTATAAGACTTCTCTTCAGCTAGTCTTCAGTTGGTTATTCAGGTTGATTGCTCTATATTTCAGTTGTAATTCCAGTTTGTTCCTGGGAGCAGGTGAGTGTAGCTTTCACCTTCTCTGGTGCCATCTTGGATTTTAAAGAACAATAACAAATAGCTAAAACCAATTATAGATCACCAAAATTTTAAGACTAAAAATTTGAGTGATGATTTTGGCAGCCTTTACAAGAAAAATTACTTTATTCTAGGTTTTATATAAAATATGCTTAATGTTTATTATTTCTAGTGTTTTCAGTTATAATACTGACTTATGGTATATATCCCTTAATTTATTTATGATTCTCAAATTATTATTGCTTATAAGTAAGTATGCAAAGTTGTCTTAATTTCCATTCATCATTTCATGTGCCTGAAACCAACTAAAGAGAAAATCAAGACACATCTACTTGCATGTGTTCAGGTTTTTATCCTTTGGGACACAAAACAGTCATGAGGTGGATTGAGAAATGAAATCAAGCCTCACTTGAATTGAATTTAACATTTAGGAAGTTCTCCTCTACTGAAAATTTACTTATTATTGTCATTGGTGCCTTGCTTCTCACTTGCTTGTATATTGTTTTCATGGTGGAGAGATGTTTTCTTAAGCATTTTGGGGGTCCATAGAGTACACAGCAACACCATTTACATACTGGTCTATTGCTGATCTCTTGAAGCTCAGTGCATACTGATGGAAGTTATCCAAACTATTCTTCTCCACCCCTCACTTAACAAGAGTAATAATAAGTGAATATTTAAAGTAGCAGCAAATATATTAACTGGAAACAAATAGGTTTTATTTATAACAAGTGCAAACAGGTTAATTAAGAAGAGGGGGCTTCTGTGGTGAGACAAGGCTCCCTGATGCTGTTTGGGCAGGTGCTGTTAAGGGCCAATTGAGCTCTATAGGATAATTATCAAGTACCAGCGTGCTCTCTTGTTGGTTAACAAAGCGCTGCCCACAATTTGCCTAAACCTATAAACCATCATCTGTGATCCTCAATAGCAATTAAGTGACAAACATCTCCTCATTGGAGACTTGGGAAAACAAAAGGGACATGATTGTATTTAAGGAGCCAGATGGATATTTTTTAATATCAACTTGGAAGACCAGTTTTTCAATAACAGAGCATTAGACGAAACATATTTGGTACTATATGAGAGAGGAAATGCCATGGTATTTAAAACAATTTAAAGGGGCATATTGAATAATTGAAGCAGTGGATATTTGAACAGCTTTTGGTTCTAAGATCTTGGACTATTTCACAGAGTTAATGGAATATGGATACCTAATTCATCTCCTTATAGTGCTGTTGAGTCACTTTTTTCATAGTATTTTAACTACCCATCCACACTTGAGGAGGGACTATGAAGAACATGGTGGAATTTCCCTCACAGTAGGAGAGTGAAAGTCGAACCAATATGCAGCCCTTTCTCCAGGGCTTGAGTAACTAATTAGTTCTACAGAAAAAAAAAATAGCTTATTACTGAAAATGATATATCAGCACAAAAAAAGTAATTTTAGATCTAGAGATTGCCTTCTATCACAAACTAATTGATCTAGGAGTTTTAAGGATGCAACGTTTAAAATGCTCTGTAAGCATAGCAATAGTTCCAGGAGTGATAAACCTTACAAAGGCACCATTGAGTTAGTTCAATTAATTGTCTGATTGGAAGCATATCCCAAAACTTGCGGAAGCTCTTGTTTTTATAGTCAAAAATCTTCTGGGCATTTCGTTGCCTACATTAAGCAATGTTGTCTAACTGGTTTGCATAATTGCTAGAGCTAAAAGGCTATTCCACAACATTAAAAATATAATTATAAATGTATGAGATTCCCTCAGTCAGAAGGTACTGATTTCTTTCCCCCCAATGCCAAAATAATAGCATTTACAAATGTTTTCATGAACTGTAAGGAAGCCACTGTTCAGTGTGTTCTAAAGTAGGGTTAGGTCAACAACTCTCTAGATAGAACACAACCAACCCAGGGCCAAACAGGCAGCCGGGCTTAATTAAGCACCCAAGAGTAAGAAAAGCTATGGTACAGACGACCCCTGCTTTGTACTTCACCAGGTTTCCCTATACCTTTGTCACTTTCCTCTGGATTTATTATTTTTTTTATGAATTATTTAAACATGGCCGTTTCACATCTACAATTAGTTTTGAAAGAAGAGCCAACAGAAGAAAATAATCACTAGTTAAACAGCTTGAGAACTGCTCCAGTTTTGGCAGAGCGTTAAAGGCCCATCCCTGTATCAGAGCTCGCCTTTGGCAGTGGCTTCCCTAATCCCCTTTTGTTTTAAGTCCTTAGATTCAGTCTACACAGCAGCCCAAGCCCCTAATTCCAACAGGGAAGACATGCAAATATCAGAGAGTTACTTTTCCAGGTTTCCTACCTGTCTGCCTGGATGGAAATTAATGGTCATAATTTCAATAATAGGGAAAAAAATAGCTTACAGAGAATGGAGCATTTTTCATTATTATTAAGGAGCAGCAATCTATTGAAGGGTGGAAATACTAGTAACATTAACCGGCAAAAATGAAAGTTCATAACAGTTGTTTTATCCTAATTATCCTTTCCCCATCACGGCACTCAGTTCTGTTTTAGCAGGGAATGGCCTCCAAAAATGCTATTCTGACCTCTTATTTTTTTTTTTATTGCAGAATCATTCAGGTAGAAGAGACAGCAAGAGATCATCAAATTCATCCTTCTGCCCTCAGGTATGGCTACACTCTGCTGGAACTCATCATATTGTAATATAATACAATATACCAGACTGAAAACTTTTCCAGGGTAGGAACTGAGATCCAGTCATTTGTTATTCTCAGAGCCCAGCATAATCCCCAAAATATCTGTACAGGAAAGGATTAAAAGCCTACATGTTCGCAATACATCTTTCTTGAAAAATCTTTAGGGGGAAAGGGACTTTAAAATTCACTCACCAATTCTTTCTGCTCATTTTGATGTTTCACAACACTTCCTCTGGGAATATTCCATATAACTAAACAAACAGCAGTTTCTACTTCATTGTTATCAGCCCAATAAAAGGATTACCTTGAAAATCAATTTTTCTAAAATGTATGTGGACTCAGTAGGGCCACTTATATTTAACATCGGGGGAAAAGTCATTAATCTCTTATATGGGTTAAGAGTAAACTGCTAAAATGCCTGACTAGGAAGAATTGTATTTGATATAACATTTGAGCTATTTAAGATTATAAATTTGCACTTATTGAAGAGCTACAATGTGCCAGGTCACCGATAAAAGGTGATTACTAAAATTTGATATTACAAAGGAAGTCTTGTCATCTCCAACTGAAAATGTGGAGGCCAACGCTCAGGGGGACCAGATGGCATTTCCAAGGTCATGCAGCAAGGAAGGAGAAGGGCGCAGAGGGACCCGGGTACTGCGGTTATCCCTGATACATGCTATCTGGTCCTAGGTCTGGACCACTGCCCCAATTTCTTTTCTGTGATTGAGTAAACTCAGAATTAGGGATGGATTTTTCTTCCTCTAACTTAGAGTCCCAAATTCACAAGTGATTAGTGAGGATGGCTATGTTCACTAGAATGGGGAGGGTGGCATCAGTCCCAAAGCAGTCCCATGTCACCATAATACAGTGGACTCCCCATAACACACTATCCCAGGACCATATAAGCACAAAAGAGATGAGCAAGTTTCCAGGACACGTTGGGTTCTTCATGTGGAGGACTCCACAGGACCCTTTCCTTGGCGCTTCGACAATGACTTGAGACCCATGGCAAGGGAGAGGGTGCCCACCATCTGCCACCACGGAGTCAGTGTATGAGACACTGTCACCCCTTCCCAGCTTTTGCCTGATGCTGACAAATCTTAAGCCAATCATTAGTTCCTACACGCGAGGATGCAATAGGAGAAGAAAACAATACAATCGGCTTAATTTAACATCCCCCTATTTGCTAGTAAAGCAGAATGAGAATGATGTTTCCAAAACTGAAGATTAAATGCAGTGGCTTATTTGACAATTTCATGGACTACTAGTCGTAACTTAACCTTTACTGTTATTTTACGCTTTGACAATATAAGATAGAAATCTAATGTGTTAGCCAGAGCTCCTTGAAAGCAGTTGCTAGAATACCTGGATTTTCACATGAAGTTTCAGGAAGACCAGACGTTTCCAGGTAGCATGTGTGGACTAAAGGGAATGGAACAGCACATTCACTGGGACAGTCACAAGAAGCCAGAGCTGCAGGTGAGTCAGCTGTCCCCTTTTTTTGCAACCTCTTCTACGTTGTCTCTGAGCTGGCCAGTTTGAGAATGAACTGCTCTTCCCACTCTTCCGAGTCCACTGATGGCGCATGCTGAAATTAGCTGGACTCTGTCAGACCCATCTCCCTTAGGCCAACATCTGTAAGCACAAAAGATAAACAAGAAATGAGAATAAAATATGATAAAGGCCAGACCAGAGACCACCAACCTCAGCTCAAAACCTTTCAGTGGCTCCAGATTTCCCTCAGAGGAGAAGCCATAGTCCTTATATGATCTCCCTCCCTGCCCACATTCCCTCTCTAAACCAAACCTTACTCCTCTCCCACCTCACATGCTCTTCCAAAGGCATTGATCTGTTGTGCCTGAAACACACCAGATATGCTTTCACCTTAGGGTTTTCACTGGCTGTTCCCTCTGCCAGGGATGCTCTTCCCTGAAATATCTGAATGACTCTATCCCTCCTCTTTCCAGTCTTTGCTCCCTTGCTCCCTGAGCTGTGGCGAACCTGTGTAAATTGCAACCCTGACCAACACCCACCTAGCCTTTTCTCTTAAACTGCTCTAACTTCCTTTGCATGGCATTAGCAACTTCTATACATTTTTCTTACTTGGTTTGTTTATTATTTTGTCTCTGTTCCCTCCCTCATCCCTCTCAAGTAAAATTTAAGCTCCTTGTGGGCAGAAATTTTGGTCTGTTTGGTTGACTGGTATGTTCCAGCATTTAAGACAATGCTTCATATCTAGTAGGTCCTCAGTCAATATTTATTGAATAAATAAATGAATAGATGCTCATTCATTCATTCATTGACTGAATGTTAATATGAAGACAGTATGCTAAATGCCTTATAAATGTAAGCTAATCAAAACCTTCAGGGAGCACTCACATAGCAGTGATTTCCACCTGCACAAACACATCATTTTTTAAGGGGATGATGTGGCAATCCTTTAAGAGATGCAGTACACTGGGATTTTTATAGGATTGTACTCAAGAGCAGATTCTTCAAAATATAAAGTGTATGGGAGATCAACCAAAGGACTTGTATGCATACATATAAGCATAACCAGTGGGCACACAGATAGTAGGAGGATGAGGGCATGTGCTGGGGGGCAGGAGCAGGTAGAAAGAGGTCGATGGAGGACAAAGGAGACTTATGCGATACTTTCAAAAATAAAGAATTTAAATAAATATATATTATTAATTAAATATTTTTCAATAGCTTGCTAATTTCTAAATTTAATCGAGTTCATTTATAATGAGATAAATTAATCTGAGAAACTATTAATGGTACTTATAATATCATAAAAGTTATTAAACTATTGAAAATTTCAAAAAAAGTGTGTGGAAATTAAAAGAGGTTAAGATTATATCCAGTTAGGGAAAACTAGTAGAGACCTCAAGGAAGAGGTGGTATTTGAGTTGAGCCTTGAGGAAGGCTGGATTTGAACATGCTGAATTGCAGTGGTTGTGAGAATAAGAAAGATATTTTTAAAAAATGTTTTATTGGTTTCTTTTTTTTTAGAGGGAGAGGGAGGGAGAGGGAGAAAGTGAGAAACATCTATCAGCTGCCTCCTGCATGCCACCTACTGAGAATCAAGACCAACACCTGGTCATGTGTCCTGACTGGAAATCAAACTAGTGACCTCTTGGTGCATAAAACGATGCTCAACAAACTGAACCCCATCGGCCAAGGTGAGAGAGAAGATTTTTGTAGATGGAGGACACAGCATGGATGAAATCATACATGGATATAAGGACACATGAGCAAGCTATTTGTTTTCGCTGAAGTATAAGTATAGTGATAGCTTTAAATGACAGGAATGTTTTAGCACAAGGCAGGCATAGTCTTAAGCAGAATACTCTGGGCTGTCATGCATAGGCTGGACAGATGAGGAAACTTTTGCTAATAGTACAGGAAGGCAGGCAGGCAGTGGGGCCTGGTGAAAGGTAGTAACAGTGGAAATTCAAAAAATAAGTGAACAAAAATAATGGAAGTAAATTTTTAAAAATAATTAATTAGATGGAATGTATGCAAGGAAAGGCAAGAAGAGGAACGATAGTAGCTCAAATGTTCTAATTATCTTATACATAAACCCCTGATATGCAAATAGACCAAAGGCGGAACAACTGATCAACCAAACAACCAGTTGCTATGATGTGCACTGACCACCAGGGAGCGCATGTGGAACATAGTGGGCATCAGCTGCAGTGGGATGGTGGAGCAGGTGAGTGGGGGCACCAGACCAAGGCAGGGTGCCAGTTGCTGTCATCGGGGCAAGCCTCTGGTGGTTACTGAAAATTCTTTGCTCTTGTATACTGTGGTCCCACCTGGCGCTTGCACCTGCTGTCGACGCTGGCCCTGCTCGCACCTGCTGCTGGCACCAGAACCACTGCTCGCACCTGCTGCTGGTGCTCAGCGCCAGCCTCGATCACTTGGCACCGTCAGAGGTTGCAAGTAGTGGGCCCAATTGCCCCTCAAGGCTTCTCTACCTCCCCTGGCTCCAGAGGGGTGATCGGGGCAGCAGCCACTCCTCGCACCTGCTGACGGCACCGGCTCCACTTGCACCAGCTGCTGGCGCTGGCCCCAATTGTTCCACGCTGTCAGCAGGTGAGAGTGGGGCCGGCACTGTCAGCACGTGGGAGCGGCAGTGGTGTGAGCGGGGCTGCTGGCAGATAGGGGACCCAGGCCTGTGGTGGAAGGGGCCGGGCAGGGGTGTGGAGGATGGGCTGAGACCTACCCTTGTGCTCACCGCAGCCTCGTAGCCCACAGTTCCTTTCAAGGTGCACGAATTCATTGATTCAAGAACAGGGTATCCTATGTAATAAAAGGCTCATATGCAAATTGTTCCCACAGGTGGAAGTTCGACCAACTGGGAGTTAGATGTGTGCTGACCACCAGGGGCAGCACAGAACATGGTGGGTGTTGGTGATGCAGCGCTGGCAGTGGGTGGCAGTGGAGGTGCTGCCAGCCCCAATGGGCCCTGACGAGAGCAGGCCCCAATCGCCCTGCTGGTTGCCCCTCATATGGCGACCAGTGACAGTGGGGGGGCGGGGGGGCAGGGCCGGTGAGCAGGCAGCACCAGGCTAAGGCAGGTGCAAGCAAGGGCCCCGATCATCCCGCTGGTTGCCCCACAGATTGGCCCTGATCACCAGCCAGGCCTAGAAACCCTACCTGTGCAGGAATTTTGTGCACTGGACCCCTAGTTTATTTATATAAAACCCCAAAATAATGATTTGATTTATTTAGTTCATTCCAAGATCTATAAATATGCCTACAGTTCAAATTAAGCCATTCATTTGCTTCCTGACCCTTAGTCTCTCTTTCCTGAAGTAACTGAGGCCCACAGATCTGTGGGAAGAAGGAGGACCATTTAAATCCCTTACAGGGCATGTGTTAGAGGTCGAGAGTGAACAGAAAAAGATTAAGAGGTACCATTGTGTGATTATTATCTTCATTTTACACACAGGGCAACTGAGTGACTGAGTAACTTGCCTGACCTTGTGTAGCTGGACAGCTGCAGCTTGAGGATTCAAATTTGAATTTTGACTCCAAAGCATATGGGCATTAGCTATTAGAGAAATCTACTTCTCTAATTACTGAATGCATTTTTCTAGAGCAGCCCCTCTATTCTCACCCCTCCTTGTCCATTCTCTATCCTCAGTATCCTCTGAGAGCTCCTAACTAAACGTTGTACACACAGTAGTGCTTTGATTGAATGACATATTATGTTCTTCAAGAAAATCTAAACTACCTTGAGTATTTTCCAACTGCTAAACCTTATAATAAAAATATACTTAAAAATAATGGTAATATGTGAATTTATACAGTGGAAATTACATTCCATACGAGATAGCTTTCCAATACCATGGAATAAAATACTACTGTATTTAGAACTAGAGGCCATTAATGTAATTAGTGTATTAAGTATGAAATATAAATGATCATAATATATTGCGAAAAAAATAATGGCTAACTACATTTCAGAATTATACAAATGATATAATAATTTCATGTTATCAATGTTAAGATGACAGGAATATTGTTAAGTAAATGGATTAGGAAGATAGGTTTTAGGGAATCCTATCATTTCAATATTACCTGCTAGAACTGGCATGAAGCTTTAGTATAGTTTAAATTGGGCTGCTTTGGGCTTGGCTGAGGAAAGGTAAGGTTTGCCTTACATTGCACTGTAGTTTATTTCAAGTACTTTCTTCTGCTGCCAGCTTAATAACGACAGCAGCTTGGGAGTTCCAGGGAGAGGTTAAGAAGCACAAAGAAATACAGGGCAGACCAAATACAACTTACAGTGGTCTTTAAATGTGGCTCAAGTTCAAATGTAAAAACCAAAAAGAAAAAAAAGCTACAGAGACCACAGAATAGAGATGCTCTCTGTAAGAGCAGAAATCATACTCGTTTTGGGATGGTTTTTTTTTGTCACCTGTGCCTCAAGCTCACACAGCATCTGACCTAAAACAGTTATGTGGTGAGGAAACAGTCCATACATAAATAAAGGAATTACCAAGGGAGGCTGAACAGAAAGGATCTGTCCAGTAAACAAATTTAACCACGATCCTTTAGGGGCTCTCCACCATCAAGTTATAGGAGTCAAATTTTATCGTGGGGCAAACAGGGTCTGACCCAGCCCCTGCCTGGTGTGCAGTGACACCCTTAGCCATTGAACGGGTGGCCAACAATAGCATGGATTCGGGAGGCCCCACGACAAACTGCACACCCCTCAACCTCCCTCCAACTCTGGGCCTGTCTGGTATACTTCTGTTCCCTGGTCAAGACTCCTTGAAGTCATCTATGTTATCATTTTCTTCCTGTGTTTTACCACTATTTTTGTACTTATGAAATACACTTCACTAGAGTTTTCTGTATGTGTCATAGACTAGGAGCTGAGTCTGACTCTTCTCTGCATACCCAGCAATTCTCATAGTCTACTGCAATGCGACACCAGAAAGGACCTGTGGATGAAAGAAGGAGCAAATTGCAGAAAGAAAAGAGAAAGTGTGAAGCTCAATCAGGAAAGGAAGCTCATTTGCAGCTGGATGTGCACAGGATAGCTGAAAAGACACGGCTTCCAAATTCCATCGTCAGTGTATAAGGTTGAGTATACCTGAGACGAAAACAACTTGCTTTGTGATGAAAAAGAATTAGAGTTACCTGTTATTTGGCAATGCGTGAGCCAGAAAAAGAAAGTTTTTATCGACTTTACTGATTTAAAAATTTTTCGTTTGACAATGTCAGATTTGTAGAAAGGTTGCAAGAATAATACAAAGAGTTCTCATATACACAATTCTCTAATTGTTAGCATTTACCTCTTTTTTGCTGAATAATTTAAGAGTACGTTGCAGAGATTAAGCCCCTTTAACCTCTAAGTATTTCAGTTAGTGTTTCCTAAAAACAAGAGAATTTCCCTGTTAATTATACAAAATTAGCAAAATCAGGACAGGCTAACACCGAGACCAAGCTATTATCTACAGATCTTTATTCAGATTTTGCCCATTGACTTTTACAAGAAGGAAAATTGAAGGTAACATGCTTCATCTGAGTCACTGTATTTCTAGTCTTCTTTAATCTGGAACCATATTTGAGTCTTCTTTGCATTTCTTGACACTGACTTTTGTTTTTAAAAGTGCAAGCCAAATTATCTTAGAGAATGTCCCTTAAGTTGGGTTGATCTATTTCATAATAAATTTAGATTCAAGCTTTGTGCTTTGGCAAGAATATCACAGAAGTAATGCTACTATCTTCTCAGTGCGTCGTGTCAGGAAGCACAAGCTAGATTTGTGCTATTGCTGGTGATGTTACCTTTGATCACTTAGTTAAGGGCAGATTTACCATGTTTGTCCCCTTCCAGATTCAGAGCGTGGCAATCAGGGAAAAGACAGGCAACCGAATCCTCCTGCTCTCACAATTGCAGTCCTGTCTGTGCTCGCGGATGGCCTATCACACACCATGACAACTGATCAAGCTTAAAAAGCAAACTCAAATTTTCAGCCGAGCAGTCACTGGTGTACATTTATGGATCGTGTTCTCATTCCAATACAGTTCCCCGGGGGAGAGAGTGAACAGCACAAAAACCGTATCTGCTGTTTCCCTTCAATATACGTTTTGCATGAAACAGAAATGCTCCAGTCCTTGAACAGTGTGAGTGCCTGTCATGCACACGGCAACCAGAAGGTGGCATGGTCTTAACACTGACCAAGGCCTGTCGGCTCCTCTGATGAATCTTAGCCGATTTATTTGTGAAAATAAGGGCTTCTTGCACTTTGTACCTTCATTTATGTGTTTCCGTCTGTCCATATCACATACACACAACCCCCTTCGTGGCTGGAAACAGAACTCTTTGTTTGTTTCTCTTTTTATCCCTCCCTTTTTCAAATTAATATGGCTTTGCTTTATGCTTTATAAGACTAAAATATTGCCCTGTGCTTATCATCCTTTGAGAAGCATTTGATTAATAAAATCTAAATGGAGCCTATTGCTAGATTTGTGCTATTGCTTTGAATCTTGCTTACATCTTATTTGTACCCGATTTCCACCATATGAACGTCTTCATTTTATATTTGTTCACGAAAAGAGTCAAACAGTAATTAATTACTTAGTAAAAGCAAAATGAATTACTCATATGAAGTGACATGTATGTGTATAATTAAAAAGAGCATTCTAAATTTTAGAGGAGTTAAACATTATATTTATACCTCAGCTTCCATTTTAAAGAAAAATTGGCCATGAAATTCACTAGTATTTTTCTTTCATTAAAGGAAAGAGAAACATGCCTCTGTTTGGTATGAAATTGGTTTCTTTAAAATGCATCATCGGCCTTAATAGTAAAAACAAGCAATGTTTGAACAAGTCAGCTATAGTTCATAACAACCTGTGAATGGTGGCAAATGCACACCGTTTTGATGCTCATAAAAGTACCCTTCTCAAGGAGCTATTGAACTCTCTGAGGATAGCCACTCTGCATCTGTGAATAAAACAAATGCACATTTCCTTGATGGGCACTTTTGTATTTATCTTTTCTTTCCTGGGCATTTAGATGGGAGGTCTCCATTGAAAATGACCTCCTGTTTCCAATATTCTTCTGCACAGCTCTCTTTACTTATTCCCACTCCGTCCTTCCCCTCTCGCACCCCCTCACAGATGGGAACTTCTCTCTAAGCTGTTCCTTTTACTTGGCCTTCCAGGCATTCCCTCCTTCTGCCCCCACCATCTGGCAGCCTCCCTGCCCCTGCTCCATTTCCTCCTCTCTTCCTCCAAATCTGCCTGTCATGATGCTTATGGGAGGTGTGGCTCCCTCTGACTGGGAAGCTTACTTAGTCCTGACATAATAGGCAGAATCTAAAATTAATTAAGCTGAACTACCATCCAGATAGCAGCATATATATAAGTTTTGCATCAAACAGAAATGTTCCAGTCCTTGAACAGTGTTATATATTAGCATAAATATACATTAGCATAAATCCTGAAGCAGCAACTCATTCCTGTGAGCATTTCATCTAACCAAGCCCCACCCCCACCCCCAAATCACCCATAAGGGTGAAGAGAGTCAAAAGATACTAATTTTTATGCCAAAACTGGTTTGGCTCAGTGGATAGAGCGTCGGCCTGCAGACTGAAAGGTCCTAGGTTCGATTCCGGTCAAGGGCATGTACCTGGGTTGCGGGCACATCCCCAGTGGGAGATGTGCAGGAGGCAGCTGATCGATGTTTCTAACTCTCTATCTCTCTCCCTTCCTCTCTGTAAAAAATCAATAAAATATATTTTTTTAAAAAGATACAAATTTTTAGTCATAAAATAATTAAGTCAAGGGAATATAATGTACAGCATGGTGACTATAGTTAATACTGTAATACTGTATTGAATATCTGAAAGTTGCTAAGAGAGTAGATCTTAAAAGTTCTCACAAGAAAAAAAATTTGTAGCTATGCATGGTGACGGATGTTAGTAACTAGACTTATTGTGGTGACCATTTTGCAACATATACAAATATTGAATCATTATGTTGTACACCTGAGACTAATACAATGTTATATGTAAATCAGATTGTAGATCTTTCTCTCTTCTGAGTGTGGAGGAAATAGGCCTAAGTGAAGCTGAGTGGGTGAAATCTATAACTGCAGCAGCTA
Organism: Myotis davidii; assembly: GCF_000327345.1. Lineage (NCBI taxonomy): Eukaryota > Metazoa > Chordata > Mammalia > Chiroptera > Vespertilionidae > Myotis > Myotis davidii. The sequence goes on along the minus strand of NW_006383015.1, from coordinate 1,755,946 downwards.
TTTCATTGCTAGCCATCTTCTAAAACCTCTTTTGTACGTATAAACAGGTCATACGACAGAGAGCCTGAAAGTTTTACCTTATATGTCCTAACCTCAACCCACCGTGTATTAGATTCAATAATGACATTTTCTACTTCTCCTCTGGTTCTATTTCTCCTCGCGTCAATAAGAAGAGCAATGGAAGCTTAAACTCAAACGGGCTCTGTGACATTTTGACTCCCCTCTCAAGATCCCGGGCTATTCCAGCATATGCCCATTCTGGCATAGAGCAGAGAACAGCGGGCTCAGGGCAGGCCATCTGGCCAAGATTCTGCGTGTCACACTCGGGTGTGCTGTGGCTTCTGGTACCCCCAGCCAGACTTAGGTCTGTCTTGGTCTCCAGGGCCAGGCTTGGGTCCTAAGGGGCCATTTGGGGATAAAAGTCCAGTCCATGGAAGGCTGGGGATAGTTACTTCAACCTGGAAATGTTTCAAGAATCTATGTTAATTGAGCTGAATTACCATTCTTAAGTGTAAATCATGAATGATAGCCCCTTTCTGCTCTAGGATGAGCTGTGAAGACTGCTTATTTTTTTAAATTAATATTTTTAAATTTAAGTATAGTTGGAATTCAGTCTTATATTGGCTACATTAGTTTCAGGTGTATAATGTAGTGATTCGACATTTTTATGCCTTAAAATGTGATCACCCTACTAATTCTGGTGCTCATCTGTCACAGTGCAAACTTATCACAATATCATTCACTGTACTTCACCTTTTCACACACCGCCACACACTCTTCTGGTGACCAGCTTTTTGGTCTCTGCTTCTATGAGTCTGTTTTTGCTTTTATAAAGGCAAAAGGAAGATGATGCCCCCACTCCTTTTTGGCATAGGCTGGGGCTCTTCAGGATCCAGTAAGTTTTATTTCTCCCAACTGCAAAACCCCAAGAGATGTGTAACACCTAACAGAGGAAGGGCAACGTTTCAGGATTCTCTTTCTGACTAACAGGGGATGCTCAATAATTTTAAAGTGAACAAATAAATCTCGGGTTCCTTCACTTTAAAAATGGGGGTGAAATTTCATCCTAAGGCTTCCCTTCTGCTCCTCCCTCTCTCTTCCCCATATCTGGTAGATTCTGACTTTCTGTTTCTCTGTGTCTGAAACCACCAGTTTCACTTTTTGGGGATTGAGGTGGGATATGGGACTCTGGCTCAAAACAAAGGTCAATTAAGGTTTTTGTTTTTTTGTAAACAAAACATAACCATTCAAATCAACTAAATTTAAGTATCAGAACAGCCTCATATGACCAATTACAAAGCAGTAAAGCAAAGAAGGCAAACAGATATAGAAAGAAGGTATCAGTATGGGATAAAGATAGAAAAAATGTGAAGATAAGAAAGGAAGAAAGATACAGAGAGAGAATGAACTGGGATTACTGTTCTGAAGAAAAACGTGATGATAAGGCCTGTAATTTTTTAGATTTAAAAAATATTTTTTTGGCTTCTTTTTCCCCCCCCGTTTTATTGAGCTATAACTGCCATCTAACATCGTATTAGTTTTAGGTGCACAGCATGATGATTTGATACACATATATATATTGTGAAATAATTCCTACAATACATTTAATTAACATTATCAGCACCAGTAACTTCTTTTTTCAGGATTATTTTCCAACCTGGACTTGTGTCCCGTCACTCGTAAATGTGTACCTTCTTCTAAAAACTGTTGTAGAGATTATACGAGTTGCTAGGTAAAAATGCCTTAGATTGGCCAATGGCAATATAGTAATAAGCCCTCATATAGGTCAGCTGTTATTTCTTTTTCCCCTAGTGAGCAAATCAATATCATAAAAATGCCATATCTTTACAAATTAATTTTTAACAACAAATTCATTTTTAGATTTAACAAAATTACAACAAAGAGCCCAGTGGGACTTGGGGTAGAGATAAATTAATGAAATCATTGAATGAATGTAACAGAATAAAAATAATGAACATTTCGAAAAAGAAAAATGATTCAGGGGCTTTTTTACTTGTTATAAGGCGAGGGAGGCCAATACCACAGCAGCAGAGGAGGAATTACAGAAAAATGAGCAATTGCACGTATAGGCTTTCAGTAGACCTCGCAGAGCTTCTCTCACAGGAAGGCAGGGCTTGTGTCAGGGAAAGGTTTTAGACTATTGGCCAAATCATCCTGCAAACACAAGTTGATCTTTCCCGGAACTTCTGTTAATTAATAATTGAATTCTCATCAGAGAACACTGTCTGACACTGGAAACATTTGAAATGGTTGTGGTTTCCCACCAAGTGATTGAGTTGTTTCTTTGCTCTCTGCAATCGCCCACCAGGGAAGGCAGCTGAGCCGTGGGATTTAGACACTGGAATCACATTCCTAAACTTGGGAGCAGCTACAGCAGTCTTTAAGCATCCTGGCTTACTTTATCCTTACAGTTTTATTTTATTTTTATTATTGATTTTATTTTATTGTCTCCTGTTTTATTGAGATATTGACATAACATTAGTTTTATGTGTACAACGATATGACATATATATATATTGCAAAATGATTGCTACAATAAGGTTAATTAATGCCTTTCTCCTCTTACTAATTACTGTTAAAGTGCTTTTAAATGTAAAAGAAAGGGAAAGCAAAATTGATCAGCTCTGCTAAGTTTTAAAAAATTAACTATGAGCCGAAGCCGGTTTGGCTCAGTGGATGGAGCGTCGGCCTGCGGACTGAAGTGTCCCAGGTTCGATTCCGGTCAAGGGCATGTACCTGGGTTGCGGGCACATCCCCGGTGGGGGATGTGCAGGAGGCGGCTGATCCATGTTTCTCTCTCATCGATGTTTCTGACTCTCTATCTCTCTCCCTTCCTCT
>NW_006383015.1:1751235-1752998 GCF_000327345.1 Myotis davidii | reverse complement strand
AATGAAATCATTGAATGAATGTAACAGAATAAAAATAATGAACATTTCGAAAAAGAAAAATGATTCAGGGGCTTTTTTACTTGTTATAAGGCGAGGGAGGCCAATACCACAGCAGCAGAGGAGGAATTACAGAAAAATGAGCAATTGCACGTATAGGCTTTCAGTAGACCTCGCAGAGCTTCTCTCACAGGAAGGCAGCATCGCATGCTCGGTGCTACTTAAAAATACCTTTTTGGAAATATCTCGGTGCTGTTTTTTGATCCCTTGCTGTATACTAAGCATGAATGAGGCATCTGAAGCCTCATTTCTCCCACAACCTGGTGGGTAGAAATCAAGCCCTTCTGTTAGTAGTTGAGGAGACAAGAGCTTCCTGGCGGTGATACCCTCTTACCTCATTTGGAAATCCCACCTGACTTTGCTCTCGAGTAGCTTTTCCTTCGGTGGGTAAAATCATTTTAACTAACACGCAATTGCTGGCAGTATGGACCATCAGTATGAAATGGATTGGGGGATTAAATGTAAAATCTGAAACCCTCAAAATCCAGAAGAAAAATAGGTGACTAGTTTATCTTAGGTATGTAAAGAGGCTTTTAAAAAATCAACCCTCCTGATTTATTGATATATTATTGACATATAAAGGTTCGATTCCGGTCAAGGGCATGTACCTGGGTTGCGGGCACATCCCCGGGGGGGGGTGTGCAGGAGGCGGCTGATCCATGTTTCTCTCTCATCGATGTTTCTGACTCTCTATCTCTCTCCCTTCCTCTCTGTAAAAAATCAATAAATTATATTTTAAGAAAAAATTAACTATGCATTTAAAAAGTCATGAAAATAGACAGGCCATTGACAAATTGAGAGAAATATGTGCAGCGACTGTAACAGACACAGGACCACTAAGCTGGAATGTATAAGGCAGATTTTTGGTCAGTGTGACAATGGAAAAGTAGGCAACAAGCATTAGCAATTGTGAAACAAAACAAGCAATACATTGGAAAATAAACACATGAAAAATATTTAGTCTCACTAATAAACAGATACAAATTAAAACAAAAACTTTAACTTTCCAATTATTAAAGACTTAAAAATGTTATAGTGCAGCTGAAATAGCCACGTGCTCTGATGCTCAGCAGGCAAGGTAACAGGAGTGGACTTTATAAATGCAACTTGGCAATGTATGTCACCAAAATGTTTTTAACATTCTTGATTTTTGAGCCAGTCATTTCACTTTGAGAAATCTACTCCAAGGAACTAGTGAAATGTTAGGGCAAATGTTTTCTTATAAAGTGAAAAAAAAAACCCAAAAAACAAAAAACCCCACCAACCATCATATAATTTCAGAGTCTATATGTAAAGAAAAGGCTAAATAATATTTATACAACAAAAAAGGACTATAATTCATGATTTATATATTCCACCTATATATTTATGTAAATATATAGGTGGAATATATTTTCAGCAAAAATAACATTTTAAAGTAATTTTCAAAATGCTCATGTGTGCAACATAATTCCAATTATGAAATAAAAGGGCGCTTTTATTTTTCTACCCAGATTTTTGTGTGGGCTTACCTTTTCTGCTTCCTATAACTCCACATATTTTAAGATATAACATATGTGCCCTAGCTGGTTTGCTCAGTGGATAGAATGTTGGCCTGTGAACTGGAGGGTCCCAGGTTCAATTCCAGTCAAGGGCACATGCTTGGGTTGTGGGCTCTATCCCCAGTAGAGGGCAGGAGGGAGCCGATCATTGATTCTCTCTCACCT
>NW_006383015.1:1748022-1751131 GCF_000327345.1 Myotis davidii | reverse complement strand
CTCTCTCTCTCTCTCTCTCTCTCCTTCTCTCTCTCTCTCTCCCCCTTCCTCTCTGAAATCAATAATATATTTAAAAATATGTAAAATATGTACAGAGACGAAGAAACAACTGGAGATTATTGGCATGGGAAGAACAGAAATGCATTTATTATGAGGGTGGAAGGGAAGAGAAACAGGTGAAGAGATAGTTGCGAACTGCTTAAAAATGAGTGAAATTTCAGGGATACACCTCAAATTCAGGCTTCAGAGGCATCAGGGTTAAAGAGTGATTAAGTTACCACTTTCCTCTCTTATTATTTAAGTTCTCACAACACTGGAAGCTGAACTCTGAGCAGACTTTCTAGAGCAGCAGAATGGCAAGTATGCTCTGGTTCGAAGCAGCCCTGCCCAAAGCCTTTTCACCCTGAGGGAGAGAGGAAGCAAGTCCACGGCTTCCCTGGCCGGAGGTCCCCACCTGTGTCAGCTTTAATTCCCCATTTCTGGCCTGACAGTCAGGAGACTGCTCAGTCCTGCAACCAGTGACCTGAAAATCGTCCCTGCAGAGCCCATAGTTCAAGTGCTATTCTGAGGGCTTATGGCTGCTTATGCCGTTCTTGGAAAACTGTGGTCACCTTAAGGCCAGAGTCATCATGCCCATTCCAAAGAGAGTGGCTGCCCTCAGTTATAGCTGTTGCTTTTACATGGGAATGTGAGCTCACTGTTGTCCAGTCTCCTCATTTGTTGTGATTTTTTTTAAAGATTGAGCTAAAAAATCTGGATTTTTTAAATGATAAATCTATTCTTAAAGTTGGCAATTAATTTAAAATACTTTAGACCTGTGATGGGCAACTCTTTGTGGACCAAACAGAACATGCCAGCTGCTGCAATTTGAGACTTCTGTTCTATCATGCAGGGTGTGACTAAATGGGCTCTATCCTAGAGATAATGTGCCAGGCTCTGTGAGGGACCAGGCTCTGTGAGGGACCAGACATGTAAAAAGGAATAAGACAAGTGTTCTGCTTTTAGGGGGTTTCATGTCTAATGTAAGAGACAGACCTTTAAGAAGGTAAGTCAAAATACAACAGTGTAGTGTTACCCTAGAGACAGAACAAAGTGCTACTTAACACAAGAGTACCTTTGTCTGAAAGAAATCAGGGAAGGCTCAATGGAAGAGGTGGCACTAGGCCTGGGTGTGTTCTATGATTCTTAATCAGAAAGGATCATAGAGTTTCGTTTGTTTCCTGAGGGAAAGAGGACATTTGAACTCAGCCACAAAATCAAGTTTTTTTGAGTGTGTTTTTTTGATCAATGACAGTTTTCTTAGAGGAGAAAAACAGCTCCATCTTGCATAAATGAAAAAGGAAAGCAAGAAAACAGCGGACCAAAGAACAGAAGTGGAAAGTGTTCAGATGACAGAAAACAATAATCAAAGAAAAAGGAAGTATGACATGGATGAGAAGCGACAGGGGGGGAAATGTGTGCATGAGAAGAAAAGTCAGTAACATAAGAAGTGAGTTCACAATGATTCTCAGCATCACCTTAGATTCCAGGATTAGCTGGACACTCAGTTCCGCATAGAGGAAGGGCGGACAATGTGGTAAATAGAGGGTGACTCAGACTCAACTATCTACTTCTATCTAGCAAGGAGGAACTGGCGATCAAAACTATTAATACCGACAGAGCTTAGACTATTTAAAATTAGTGGTGCGCTGCAATCTCTAAATGCTTAATAAGAGTGGCCATAATGTTACTCCATTCCCATGTTGAGCTATTTGGGGGACAGACTTTCATTTAATGTCCTAATTAAGTATTCCCCATCAAATATTTGTGGCATTAATCCTTGGGTCTCTCTAACAGTGCTCCAGGATGGATATTACCCCTGACTGGATCGGCCTGTGTGTGCTGCACACGCAGGAGAGAGAAAAGAAGACATATGACCAGAAGCAGTTACTTTCTTCTTCTATACAATTAGCTTATAATTATTCTTCAAAGCAAATACGATTACCCTTTTCATTCCATACATAATTCTTCGGTTGAATATTGCTAAGTTGGGACCGAGTTCCATTTTAAGGTTTCCCTTGATGCCAATTTTCACCTGAATAAAAACATCTGGATAAAGACATCTGTAAGACAAGAAAGGGGCACACAGCATGATTTTCCATGAGCACACCCCTCCAGAAGAGAAAATGCTAGGACCCAAGGTTTCACACTGATGGGGAGAGGCTAAGCTATGTGGCAGTAACAAATAATCCTAATACTCTGGTGGCTTAATATAACAAACATTTATTTCCTATTTACATTTCATTTGACAAAGGCTTCATTCTTATATACTTCCCTGATCACTGCAGTGAGGAGAAGGGGGTGTGGTGAATTGTGTATTATCTCTTACAGCTTCTGTGCAAAGGCCTTCCAATCAGTTCTATTTCATTGGCTAAAGAAAGTCATGCCAACCTGACTTCAAAATGAATAGGGAAGTGCATTCCTGAATTATACGTGGAAGGAGAGGAGAACTGTGATACTTCTGAACAGCCCTAATGGCTATCATAGGCATAAGCCCTAGTGAAAGAAATTTCATCTTCAGGTTCCTGCAGAGTATAAGCTAATAGCTACTAGGGGGTGAGATGGATCCTTTGATCTATGCCTCAAGTCACCATTCAAGAGGAGTCAGGATTTAGGGGTACACAAAAAAGGTTATTCTTATTCTCAAGAAGTTTGCAGGCTAGTGGCAGGGAGGAAGATTATGATATGCACACAATTAATCACAATATTTTATAATAATTGCTGGGATAGAGGAAAGCACAAGCAGCAGTGGGATCATGGGAAAGGGGAAGGATTTTAGAAATGTATAGAGGATACATCTGAGAGCAGCTGGTGATTGGTTAATATATATTTCAGAGAGGAAGAGGGAGGGAGAGAGGACAGAAACATTAATGATGAGAGAGAATCACTGATCGGGGATTGAACCTGCAGCCCCGCATGTGCCCTGACCAGGAATAGAACTGTGACCTCCTGGTTCATAGAACAATGCTCAACCACTGACACACCAGAAAAGATATTTACATGAAAGAAGGAGCAAATTGCAGAAAGAAAAGAGGAAGTGTGAAGCTCAATCAGGAAAGGAAGCTCATTG
>NW_006383015.1:1726895-1747629 GCF_000327345.1 Myotis davidii | reverse complement strand
TGGGGGGGAAATGTAGTATTCCATTGTGTAGATGTACCACAGTTTTTTAATCCACTCATTTGCTGATGGGCATTTAGGCTGTTTTCAAATCTTAACTACTATAAATTGTGCTGCTATGAACATAGGGATAGTATTTACCACTTTTTAAAAAATATGTTTTTATTGATTTCAGAGAGATGAAGGGAGAGGGTGAGAGAGCTAGAAACATCAATGATAAGAAGAATCATTGATCAGCTGTCCCCTGCACACCACACTCTGGGGATCAAGCCTGCAACCAGAGCATGTGCTGTGAATTGAACTGTGATCTCCTGGTTCATAGGTCGATGCTCAACCACTTAGCCACGCCGGCTGGGCTGATTGGTTAATTATTTAGCATAAAAGAGGGACAAATCTTGGATGATTCAGAGGTTTCTGATTTGGTTAACTGAATAGATGTTGGTACATTAATCAAGTAAAGAATCAAAGCATTAAGAGCAATCTTGGACAGTAGTAAGGAGAATGTATGAATTCTATTTGATCTAAGTTGTCCTTAAGTACTGAGGATATTTAAACAGAAATTTCCAGTAAATGTTTAAACAGAACGGTGTGGGCTAAAATGCTATTTACATTTAGCTGAGCAGCTACTTATTGAGTGACCACTATATGAAAGACTTTTCAAGGCTCTATGAATACAAACAAAGATAAACATAATCCCTGACACTGAGGAGTTACATCTAGTGGGAGCTAAAGACACATTAACAGATCATTGCCATGCAAGATGGTCCCTATTATCGGAGATGTGTTGAGTGCTCTGAGAAACCAGCAGAGAGGCCTCTAGCCAAGGTTAGAAGGATGATGGTGTTCATTATTCAAGGAAGTCTTCTTGGAGGTGATGTTTGAACTAAGTGTAGAAAGTTGGATAGAAGCACTTCAGGCATAGTTAAGCATGGTAGTATGCTGTTTCTATAGTTATAGTCCCTGTATTTAGATCCTTGGCCAACTATTTTCTTGTTCCTTGGTTTTCTAACCTCTAAAATGATAACAGCTCTACAATATCTGTGCTCAGGTAGTTCTGAGGATTAAATGCAATAATGGTACAACCTCACACACATGGTAAGTACTCAACAAACATTGTTATTAGAGTTTTAATAAAACAGAATACATATTCAGCAAAACAAGTGTTTATGAAATCATAAAAAGCTGGGTTATTTTGATAACTATGAGCAGGTGACAATTGTTAGAATTTAAAGTGTGAGGCAGAGAATGGCAAGAAAGGAATGAAGAGAGGCTGCCAGATGGGAGGTAAAACAGCTTTGGGAATTACTACACAAAGTAAAAGCTTCTTATGGGTTTTTAAAAAATGAGTGATGATTATACAGGGTGTCTCCCTAAAATGTACACACACTTTAACAGCTGATGGCTCAATTTTAAAATCAAAGTATATTTTAATAAACACTGCCTTTATAATTATTCGAAGTGTGTGTACACATTTTTGGGGACACCCTGTTGTTAAGAACCCTTTGCCACAGCTGTTTGAAACTGTGGGGAGGAAGAATGGAAGCTCAAATACTCATTAGGAGTATATTGCAACTTTAGGTAAAAAAAAATGCATTAAGACAATTAAGCAAAAGAGTAGCTATAGAGCAAAGAGCATGGACTCAAGAAATACTTAGGAAGTAAAACCAGAACATGTTTGTGAGAGTGGGGTGATTCTCTCAAGTTTCTATAGGTGGTACCAGAAGGATGATAGTGCCACCAAAGCATTCTCTATGCTAAAATGCAAGAGAAGAATCAGGTTTGGGTTTGTGAGCCTTTTAAGGGGAACTACCCAATTGGAGCTTTGGACGCTACAGATAAATAATTTGGGTGTCAATAGCATTAGCCTCTACACAAAATGTTAAAACAATAGGTGATCTCCAGGAGCATGTGTGGAGAGGGAAGACTAGTGAGCTGAGGATAACATTCTGGTAAACCCCAGAAATTAAAAGGTGGAAAAAGGAAGAAGAATCCACATAGAAAAGAGTAAAGAAATTAAAAAGAAAGTCGTTCATGTGGGTGCTAAGGGAGTAGTCATTCATTTATTTAGATAATAAATATATTAAGCACCCTGCTGCCAATTTTAGGAGAAAACTATCAATAACATGGATTTAAATTGTTCAGTAGCTTTAGTAATAAAGAGGTTTTTTAAAAAAAATTTTAAAAATATGTTTTATTAATTTTTTTTTTTTACCGAGAGGGAAGAGGGATAGAAAATTAGAAACATCGATGAGAGAGAAACATCAATTAGCTGCCTCCTGCACACCGGCCCCTGTGGATGTGCCCACAACCAAGGTACATGCCCTTGACTGAAATTGAACCCAGAACCCTTCAGTCCGCAGGCCGACACTCTATCCACTGAGCCAAACCGGTTAGGGCAGTAATAAAGTTTTGCTGATTACCAAAATTGGAGCAGTTTCTGTGGAGTGTTGAAAACAAAAGCCTAAAGCAGTAGTAGGTGGTTGGGGATAAAAGGGACCCTAATTTATGATGATGGGAGAAGGTTTTTGGTGGTGGGCACACAGTGCAATATACAGATCTTGTAACATAGAAACCCACAACTGAAACCTATATGATCATGTTGACCAATGTCACCCAGTAAATGTAATTGATAAAGCCAAAAAATAAAAGCAGTAGTATAACGAATGAGTGATAGGTAAAGAGAAACAAATTATAGAGTACATAAGTTGCACATAAGCTTATGTATGAAAATATGTGGTGAAAACAAAAGAAGAAAACCAAGGACATTAGTAATGGAGAGTAGAATAGAAGACAGAAAGACAGAAAAAGATTGATCAGATTAGGATTGAAAATGTAGAAAGGGGTTGCATAGTGAAAGGCAAAGGAGAGAATTTTTTAGAAAGCAATGCAAATTTATTTCAGTTATTACAACTTCCATTTCTAAATTTTTAATTTATGGTTTCTATTTTTCTTCTGAGAACTTTTGTGTTTCCATTCATTTAATGAGTGTTTCCTCTTACCTTGTAGAATGTTCGTAGAAGAGATGCTTTATCTGACCATTCTAACATCTGGGCCATCTCAATCAGCACTCATTGATTCCCTTTTGAGTTAGTCACATTTTCCAAGTTCTTTGTAATTAAATTTCTATTGTATTCTGGACATTTTTAACAGTCCGTTGTTTAGATTCTAGATCTTGTTAAAATCCTTGAGATAATATTGACTTTTTCTATTTGTTTGTTCCTCTAGAAGGAAATCAGTCCAGTTATTTTCAGATTGCAATTTCTGTCTCAACTTCTGGGGGTGATGGTTTCAATGTCAATTCAGTTGCCAAAGCCTTTAAGATGCTACTTTGGGTCTGTAATGAGCATGTGGCACCTGGGGATTAATCTGAGACCTGGGTGATGGTTCAGTGAAAAGCTAGGGTTGAGAGGCAGTATGGAGAGTCCACTGTAGTTTGTAGTACAAACCTGAAAATGATAAAGGGGATTATTCTACTGCTCCATTCTACTAGCTCCCTAATTTCTTGTCTTATTGGAGGCTTTCACCTCCAATCCACATGTACAATTCACTGCTGTGGCTACACTATACCCTGTGGTGCCCACATATCAGAGAAACTGAGATAAGTCTCACAACCTGAGTTACTAAGGATGAGAGGTACTAGGGATCAGATCAAACCAGAGAGAAAGAGGGGTTATCCTCAAGGTCATTCAGAGAATTATAGCATTATAGAGAAATGAAGAAATCAGTGGTTAATAAGTAGACTTAAGTTTCTAGACTAGAAGGAAATTAATCAGCCACTAAACAAAGGTGCTTAGATAGAGGTATAAATGGATGATAAGTTGAAGGACTATAAAAATCAGGTCAGGAGTTTAAATCCGAAAAGTGAGGAGTGAAGGACAAGTCAGAAAGTATAAAACCTAAATTGATGGTGCTCTGGTTAGTCATTCTTTATACATAAACTACTGTACAGTGTGAGAATGGACACTTACAAGAAACAGAGAACCAGCAACTCATCTGGACCTCTAAAATCAAACTGTAATGTTCTACTCTCTGGCTATCATCTATTATCCTTTACTGTTATTATGTTTTCCATTCATCTTCATCAATTATGTATTTTAATCCCACAGTGTTCTCAATTGATCAGCCCAGTTCAATTGATTTGACAGCTCTTGTTTGGTTCCCATCCTGAAACACTGACCTTTCATTTAAACTTCTTTTCCTTGGCACCCACAATATTCTTATTCCATTTCCTTCTCTACTTCTGTCCTGAAACCAACCGCCATTCACCCTTAGGTTAATCCAGTCCTCTGGCCTCTCTGCTCCTACTCAAACTATTGAACACAGCTGCATGGCTCCAAAAAATATCAACAACTGGGCTTTTACTCACATCTTCCACCCAGGCACTTAGTTCAAAGCACCACCTTCTCTCCCCAGAGCCACCACAGCAGCTTCATGACTAACCTCTCTTTTACTCTTGACCATCGTTATCTCATAACGTCAATTCTCAACAGCTACAGCCAGAGTGAACTTTATAAAAAACCAAATTAGTTTATGTCACTTTCCTGCTTTACCTAGAAAGGATTGCCATTTCCATCAGGACTCTGGTCTATTTCATTTTACCTCACGACCAATGCTGCACAGCCCTTCCACAGCCATACCGATCGCCTCCTCCCTTCTTCCTCTTCACCCACACTGGTCTTCTTGTCATTTCTTGCAAATGACAGCCCCACCTCAGAGTCATTGCACTTGCTGTTCTCTCTGCTCAGGTCTACACCCATCTTCATCTCATACAGATCAAGCTCAATTGTCCCTTCTTTGACCCTTTGTGTAAAATGGCCCTCGCCCCTTCATGACCATCTTTGCCTTTCCCTGCTTTGTTTTCTTCACAGTGCTTATCACACTGGACCAGTCCACACTAGACCAGAACTACTCAGAGGCAAAGCATTAAAACTATCTTATTTGGCTACTAGATCTATGCCACATAAAATAGTGTGTAGCATACAGTAGGTACTCAATAAATAGCACTTAGATTTGTTGAATTATCAGCATGAAGTTGAAATCTTCTAGGATAGTGGTGAGAGTCAGGGTGGGAATGAAGGTCCACAGTACATGACAAGCTGAATAGAGAGGAACTTTAACATTTGTAGAGAAAGACTGAACTCTAACATGCTAAGAGTTGTTGCTTCATTTTAAAAAAAATTGGGGGCAAGGAATCTATATTAAAATATGCTGTATATTTAATTTTAGAGTTTCAGGCCATGTGATCCATTAATAGGGCTTGCAAGTATCATTTGTGTCATCCTCAGGTTTGCAAGAAGAATGTTTTACTATTACAAGATAAATGTAAGTAGTATAAGCAGAACTAATTAGCTATATTTTTCACCCTCTGTGATCCAGATCTGGAATGGTTCATAAGCATGTGAACTTAGTGACTGGGAAAAATATAAATATATAGCTGATGCAACGAGTGTCAAAGCTTATTTTGCTGTACAGTGTTCATCATTTTAATCCACTCCACATATCCCAACAGGAAATTTTCCATATTTATTACATCTCAGCAGTGTTTTAGAGAAAAAACCCCACAAAGTTTTATCTGATATAAGGAATCTGACCTTGGAAATTGGAATGAAAATAAAAGAGCTGAGCTAAGATAAACAGCCTCAGTGTTTTTATTTATAAAATGTTCATATTTAACTAGATGAACTCGAAGAGCTTTTCAAACTCCTTAGTTTCCAAGCATACAAGAGTTATATGCAAGAGGGTGAATGGATCAGCCACTATTGTGGATCAGCCACTATTTTCCCATTGACATTAGGCAGCTGTTTGTTAGATTGGCTTGATAAGGAAGCCAAAATGACTGACATTAATACCATTAATAAAAGTATTATTGACTGTGCCAGCTCTGGAGATCCACAGATAAGCTATACATAGCCTCAAGTATAAGCTTCGTAGTTCTCTAAGTGTAGTTCTGAGACCAGCAACATCTGGCCACCTCTTAGAAATGCAAATTCTTGGGTCCCATCCCAGAACAACTGAATTAGAAACTCTGAAGGTGAAGCCCAGCAGTCTGTTTTTTGTGGGTTTTTAAATTTTTAAAAAATATTTTTATAGAAAGAAGAGGGGAAGGGAAAGATAGAAAAAAAAACAGCTATGTGAGAATGAAACATTGATTAGGAGCCTCTTGCATGCTCCCTATCAGGGATCAAAACTGCAACCTGGGCATGTGCCCTGACTGAAAATCAAACCAGTAGCCTTCTGGTGCCTGGGATGATGTTCAACCAACTGAGCCACACCTGACAGGGCTGCTTTAAAAAGCCCTCCAGGTTATTAGAATGTTTACTGAGATTTGAGAATATTGATATAAGTGAATAATAGCAGCAGTTCAAGTGTTGAAATGTAGACCTTAAAGTACAAAAAGAATACAGAGAAGAAATAAAGAACTAACTTTCTGGGACATTTGGACCTTCTCTCATGAATAAGAGTTCAAAGTTGGGAAGATTTTCCAGGCAGAAGAAACAGTATGTGCAAAGGTCAGAGAGATGTGGAAGACCAAGGTGATCCTATGACTTACGATGGCTGGGCAAGCTTGAGCATCGGGGTGAAGTCTCCCTCCTAAGCATCCTTCCTCCTTCCTCCTCTCTGCTCCATGGTGCCAACACATGATGCTGGTGATGAAGAGACTGAGCAAGAGTGGAGATAAAACAATAAAAGTTAGGGCCTATAAATTGGCAGCCTATGAACCACATTATGTTAGCAGATAATGTGGTTTGCATTCAGTAGACACCGTATTACAAAATAAAACAAACAAACAAACAAACAAAAAACCACATTGAGCTGACATTTAATAATTTGTGGTTTAGCCTAAAACAACAACAACAACAAAAAACAACAAAAAAAACCCCACACCTGTATTTTTGGCTTCTCTTAAAGAATTGAATTATTTGGTCACATGTCATTCACATTTCTTCATAGCAATAATTTGCTGATGCTACTTTTTGTTGAGTCCGGTTTTCTCCATTTCTTCATAGTCCCCACCATTCCCTTTTGTATCCCCAGTAATCATGACCCTTGGACTGTTCTACATAAAGAAATTATTCTCTATTTATGTTTCACTCAAAGATGATAAAAATCAAAGAAGGACCAGGGATTCTGCTTCTTTCAAAACACATGGGAAAGAGCACATTTAAAGGAAGAGGGGGACTATTTCTACATGTTTGGTAAAAATTGCAAAGGGATTTATAAACAAAGTTTAATAGGAGTGAAAATGAGGAAGAGGGGGACTATTTCTACATGTTTGGTAAAAATTGCAAAGGGATTTATAAACAAAGTTTAATAGGAGTGAAAATGAAAAAGTGATAAGCTCTGTCTTGGCAAGAGTTCACAAATGAGGGCTGTTTCTTCACAAACAGAAAAGGGTATTGAAGAATGAATAGGAGTTTTCCAGATGAAAATTAACCCCTCTGATAGGCATCTATTCAATAAAACGTGGTGCCTAAGACAATTTATTATTTTGGAAGTGTGCACCTTTTTCTGTAATTAAAATAAATTGATAATCTCTCATTATAGGGCTACATATCATATGACCATATTATTCCAGGCTATGTTTTAATTACCCTGACCTGAGGCCCTCTTTGAGCCCAGGGGTACCTGGAAGTTCTTTTTAATAAGGAGTTAATGCTCCAGGCTCAGTGCAGAGCCATAGCCACTCTCATATGAAAATGAGGAGTGGAGATACATTCCATAAATCAAAAGCTGGGGAAAATTAGTTAACCCAATATGTCCTGAGCTTTTCCCTGCTTCCTTAAGGGGGTCCATTATGAATGAATACTTTGCTAGGCCACTGATATATTTAAAGGGGAAAAGCAAAAAGCATCAGAACCTTGTCTGCATGTACATATATGTGTGTGTTTTCAAACCACCACATTCCTTGAGAAGGCTAAAGCAAGATAGCCTTCCTTCAGAATCCTGGCTGGCTGCCTAAACAGAGGCAGAGGTAGCAGACGCCTCTGCCATTAGCTAATTGAGAGATCCTTCCAGGTGCAGCAGTGGCTTGCTGTCCAAAGGTGTGGGTCCCAGTTCACATCTGGGTGGAGGTAGATGTTTTACAGGGGTGTCCAATTGGTCTCGTTGGCCTGTGCCATGTATGGCACAGGTGAGTTAGTGTACACCTGCTGGAGAGGCCCTGGTGCCAGGGACATGCTCACAGCACCACTCAGCCTGGTCTGTTTGTGCTTTTGTAGTCGAGTGCTTTGCGACTAGACAGGGAGAGTGTAATAGCGTCCCCTCATAGCTGGAGGCTTGGAAAGAGGATGTAAGTGTGATTACTGCTGACAGCTAATGGAACATCACCGTTAGAGCCAGTAGTGGAGACGCTGCTTTTGGATGTCAGCTACTTTGGTTCCCATCCCAGAAAATTTCTCATAGGGAACTGATTGATCTTTCAACAAAATGACTGAACCAGCCAAGTTGTTTCTACCTCTTTCATTTCAGTTCCTCACTCCTAAACCACAAAGACAGATGGCAGTTAAAAGGTGAAATGTTTGCTGGGCAAAAGAAAGGAGCGTGGATGCCCAAGGTCTTTGCCATCATTTCCTCTTCTGCAGAAAGAGCAATGACTGACTGACTGGGGGAGGAGAAGGAAAAAAATGAAAGCTATCACATATGCCTTGCATGCTTCTGAATACATATCGGCTTTGGAGATATACACAAACAGCTCAAGGTGGCTCATGAGATAGGCTCATCATGATTGCCCCTATATCTTATAATGTCAATGGAGACCACTAGAAATGTATTCCAGAATAATATAAGAACTTTCCCTCCTGGGCTGTGCCTGCTCATGCTTCCCTTGTGCTCCCTTGGACTGCAAATTCAAGCTCCACACTTAAGCCTTTATTTAGCCATTTATTTCCAGCCTCAGCTCGGGAAACTTTTCTCTTGAGTATCCGCAATTTACTGCAATTATCTATATGCTAGAGGCCCGGTGCATGAAAATTCATGCACTGAAGAGGGGTTCCTCAGCCCGGCCTGCCCCCTCTCACAGTCCAGGAGCCCTCAGGGGCGGGAGGCGACCCGGTGATCAGGGAAAAGCGATGCCCCATCACACCTCTGCTGCTGCCACTGCCAGCAGTGCAAGCCTTGGCTGGCCCTGGTTACCTGAGCCTCGGGCGGCCCTGGGCTGCTGGGGGGCTGAAGGGACTGGGGGACTCTGGAGGCAGGCACTTGGCAAGGCCACACGTCTGCTGCCCCAGCGGGGCTGAGAGGACTGGGCATTGCCATCTTGTGGTTGTAGCTGCTGCCATCTCTGAGGGTGCGGCAGTCAATTAGCATATACCCTCCTTATTGGCTGTGGGTGCTGCCATCTTTGAGGGCAGGACAGTCAATTAGCATATTCCCTCTTTATTAAATAGGATATAAAAACCTAAGAGATTCTGACCGTTCACCATTCAACCAGTAACTATGATGTGCAATGACCACCAGGACGCAGATGCTCAATTCACAGGCATGGAAACATGGAACAGACTGATGAATCTTAGAGGGAAGCGGGGAGGGGGAAGGGCAGAAAGAGATTAACCAAAGATCTTATATGCATACTAGGTCCCTCAGCCTGGCCTGCGTCCTCTTGCAATCCGGGACCCCTCAGGGGGTGTCAGAGAGCCAGTTTTGTTCTGATACCCACAGGCCAGGCTGAGGGACCTCTAGTTGTATTATCATTATCCATGTAACTGACTTCTCAACAGTGAGCTCTCCTTCCTCCCCTCCTCCCCCATCCCCCATATATTGAAACAATATTTATTCAGCAGTAATGTGCCACACAATATTCTAAGCACAAAGAATACAGGGGGAAAGGAAGAAAATGTTAACAAATAAACAAAGAAAGGAACTAATTATTTTAAATATCAGTAAGTACTGTGGTCTATTATTCAATCATTTAGAGGTGAAGCAGAGGCTAAAGAGGCTTCAGAGGAAACTAAGAAATACTGCCCATCAGGTGCAAGCATTCTAGAAAAGAAAGTGCTCCAAGAAGGAAGGATTGCTCAGTTTTATCAGTTGCCTCTGCCATTTGCGTGGGCAAGGGGAAGTCTTGAGGGACCTTCATCAGAATAAATCATAGGATGGTGGGAACAAACACAATCCTAGAGGAAGGATGAAGAAAATAGAAAGATATACATCCTGTTTCATTCATCTTTGTACCATTTTTGTACCTCCAGTGTCTAGCACACAGTAGGTACTTAATTGTTGACCTACTTCCACTGCAGCAGCCATTGAGGAGCAGCAGGCCTGGCTCTGAGCTACCCCATGACCGGGAGCCTCATCAAGGCCCACAAGGTGACCAAGAACATGAGGACGCTGAGGCGCAGCCACCGCGGGCGTCTCACCAAGTTCCTATGGGACATGATCCTGGAGGTATGTGGCTTTACTTCCTGTCAGCAGCGCCCATGTTGCTGCTCATGGTCTCCAAGGATGAGAAGGCCCTAAAATTCATCAGGAAAAGGATGGGGACACACACCCATTCTAAGAGGAAGAGAGAGGTCCTGAGCAAAGTCCTTGCAGCCGTGAGGAAGGCAGCAGCCAAGAAGGACTGAGCCCTGTCCCCTCTGTAATAAAACCTGTTCACAAACAAACAAATACATGTTGACAGAATATATGAATTTTCTGGCCCTTTGCTCCAGCCTGTGTAGGTTTGAATTTCATTTTGGGTCCCATCGATCATATCCTATATAAGCATCTCTCTCAGCGATGACATTTTGCTGCATTAATTTATTCGCATGGACATCTCCCTTTACTAAACAATTCCTTGAGGGAAGGGGGTCTGTCACATTTTTGTATCCTGAAAATATAGGACACTGGTTCTGGGATATGGCAAGCATTTGGTTAACAAATATTGGATAAAGGCGTAGTTATCAGATAACAATAATATTAGCTCACTTTTTTCCCCTAAAATTAGCTAAACATTTCACATCCAAATGGAAGAGTAGCCTAGACAGCGGTCATCTGGAAAGGCCATTTTAAACAGAACTAGGCTTTGGACAATACAATGAGACCCTTACAAATGAGAGACATAACAAAACAAAGTTGCAGCGGTACTCAGGGGACCCAAGAAGTCATAAATCCAGAAATAGTCCAGAAAGTCCATTTTCTGTATGAGCTACTCTCTGCCTCTTTCTCCCGCTGTCTCTGGCAGCCAGAGTGGTTTGTTTATTTACTTTCCACGTCCTGGACACCTTGGAGGAGCTGCCCAGCCCTGACTCAGCGCAGCTGGACCTTCCCGGGCTGTCTGTCCCGGCAGCTGCTGCAGCTCCTCGCTGCCTGCAGCGCTGTGCCAGCTGTCGCCGCCTGCATCACACCACAGTAATGGGAACAACTGGAAGCAATAATGTGTCTCCCCATTTGCCTAACAATACCAACATGGACAATAACTCAGAAGACTGAAGATTTGTGCTGTAATTTAATAAACCCCATGCACATTTCTACAATTGAGCACCACATCTGTGCAATGGATCCTCGAAGTATAATATTCTTTTATAAGGGACCATTAACCAATCTTAAGTTTATAGGTTTCCTTAAATCTTTTTCATCAGCTGTTAAACTACAGTAAAGAGAAAATTGCCTCTTATGAGACAAGGGACAGTAAAATACAAAGACTGTGATTAAACGTCAATCAATTAAGGATTATAATATAATAAAATGCTGACTGATGATTAAAATGAGCACATTCTAGGAGAATTATATAAGCAATATTAAGAAGTATTTTTAAAAGTCAGTTAGAATAAACTTCAACGAGATCACATTATCTATGAGTCTTTTGCTCCATAAGTAAAAAAAAGGTCAATAAGAAACATTCTTCAGGTACTAGTACCTAGGTCTCAAAATTCGCATTGAACTTCTATGCTAAGAAATATTATTTTAGCTTCTCATTTTACTATTCCCCAGTCTCCAGAATTTTAAATTCTTTTCTGAACAGAATAAATAATGGCATTTTTGTTTCAGCTGGTTTTCCACCAGTGTGTGCAGCTGGGCAACAGTTTATGAAAATGGGTTGTGCTGTAAAATCACCAAACAAACAACATTGCAATTGAGGTAACAAAACAGATTAGAACTGAGGGCCCCAGAAAGGAGCTCTGGGACTGCCCATAAAACGTCACAACCTAAGCCTTCCTAAAATGGTGCCTTATAGAATTTCTTTCTCTGAAGGTCAGAACACACTTACAGGGGTGGGCAAACTTTTTGACTCAAGGGCCACGATGGGTTCTTAAACTGGACCGGAGGGCCGGAACAAAAGCATGGATGGAGTGTTTGTGTGAACTAATATAAATTCAAAGTAAACATCATTACATAAAAGGGTACAGTCTTATTTTTTTTTTTAGTTTTATTCATTTCAAACGGGCCGGATCCGGCCCGCGGGCCGTAGTTTGCCCACGGCTGGTCTAGGATGAGATCACCTACCGCTGCCAAAGAGCTGCAAGTAACCAAGGCGACCCACTGTATGTCTGTCTTCCATAGGCCACACATATTCTCCATCAGCATCTTCCTTTGGGCTGGAGTTATGATGGGAGGCCTGAGCAAACTACTTCAGGTTTGGTCACCTAGCACACCAAAAAAGACTCAGTGGCTTCTTTCTCGTTGCTCTGGCTGTCATATTTTTTCTCCAACTATATTAGTTGGCAGCAGGCCATTATTTTCCATGCTGAGCTGCTCCTTCCTCTGACCTTCTCTTCCACATTGCCTTCCCAAAGCAATTTTCCTGCTACACTGTTTGTACCTTGTCCCTTTGGAGCTCCAAAGGCATCCAGACTCCTGCCAGTTTGCAGGGAGCATTTTGAAGCTTGTTGCAACAGCTGGCTTATATGAGCCTTGGAGGAAAAGCATGCATACACGTGGTAGCACATTTGAAGCACTAGAGCAGCTGGCAAAGTAAGCAGAGACCAAAGGTGTGGGTAGCTCACAGCTTTGCTAGAAACTGTGCTGGAGGAGCCTTGCACAGAAGACAGAAGCATAATTAATGGATAAATCCCAGTGCAGCCTGGCTTCTGCCCTTGTCACTCTATGGGAACTGCTCCAATGAAGGTCACCAATGACCTTCTAATTACCCAATTAGATGGATGCTTTTCAGTCAATGTTTTCCTAGGCATCTCTGCTGAACTTGGCAGGATGTTTGAGTGACATGCAGAACATCACACACTCACTAAGTAACAAAGCTGAAATTTGAAACAGGGAGGTTTAACCTTAAACTCAAGATCTGCCTATTGAACCTGGTTGCCTAGTTGTTCAACATTTCACAGAGATTATAAAGAAAGGATGAGTGGGAGAAAATGATGGATTGACTACTCTTATTTTCTCTCCTTTGTAGAAAAGACCCAACATGACAGTAATGATATTTTAAGAAGGTATAAAGCCACAAGGACAGAAAGGCAGTGGAGGACAAGAGATTTCTAGAAACTTTTGAAAGATAGAAATAGGAAAATACCCAAAATGCATGCAGGGATCAGAAGAAGCATTTTAAAAATCTGTGAGTAATAGTTAAGGTATCTCTATATCTCTATATCTCTCTATATGTATCTATATCCATCTACTATTTAAAGAATATAAAAGAAACAAAACTACTTTCCCAGCAGAACAAACTCTAAGGACACCAAGTCCTGAGGGAAGTGGAGGTGAGCCTTAGATGAAACAAAGCCAGATGGGTTGAAAGCCTGTAGATAAAGGAGTCGCTGCCCTCGATCTCATTCCCTTTCCTATGAAACAAAGTCACTGAACTCCTCCAAACCAAGAGGAACGTAGAAAGCTTGGTTACTGGAAAAAAATCAACCAGAAAAAACTTCAGACTTGGGGTACGGAGGTGGGCTAAGTGAAGCTAAGACCAGAGAAGATGAAGAGTTAGTGGAATTTCTAGCCTCTTCATCCTGTTTGCAATTCTGCTTCTAGAGGGTCTGTATTCAGGCCTAGCACACTAAAAAAGACACTCTTGTTTCCCCTTGTTCCTAGGTTCCTAGATGTAGACCAGCAGTTCCTCTTGTCCTCTGCTACCAGGACTGTGGCCACAGGACAGAGGCCTCTCTTTCCAGCGGCTAAAGGTCTCAGCATACAGAGCCCTCTAGTTGCTCATGAGAGAGCTCTGACCTCCAACATGTGACATTTTATGAATACTATTCTTTCATTTGTCCTCCATGAAAAAATAAATTAAGTGGACATTTTATTTATGAAATGGATACACACACACACACACACACACACACACACACACACCAAACTTAACCTAGGCCCATTACTATAGAACTTTAGAACCCTGGAGGTAAAGAATGATATTTAAAATGTTAGAGATGATAGATAGATAGATAGATAGAGAGAGAGAGAGAATGAGAATCATAGAAAAAAAGATGACCAATAATGCTGCATGAGACTTCTCAACAGCAACATAGGAAGCGAATAGACTAAAGAACAATGATTTCAAATTCTAGTGGGAAATAATTGTATTAGTAAGATACTGGACCATGTGCTCCAGCAAAGTGAATAAATAAATCAGGATCAAATGCCAAGAAGGGCATCAGAATTTTTCTCAAAAGCAACCAGAGGAGAATACAAGGCTGTGGGAATGAGGTCTCCAAGGGGGAAAATGGAAATGGTGCATTAACTATTTGATTATTTTGAAAATATATTAACAGACATTAGAAAGATATGTTGGAGCACCTGACCAAAATAAATGAGTACTCTTTTTATAGAACACTAAGCAGATAAAAATGATGTAATTATTACTCAAGGAAAAGCAAAAGTTAAACAAGAGAAAAAAAAATTACTAAAGTGTGCTCCTTGGCTCAGGAATGAACAGTATTCACATCCAATATAATAAAAGCCTAATATGCTAAGTGTCTGGTGGTCTGCTCAACCAATCAAAGTGTAGTATGCTAAAGATATGCTAAGGCCACTCAACCACTGCACTGACCACCAGGGGGCAGACAGTTGACTGGTCAACCAGTCACTATAACATGTACTGACTACCAGAGGGCAGATGCTCCAACTGTTAGGTTAGCTTGCTGCTGCAGTCCAGCCGATCGGGATTGAGTTAGATGGGCTGGACACACCCTGGAGCCCTCCCACAGTCCCTCCCTGGCTGGATGGGTTGAAAGCCTGTAGATAAAGGCTTTTACCTACAACCTCCCGTGTCCCTCCCCAGCCTCAATCGTGAACCAGTGGGGTCCCTCAGCCTGGCCTGTGCCCTATTGCAATTCGGGACCCCTCAGGGGATGTTGAAGAGCTGGTTTCGGCCCAATCTCACTCAACACAGGAGCTGCCCCCTGGTGGTCAGTGTGCTTCCCCAGGGGGTGCGCCGCTCAGCCAGAAGTCAGGCTCACAACTGGTGAGCACAGGGTTGGGAGCAGGAGCCTCTCCCACCTCCGTGGCAGTGCTAAGGATGTCCAACTGACGGCTTAAGTCCTCTCCCCACGGCCCTAAGCCATCAGTCAGACATCCCCCGAGGGCTTCCAGACTGCAAGAGGGTGCAGGCTGGGCTGAGGGACTTCCCCCTGCCCCCAAGTGCATGAATTTCATGCACTGGGCCTCTAGTTTTTTAATAAAAAATGTTACAAATCTAAGAGAAAGACAGAGAAGTCAGAAAACTCGTCATCTACCACTGCAGGAAGTTAAGAAGATAATGTGTGATAAATAAAGAATTTAGGTCATGAGCTTGTTACCTGGAAATATGAGGGTAAATATTAACACCTGACAGGGTTAACAGTGGTGGCCTCTGGGATGATGTCCTGGGCATGGCGAAAAATATGGCAGGAGTATTTTTCATTATGTCGCCTAGTATTCTATGATTTTAAAGAACTATATGCATGTGTTCTCTTTATATAGCTAATAAGTAATTAAATTTTTAAAATTTAGAAAAATACCAATGATCTCTAGGTGATTTTGCTGTATCCTTCCCAATGGGGCATGCTCTTGCTTCTTCTGGTTGGGAATCACCAAGCTTTGGGAGGAAATGTACTGGTCAGTAGCCATTGGAAATTTGGCTCCTTTTCTAGTTATTTCTCAATGTCCATTAATTATTCAATATTCAGGTTGTATGTGTGTACACCCTTCTGTGTACATTTAGAGGTTAGTGAGCAACAAGCTTTGAAGACCAAGAATAAAAAGAACTTAAGGTGCTAATGGGATTTCTAATTTAGCGACTAGACTTCAACAATTGTTCAATTCTGTGTCATTCAATATGAATTTAGCAGGGTCACTAATATCAGTAATATCTCGTTAGTCTAATTATTACAAAATAGAGGGAAATCACTAAGGTATTTTTTTAAAAGTATATATCTTAACTTGATTTCAGAGAGAGGAAGGGAAAGGGATACAGAGATAGAAACATCAATCAGCTGCTTCATGCATGCCCACTACTACGGATTGAGCCTGCAACCTCAGAGAGGAATCAAACTAGCAACCTCCTGGTGCATGGGACAATGCTCCACCAAATGAACCACAGCAGCTGGGCAAGGTGAGTTGTTTTAAAATATTTTACCATTTTGAAATATAACACATATAAAGAAAAGTGCACTAACTATAAAACAATCTTAATAAATTACTACAAAGTCAATCTCAGAGTAATCACCATTCAAGGCAAGACATAGAACATTGTGGGGCACCCTAGAAGTCGTCTGCATTCACCTTTCTTACTGTAACCACTATCTTGACTTTTATGACAGTCTTCTTTTTCTTTTATTTGTGGTTTCAGTACTGGGGTATGTATTTAATTTAATTAAGTCCAGGCTTAATTTGGAGTTTAAGCAAACTGGAGCTTCTAGTTGGCTAAATGGACTCAGGGTGAGGTCTGGCTGGTGTGGGGAGGAAATTGATGGACTTCAACACCTCAACATACCTTAAGTACTTTAGATCAGGGTTTCTCAACCTCAGCACAATCACCTCCTGGGCTGGATAATTCTTTGTTGTGGGGACTGTCCTGTGCATTGTTCAGCAGTACCCCTGGCCTCTACCCACTAGTTGCCAGTAGCATCACTCTTCCAGTTGTAACAACCAAAAATGTCAGAAGATATTCCCAAATAATCCCTAGGAAGAGGGCAAAATTATCCTCTGTTGCAAAACCACTACTTTAGACGAATTAAAGGACTACTGTTGTCCAAAATGCCACTTGATCTAAAAAGTCAACTGCAGGCCCTTTGGGGCATTCTACTACCTAGTCCTAGCCAAACGGTGGATAAGCCTGCCTGAAAGTTCTAGACTATTTCACAACTCAGCCAGAGGCTGCAAACTCTGGGGAGATTTAGCCAGATTCAGTGGCCTGAAGGTCAACTCCAGTGTTCCGGGTGGTAAGCCTTTCAAGATGGGATGCTCCCACTCAAATGACTGAATGCCCAGCAGTTTCTCAAAGAACTGGCGGACGAGACATTATTCAGTGATTTCTTTCCCCATCACTCCCTTTGCATTTTTGGACCTTTAAAAACTGCCAACTTAAGAAATGGTCATATGGTATTAAATGTGTCAGTATTAAATGTGTCAATATTAAATGTGTCAAGTGTATCATAGTACATTATGAATGTGTATTCATATATAAGTATAACAACGTATTTTATAATGTTGTAAATATGCACACATCTATACTTATAAACACACGTGTAAACTGTAATAAAATACATATTACATGAAGTGAGATATCAGTATTAGAGGATACAATCTGAAGAATGAAGAATGGGTGATCGAGTCCCAAATCTGATATTTACCAGCTGTTCAACCTTGAGCCAGTTCCTTATCCCTCTGAACTTCACCTTTCTCACTCACCATGAAACTCACCAAGCACACCTCTTAGGGTGTTTTTTTTTAATCTAGTGACATGAGAAATGTGAAAATGTGTTATAAATAATAAAGCACTATGATAATTGATTGCATTGCCATTTTCTAAAGCTTCAAGGAGAAAAAGAGATTCAGGGCTTGCATACAATACTGTAGGGCTTCTGGCAATGGTTTCTTTTTATTGGACTGATAAGAATTGACTCCTGAGGCAGAACCGCAGGCGTATAAAAGTTCACATTTGCTCCTGGACACTCTTCAGGTGTCAGAGGGTCTTTCCTGATTTTTGGGATCTTGTTTCTCCCACTCATTTTCCCTTTCACATAAAAGGTAAGTATTTAGTTAATGTATTTATTGCTTATTCTAAATTAATCTCAGTGAGACATCATTGATCTTTCCATGTTGCAGACTCCTGTGGTCAGGGTTCACACCTCTGGTTTTTGCTTTGTCCAGTGACTGAGAGCACCACATGCAAGGAGTTACCTAATGATGTCATGGGATTAGAGGAGTAAGTTCTGGAAGAATGTGAGGGATCCTGGTCTGGAGATGAGCACCAGAGTCCTCTGCTGGCGTAGAGAGTGATGGTAGGACAGGAGGAGAAACTGTGTTAGACAGGGTAGCTAGGAAAGACTTCCGAGTAGATGATATTTGAAAAGGTATCTGCATGATGAGAAGAAGAACAGCCATTATGTATTTTGATTCTCTGTTATTAGGAGCATACCTGGACCATGATAATTTTTAATTATGTGATCAATATTCATTTATATTGATAGAGATATAGATAATGTATTTAAAGCCATCCAGGATAATCTCATCTCAAATGAGATTATTTGAATATTTACATTAATTACATCTGCAAAGACACTTAGTCTAATAAGGCCACATTCTAAAATTCCAGACAAATGTCTATTTTGGGGTGCAGTATTAAACCACTACAATCATATAAGAAATTCATAATGTTGATATTACTTCTGCCATTAATAAATGATATAAGTGGCACTACAAGGTTATATTTGCTTATTACTATTGCTCTCATATAAAATTACACTCTTGAGATAACCCATTTTTCTACAAAGGTACTCTTTTATAAATCATATAAATTACCTGGAACTATTACCCACATTTGTACTTTAATTTTATGTTCAAAGCAAAATTATACCAAGGTTGTATATTCCAGACCGTAAGAACTGTGTTACTTTCATTGACTTTGTTGTAGGTGCAGTGGAAACGTTTTCAATAATAATGTTCCAATCTATAAAATAGACCCAATCACCCGATGGATGGTGTGGATTTAGTTTGCCTCAGTTTAAGTTTCCATCTTTCAGAATGTGAGGAAAGTTAGATAATCAATATTCTTGACCTACCAGCTATGCTAAACTTTTATGGCTGCCTACCCCTAGAGAGATGCCATTTTCTTTGCATTGAAAGATTTGCAAAGTATCTGGACCAAAGTGACTAGAATTGCCCTTATTCACAAAAGGCCTCAGCGAGCAGATTAAAAACCAATTCCCTTCCTCTGCTGCCTTTTCATCTGACTCTTGTGGTCATTTTTGCTGATGTCAGCTGCACTCTCCCCAGCTATCACTGTCGTTTTCCTACAGAGATGGATGGCTGAGTAGACTGGTGGAATAGCTATCCATCACATATGCCTATGGATGATCAAGGCCATGTCTGAGGCTCCAATAAGTGTGGCTTGCATCCAGCAACATAGCCCTCTGTGCCACCCACAGAGAATCAGGGAACCTGAAAGATTTTCTACTTATTTCAGAATGCTGCTAACTGCTCACCTACTGAGATCGAAAAGTGGGAACAAAGATGAGATGAAAAGTGAAAAGGAGATGGAAAAAACTGAATAAAGATATCCAGGAATTGAGGCACTGGGTTTCAGGGGCTCGTTGAGCTTGCTGCTTTTGTGGAGAGCAGTTTGCCAAGACTTAGTATATAAATAATAATGCCTTTGTGGGTCAAAGGATGTAGAGCCACTGAATTAGGCATATACCTGGGTGTCAGAGAGGTGAATTGCTGCTCACAGAGATATGGAAAAATGTGTTTCTTGATGATCCTCCAATATTAAATACCTAGATGTCCTGAGAGCTTAATAAACATTACAGAGGGATCTAGTTTCTCCTCTGGAGCTTTTACTGCCATAGTCATTCATTTAGCATTATTAGGCAGGCCTGCTTACTGATTCACTGGTGAACTCCAAAGAGGTGCAGTGAATGCAGTGAACAACTCAGAGTTAACGACTATTTCAATAACAAGGATTCGGATTTCTAGCTTAAGTCATTTAAGACCTATTTAAAAAAAAAACAGAAAAATGAATAGTAGTGACAAAAATTTTTTAAACTTAATTTATGAAAAATGTAAATACCTTCTACATGGGCCAGGAAAAATCTTTGGAGTGTACGTGAGTTGTCATGCTCTCCCTGTCCAAGGTCGTCCTTCAGCAAACACTAATTGAACACCTACAACTTGGATTCAGATAAAAGGCCTTGCATCTAAGGAGTGCACAGTCTGTCTAGGGGCACCAAACTCATGGATCCTCTTTTTCTCTCACTTTAGAAATACACTAATTTATGCCTTCTTCCCATTTTCTAAGCTGAGAACCTGTGTCTTCTACAGTCGTAAATAGAACACATAATAACAGATCTATGTTAGCACTGGGGTTATAGAGAACACCCAGAAAGCCTCCGACATCCTCTGATGTAGTAGGAACAGTGTATAGGTGGCTTCTGGAGACAGCATCATGGCCTGGGTTAGAGTGCTGTCCTTGCCTAGATTTTAAAATTTTACCACAGAGAAATGAGTACGTCACATAAAGCATGTCAGGAAGATATTTTTAAGAGGCTCATAGTCTTCCTATATAGTTGTCCAGTGCTGGGTCACAAGGGAACTGTTTTCAAATATGACTTGATGTGCTGGGGTCCAACACCAGCAGGTCCAGGGGTCCCCAAAGGTGTGGATGGAGTCG
>NW_006383015.1:1720589-1726489 GCF_000327345.1 Myotis davidii | reverse complement strand
GGCACTTAGTTAAGAGGTTTTATTCCCTCCCTAACTTCAGGGGAAAATCCCTACCTGGGGAAACAACCTTTCTCGGAGAGGTGACTTTGCTTAAAACACAGCGCCAAGAAGGTGAGCATACATATTAAGAACAGTATGCCATATACGCCAGGTCCCTTGAAACAGCAAGGATGGACCGGCTCCCGGCATTGATGTATTCATACAAATTTTACATATTTTACGTTCAATATATTTTATGCATTGAACTAGTCAAAGTCACAGCTGCTTCAGAGATCTTTGTCTTTAATGAGACTCATCAGACAAGAAGACTGTTGAAATGTTATGAAGAAAACCAACAGTATTACATGATGAGCACAGCTAGTACCATTTTTCATTCAATATGATGCTGTTCTGATTGGAAATCCATAATCTGCTATTAACCCTGAGATTTTCCTTCCATACAGTGGACAAACAAAATGATTTTCCCCCCTTTAGAACTACTCTTCTCTGGAGCCTCATATCCTAAAATGTGCCAAGTTTAGCTTTTTATTTATATTTTTTTGTATCACAATATAAATGTATTGTGCCTGTAAGAACACTGCAAAATTTAAAAGCTCAGAGAAGATGAGTGTCTTTCCAAAGTTGACAGCAATCGGCAGAGTTAAACTGCTACTGCTGCTGACTGCTTAGCACACACTCTTTACCTGAGAGGAGGGAGAAGGTTTGGGCTCTCCTTCAGCTTTTTATCATTCCAAGAGCAGCTGACACCGATTAGCACAACAAATCCTAAAATTAGGTAAAATAAATCATTTGTATTATCTCGCTGCACGTATGAATTCCCGGTACCCAGCTGAGAGGTCAGTGGGGGGCTGGAATCCAGCCCACATTTGGTCATCAAGCTATGGGCCATGCCCTAGAATTCACTCCAAGAAAAAGGCACCACATTCTAATTTGCACAAAGACACCAGACCAGCTGCTGGCCACCGTGTGCATAGCGAGATCTACAAACGGGTTTAGGGGTCCAATTCAGCTTTCATTCTTCTTAATACTCCCTGCGTTCCTAAGCACATAGCTCTTCCTCGCCATTTATTGGAACAGGTCTCAAACCAATTCATGACACCTTTTAATTTCAACTAGTTTGGAAGAGTGTAAGAATAAATTTTTATGTTTCTTTTATTTTTTATTTTATTTTTAATTTTGTTTTATTGATTTTTTACAGAGAAGAATGGAGAGGGACAGAGAGTTAGAAACATCGATGAGAGAGAAACATCGATCAGCTGCCTCCTGCACACCCCCCACTGGGGATGTGCCCACAACCAAGGTACATGCCCTTGACCGGAATCGAATCCAGGACCATCTGGTCCGTAGGCCGACGCTCTATCCACTGAGCCAAACCGGTTAGGGCTTTTATGTTTCTTTTACATTTAAAAGCATTTCTGGTGATCTGTACGTATTGCTGTGCTATGGCATGACTTGTCCATATTCTGTAGCATCTCCAGTTTGGGGAAAAACATGCATTATGGCTATTACTAGATTAGATGCTATGAGGAATGAAAAAAAGGATTGTGGGCATCTGGGTTTATTTACATTGCATAATGTGTTTACGCACATTTAGAAGATTTTGTTCTTGTTTTTGCCCAATTTGGAGTCTAATTTGGATAGTTAGAATATCCTGTCTATCTCTTTCATTTGCTGCATAGTAAGTTGTTTGTTCTTCAAGGCCTTATGTCACCGCCTCTGTGAAGCCTTCCCACTATCAGGCAGTGGCCTACATGTTCCCTTCCCATGAGCACATTTATTGCAGTCTTTACCACTGGTAGTGTGTATCTGCCACTCTATTGGGCCAGCCAGGCAATGAAGAGTTTTTTGAAGAGAAAGACTGCACCAAATACATTTTTGCAGCCCCAGAGTCAGGGGAGGGGGAGCCTGGACATCTCTGTGATGCAGAGAATGCTAATTGAGTCCAGGTTGAGCCATGATTCCTGAAATGTGATCGTTAGTTGTTAGTTAATCTTTGAGGGTTATGGTTTCTTTAAAAATGCTTTATACTCTCTCCCCAGAAAAAAAACACATATATGCACACTCACATTTTGCATAAACTTTTTAGCTGTTCTTTGGCCCCCTCTGAAACCCTTCATGGACCTTCCTGAACTCAGATGAAGAACTACTTGCTAAAGGAAACAAATAAATATCCTTGCTAAGATAAAGTGCTAAACATTTCCCTGCTCTTTCCTTCACTCAAATATTTATTGTGCTGGATGCAGAAGATGCTGCGATGAATATCATGCAGTACTCACCTCCCAGAGAGACTGACACATGAGTCAATAATGATACTAGGGCATGGTAAGTACTATTGTAACAATGTATGTAGAATGATGGCCTTAGAGAAGTGGCTTTCAGATTCATGATTTTATGACGAAAATTATCATTTATATATATATATATCTTCATACAAGTGGTTACATTTTTATCCCAAATCAGTAACCAAAGGACTTGTATGCATGCATATAAGCCTAACAAATGGACACAGACACTAGGTGGGTGAGAGCATGAGTTGGGGGGTGGGGGAGGCAATAGGGGAATAAGGACACATATGTAATACCTTAATCAATAAAAAATGGGTTTTTTTGAAGTTTCTACTACCACCCCAATTTTAAAAAGTCTAACTCCCCCCCCAAAAAAGAAAATGTATAATTTTGAAACAAAAAAAAACCCTTTTTAATTGATCACATCTAATTTTCTGAGAATAATTTTTTTCTCATTTTATTGTGGACCTCTGAAATCTCACACATTGGCACAAGACACTGGGTATTTGAATTTCACTACCTTAGGGAGCCATTGAAGTCAGTCCCCAGAACTGTCCAAATTGAACCTTAAGGGATCATTGTGGAGTCAGAATAGGGAGAGAACCAGAGGGAGACGTTTATTTCAGGCAGATACAATAATAGCTGAAAGACTCAGAGACTAATTACACATAATATGCAGATAAGGTAATGATGGGGTGAGCTCGAAGGTGAAATGGGCAAGCGTTGGGAATTCTTAGGAACTGGACTTACACAGAGGAAGGACATTACATGATGGTTGGGTGCAGAGGGAAGCTGTAAGAAGTTTGGGGCCCCTGTATGAAGAATTACTCACCCTGAAACCATGTGTAAGAGCAAATTAGCTAGGAAGACACTCCTCCTGGCAGTGTAAGAGTAGAGAAAGGAGTGTTGGGAGGCAGGGAGGAGAGCCTGTGAGTCTGTGCTGGAAGAGACTAAGGGCAGGCAGGCTGCAGAGTGGAATTTGCACCAGAGACTGATGGGAGGATAGGACAACCAGCTCAGGCAAACATTCAGAAAGTCGTTCAGTAGGTAAGGTCAAGAGGGCCTTTATCTGCTAGTTAGAAATGGAAATAGAGTATAAATATAAATTCAAGATATAAGGAAGAAACAGAAGAACCCAGGGTAGATCCATATCCACAGAATTAATATTATCTTATTTTAAAATAATTTAAAGGTATCCTCTTCTATTCTCTATATGCCATGATTTTATTTAATCAGCTTATTTAGCTAATCAAACCTTAGTATATACATATGTCATTTAAAAATATTTCTCACAATTGTATCAATCCTATTGACTGGTGCTTGTTGATGATGATTTTTTAAACTTTCAACTCTGAAAGAGTTTATAAACAGATTACTCAGATAGTCTAGCTAATTTAAAGTAATTTAAAATGTTATGTGATCCAAAATTACTTTCTCCGATGAACTGTAGATATGTGTCCCACATCCAACCCATGGCTACTGCTACTAAATAATCCTTTATTAAGAAAAATAAGCCTTTAATGAAAGGCACTGTTAATATTTCTGGGTCTGTTTCCTTTGGGAGAATATTGTACATTATCAAAGCTCATTCTCAGATGCTTTCTGTTTATGGCATGTAAATAGTTAATAGCCGTCTTTCCCCAGAATCACTGTTTCCTACCAGCCTTTCCCTCCACCTAAGATTATCCTTTTAAATTTGTAACAAATAATTTTTAGACACATTTCTTATTATAGCATTACCACAGCCAGCACAAACATATTCCTTTTCCCTTCTCCCGCCACGTGCACACATAATGGGGTTTCTTATTAAATATACATGCAATTCCTTGTTGCATATAAATGTACCTCATCAAAGAATAAGGGAGACCCTGAGACTCTGCTATCGATTGATCATAAAGACAGGGTAATATCTGAATGATCTTCTTGCGCTTCTCTTAAAAAAAAAACAAAAACCAAAAAACCCTGAAAGAATCATGTAACTTTAGCGACCATCATAAGGAGCTCTGATGTGGTTCCCTTCTTACATATTTATTAGGCTGCTTTCTTACATATTTTTGAGAACACGAAAAGCAAAACTGCTTTCCTTCTTTCTGAAGAGAAAATACAAAAGTCACGGGTTTTGTCTTCATGGGCAATACTCTTGTCTTTGGGGAAGATGCCAGTCTGAATGAAGAAAGTCACATGATGGGCGTGGGGTGGGGGACTCATATTAAAATGAACCAGTAGTCAATTACTTTCTGAGAGTTCAAATGCTTAGAGGAAACACCGTGCAGTGCCACGGAAGGTCTTTTGAATAAGTAAAGAAGAAGAATATTTCTCATATCCAAACAATTTCATTTTAACATTAGATGCAAATGAGTTGAAATTTATAAGCATATGAGGCAGAGGAGACGGAGAAAATCAGAAGCCGAATTAAGGAATAATAGTCTGGAAGAACTAATAGTCCATTGTTAGGTTGCAGGTGCAGGCTTCCTCAGGAAGCGGCTCTCGGTCGGCTTGGGAGTGCTGAATTCACTGCTGGAGAACACACCAGGGCCCGTGACTTGCGCCAGGGCTGCACACGCTAGGTGAAACGTACTATTGACTTACAAGCTGGGTGCATGTGTCAAAATGCAATCGGGTATTTTTGTAATAATAGCGAGCAGGCACGGCTGTAAATTATTTATGGGGCGTATTCAGTGCAAACAGGTTCGTGCACACATCCTCTTCAGCTTGACCGCCCTGGTTTTAGATCACGCAGGCATTCAACTCCTCAGAGAGCTGCTCTTATCACCGCACACCCTAAAAGGGGGCCCGAGCTGCAGCCAGTTCCACCACTCACAGCGGCGCGGCCACCGGCTAACGCTCTACCTCAAGGTTCAGTGAGTAAACGCGGTCCCTCTGCCCGCTCTCACGCCCGCCTGGCCGGGGTGATGTCAGGTAATATCAGACATGAAGGTGGATCGATCCCCGAGCGGAGGCAGGGCGGTGCTCCGCTATCTGTGTGCAGAAACATGGAAGAAAGTGCACAGACAAGGCCACCGGTGATCTTAACGCAAGCTGACAGTTCACTAATGCCATGTTTCGGAGGCCAGGAAGGGCTGGCTAGCCAGCCAAGTCCTCGGTTTAGATTTAAATAAGCGTGACGCCCCACTGCAATCCAGGGCATGGATTCCCGCTTCTGCCCCGATGATTTCAGCCAGGGCCGTTGCCATCTCTTCTCCGTGATCAATGTAGGCAGGTGGGCTTCTCGCAGCGCCATACAGACCACCTGGAAGGCTACAGCATCTTTTACATTTTAAGAATTAAAACCACAAGGGAGAGCCAAGTCTCTGTTAATATTTCAGGAAGGCTCTTCCGCCTCCCCAAACAGGCAATTAATGAGATACGGACCTCAGATGTCCCAGGTCAGATAACTATACATTTCTCTGTACCTTCTTTGTCCTTTGAGATGAAAAGATATTACAGACTTTCTACTGCGTAATATGGAAGAACTATTTTGTCATAAGAGATCGCAGCTTTTATCTGTGGGGCTTAGAACAAGAAGTGGGTTAAACTAGCTATCTAGTCTGCAATTTATAAACATAGTAAAATAGATGCCAGCACAACTGTCGGGGCCAAACTGGGAAAGATAAT
>NW_006383015.1:1717594-1720563 GCF_000327345.1 Myotis davidii | reverse complement strand
AAGAGTGGAAAACAAAACCTGTGGGTTCTAGAATCAGCTCTCTTTAGGATTTGATAGCAACAGTTTCTCTCCCAATTGTTTTGCAGAATGTGAGAAAGCAATGGATGAAAACATCTCCATGGCTCAAAGGGCATGCTATCAGAGATCAGGAACCCTGGTTCCGCCGCGTAAAAGCCTGTATGACTTAAAACCATTCATTTAACTTCTCTGAGAGCCAGTTGCTCCATCTATAAAATCTTAAAAATAAAATCCTCCCTGAATGTCATTTTGTTGTAAGCAGGACATAGCATGATATAAAGAAAGAAGGTTATTGCAGTAGTTTGAGTGGTGAAACACCCCTCCCCACCCCCCCACTCCAAAAAAGGCCATTTCTAAATGTCTGGAGGCTGTGAATGTAACCTTAGTTTGAAGAAAACATAAAAATTCAAATGCATTTTTTCAATGATTTGATTAAGTTAAGGGTCTTGAGCTAGAGATCGTCCTGGATTATCCGCGTGGTTTCCAAATCCAATGACAAGTTCTCTAAGAGGCACAAAGAAGAGAAGACAGAGATGGAGGAGAAGACCCTCTGCAGAGGGAGGCAGGGATTGAAGTTATGCAGCCACAAGGCAAGGAAGCCAACAGCCACGGGAAGCTGGAAGTTAGGAGGATTCTCCCCAAGAGCATCAGGGGAGAGTGGCCTTGCCATCACTTTGATTTTGGACTCTGTGAGAGAATACACTTTGTTGTTTTATTCAAGCCACTAATTTTGTGGTAATTTGTGACAACTGCCACAGGAAAGTAATATAATTATGATCAGAGTGGGGATTAGGAGGGTAAGGTGAGGAAGGCTTTCACCTCTGGCACAACATTTAAAGTCCCCCCTAGCCCCCCCACTTTCACCTCTGGCACAACATTTAAAGTCCCCCCCCCAACTCAGTTACTAAGATAAATAATATTTTAAGGCAACAATTAAAAAAATCAAAATCAATGGAAAAAAATCCATGATGAAAAAAATATTCAATCTTCTAGGCGATGAAAGATTTGTCTTTGATGCAGATGAAATGCCCTCACATTATTACAATAATAATAATAAGAAGAGGTGAGACAACATTTTTCTGTTAGAGCATCTAACTGAAAAGTGTCAGTAATTAAGCCTGTTTTTGGTTGAATTATGCTTTGGAGACTGGTATTTTGAAAGCCATAATAAGTGAAAATATAAGGTCCTCAGAGACAAATAGAATCCTATTCACAAAGAAAGCTTTCAAGAATAAAATTGGTTCTAGTCTCTGGCTGAATATTAGAATCTCAGTGCCCAGGATGCATCCCAGACAAATTAGATCAGAATCTTTGGGCTTGGGACCCAGGCATCAGACTTGGGGTGCCCAGGAGATTCCAATAGTAGCCAAGCCTGGGAGCTACCTTGTGGGAGATAAAGATGGGTGTCTGGGTGTTTGGGAAGCTTAGTTCTGTGAACCATACCTTGGTATTTCATTTAAATGATAAATGTTAAAGGGTGATTTTGAACCATGTCTAAAATTATACATCATTAGGGCTAACTTTTCATTTCAACAGTTTGGATTCTTTAGAGAGTTGTCATGGTAATTCACAGGGGATGGTAATAGTGACTGTGACAGCAGTGCTGTATAGCTTTTTAGAACTTGCAAAGCAACAAAACCGTCTTCCCTTTCGCCCCCAGTGTGATCCTTCAAACACAGTTGTGTATTTCTCAGATACATTTCCTGAAAGCTTTTTCACTGAAGTATAATGAATGGTGCCCCCGCCCCCTCAAAAAAAGGTACATCAACCTGGAGCCTATTTGGAATAAAAAGGCCTTTGTAGATTTGATTAAGTGAAGGACTTTGAGATGAGGAGATCATCCAGGATTATGCAGGTGGTTCTTCAATCCAATGACAAATGTCCTTATAAGAGACACACAGAGAAGACACAGACACTGAGGAGGAGACACCATGTGAAAAGATTATGCATCCACATGGCAGGAAGCCTACAGCCACCAGAAGCCACAGAGGCAAGACTGGATTCTCCCATAGAGCCTTTGGAGGGAGCTTGTTTCAGCCACCACTTTGATCTTGGACTTCTGCCCTGCGAAGTGTAAGAGAATAAATTTCTGTTGTTTTAAGCCACTCATATTTTTATGAGAATTCAAACTGTCTCTTACTAAGAAGCACCTAGGTGCAAAACCATGGACTGTGACATAGACTGCAAGGAGAGTGAGGACAGCAGAGGGCCAACCAAACAGGGCACGTCTTGGAGGAACCAGCATGGACCGTCGCATGGGAGGCGCCCTGGACTTTCCACTTGGTACCTTGTCTATCTCACCTGAGTCATCTTGCTTCTTACGCTCCCCGACCCTCACGCCTGCACCAGCATGGCTGCACCTTTCCACAATAGACCCCCTTCCATGGCCATTTCTCTGGTGGATGCCTAGTCAACACACAGGCTCTGAACCCTCTTAAACCTCCAGGCAGTTTGACCCTCCCTGATCTCTTCACAAGCTGCTTCTTATTTATTTACTAGAGGCCCAGTGCATGAAATTCGTGGACTCAGGGGGCGTCTCTCAGCCTGGTTTGCGCCCTCTCACAATCCGGGAGCCCTCAGGGGATGTGCGACTGACAGCTTAGGCCCACTCCCTGCAGGAGAGGCTCCAGCCACTGCCACTGCGTTCACCATGAGCCCTTGAGCCCAGCTCCTGCATTGAGCATCTGCCCCCTGGTGGTCAGTGAGCATCATAGCAACCAGTCAATTTGCATATTAGCCTTTTATTATATAGGACTAGAGGCCCGGTGCACAAAAATTTGTGCACTCAGGGGGCAGGGGGATACCTCAGCCTGGCCTGTGCCCTCTCGCAGTCTGGGACCCCTCGGGGATGACCAACCTGCTGGCTTAGGTCTGCTCCCGGGTGGCAGAGGGCAGGCCCAATCCCTAGGTGCAGCCCCTGGTCGGGCTCAGAGCAGGGCCGATTGGGGAGT
>NW_006383015.1:1713682-1717187 GCF_000327345.1 Myotis davidii | reverse complement strand
ATGCAATCATATTTATGAATAGCTTAGCTGAGTGTTCAGTAACCAATATGTAAATAACTAGAGGACCAGTGCACGAAATTCGTGCACGGGTGTGTGTGTGTGTGTGTGTGTGTGTGTGTGTGGGGGGTCCCTGCAGCCCAGCCTGCACTC
The DNA here is from genome assembly GCF_000327345.1 of Myotis davidii. NCBI lineage: Eukaryota > Metazoa > Chordata > Mammalia > Chiroptera > Vespertilionidae > Myotis > Myotis davidii. Next base: position 1,717,037 of record NW_006383015.1, on the reverse strand, counting down.
TCTCCTATCTGGGACCCCTTGGGGGATTTACAACTGGAATCGAGCCTAAACTGGCAGTCAAACATCCCTCTCACAATCCTGGACTGCTGGCTCCTAATTGCTCACCTGCCTGCCGGGCTGATTGCCCCTCACTGCCTCTGTGTGTTGGCCTGATCACCCCTAACTGCTCCCCCTGCTGGCCTGGTCACTCCTAACTGACCCCACTGCTGGCCAGGTCGCCCCCTCCAGGCAAACCCCTAACCCCTGATCTCTTCACAAGCTGCCTCTTATTTATTTACTAGAGGCCCAGTGCATGAAATTCGTGGACTCAGGGGGTGTCTCTCAGCCTGGCCTGCACCCTCTCACAATCCTGGAGCCCTGGGGGAATGTCTGACTGATGGCTTAGGCCCACTCCCTGTGGGAGTGTATATATATGTGTGTGTTTATATATACACACGTCTAAGTACCATAAACATGAATATTTTGAGGTTATTCATGTGTTTATAAGTAGAAAGTAAAAGGAGGTGCTGAGGATACAGAGCTAGAGAAGCTGGCTTACACCTCTGCATCCCTCAGGCAACAAGGAGGAAGCCCTCTCCCTGCCGGCCTGGTTGCTCCTAACTGCCCACCGCTGGCCTGGTCACCCCTTACTGCCCCTTGCTGCCATCCTAGTTGCCTCTTATTGCCTCCCCTGCCAGCCTGGTCACCCACAACTGCCCCCTCTGCCGCCCCTAATTGCCCCCCCTGCCAGCTGGTTGTCCCCAACTGGCCCCCTCACCAGCCTGGTTGCCCCTCATGGCCCCTCCCCAGCCTGGTCACCCATACTGCCTGCTGTTCAGCCATTTGGTTGTCCCTCACTAAACCCCTGCTGGCCTGGTCGCCCCTTGTAGACTGCTTGTTCAATCATTTGGTCATCCCTCACTAATCCCCCTGCTGCCCTGGTTGTAGGCAGCCACCTTGTGAGGGGTGAGGGTTAATTTCCATATTACCTCTTTATTATATAGGATTAGAGGCACAATGCATGAAATTCGTGCAAGGGACTCAGCCCTCGCTGCCATGGCTGCCTCGTGGCCCTGCCCTCTGCCCACTGGTCATTCTGGAAGGTCGTTCTGCCATCTGGTCTAATTAGCATATTAGCTCTTTATTATATAGGATATGCCACATGTGACCAGAATAATTTGTTTACTCACATATTTCCTCTACATCACTCTGAACTCCTTGAAGGGAGAGTCATATTTAGCTTCATTTTTCCAGTATTTAGTAAAGCTTCTGACTTCTCACTGATGATCAATAATTGTTGGTTAAATTAATTACTTTGTTTATTAATAATGTCTTTTAACACGAATTAGTTTATCTTTGGTTACATTAATTAGTTTAGTAATAATGTCTTTTAATATGCATTATTTCATCTAATATCTTAAAGATCAAGTGAAATGCAAACTACTATTATATTTTTTACAAAAGAGAAAATTGAGCAACAAAGTGATGGATTAAATTGTTGTAATTTAAATCTAGGAACTTGATTTCAAATCAGCATGTTTAATATATAACCCTATATATTTAAACCTATTTGTTTAATCACATATACAGGGTTGGTAAAAGTAGGTTTAAGTTGTTCATATAGAAAATAATATAACTAATAAATAATAAGAGAATAAACTCTGTTTCATGTATTCACAACTGTAAGCCTACTTTTACCAATGCCTGTGTATTTGACCACATATATAAATATATATATATTTATATATATTTAATTACATATATATTTAACCATATAAGTTTGTTATATATTGCATAGGACTCTATAACACACATTGCCTTATTTCTTTCTGCCTAGTGTTAAAGTTATGCGTAAGTTTTACCTCTCATAAGTTCATTGAGAATGGGATCCACATTTTATTTAGCATTTCTGCCATAATGTGTCTTCTAAATAGCAATCATTCAAATGTTTGTTGAATGGATTAATGATCATTGCAATGGCTATATTTTATTGAAATGTGTTTCATGTTTCTTCAAAATTACCCTATGAGGCTGCGTAATGTCATTTTACTAAAACCTGTACATATGGAGTTCCCAGGCAATTGCATACGTATTTTCTGCCCTATTTCAGGAGGTGGTGGGTTGTTAACTGGACTGCTATTTTACCCTGAATGTCTCCGGGCTGCTCTGGTGATTTAGCTGGGCTTATTATTTTCATGATTTTTTAGAAAGTTAATAAGGATAGAATTTCACTTTAGGAACAAGCTCAGACAAGCCAGTAGAAATGCTGCCTTGGACATTTTTGTGGTAAGGATGAACTTTGACCCTTTATTTCTGATGCCACCATGGATAAGGATCATGCCAGCGGGGAATTGAGAATTGCAGTTACAAAAGAAATAATTACCCAAATTTTAATTATAACCACTAACAGAAGCATGAAGGAGGGACTCAGGGTCTAGGAAGTGCAAAGCAGATGGGAATTGTGAGGAGTTAAGCAACTTTTGTAGAAAGCAGGCAGTGATTATGATTTGGAAAGAGACCCTAGTATAAGGGTAGAATGGGAGCCAGGAAAGAGAAAGAGGATTTCCCAGGAGACTAACTGGTGCCTGAAGCCTACCCTATCTCTGTCACCAGCTTAGGAAGTGATAGTACATATTTATCAAATCAAATGCGTAATAGTTTGATAATTGTCTCTACATATGTAGTTTACGGGCAAGCTGTAAGGATTCATTTCCCTGTGAAAGTCTTAAGACAAAATAGTTCTGCCTTGGGCCTTTCCTTAGGGGCACTGGGACAAGTGTGGGTTCAGGGGTGAAAAGATGTACAGGAAGGAAGAGAGGTGCTGAGAAAGTAAAAGGAGGTGCTGATGATACAGAGCTAGAGAAGCTGGCTTACACCTCTGCATCCCTTAGGCAACAAGGAGGAAGAAAGCACAGCCTCGCTCATCTCCCTCCTCCTGACTGGTCCCCCTTACTTCATTCCTTTTCACTGCATTTTCATAAGGCCTATGAGGATAGAATTGGCACCGAAGTAAAGCCGACTGAGGAGGAAGATGACAGAGAAACTAAGGGTACATGGTAGAGAACAGGCAGCATGGAGGTCACCAGTGCATCAAGAGTCTCTGATAATGTGCAGGAATTGTGGCAGCTGGCACCTTAAATGAAACCTCCAATGAAGTAACATTGGGAAGGAGGTGCCAATTATTCAGACATTATTATCTTCAGACACTTGGAAAGGATGTCCATCTTCTTCAGCAGTACACTCTCAGAGAATATCCAAGGTTTAAGTTTTGGATTCATTACTGAGGCCATAGCTTTACCTAACAGAAAACACACACACACACACACACACACACACACACACACACACACACACACACAACAACAACAAAACAAAA
>NW_006383015.1:1713225-1713666 GCF_000327345.1 Myotis davidii | reverse complement strand
AACAACAACAAAACAAAACAGTGCACAAGAGTCAGAAGACCTGAGGGGTTTTCTCACCTCTGTCACCTCCTTGTCTAATGACCTTAGGCAAGATGCTTAGCCAGAGCGAGATTTCTCTTATCTGAAAAGAAGGCAACAGTGTCTAACACAGGGTTCTTGGAGCATAAGCCAAGATAATGTATGCAAATTTCTAGGACACTGTAAATTGTGAAGGAAAAGAAGGCAACAGTGTCTAACACAGGGTTCTGGGAGCATAAGATAATGTATGCAAAATTCTAGGACACTGTAAATTGTGAAATATTATAAGATGAGAAAAACAATATGAAAGAAATTCTCTTTCAGTCGCAAACCCTACAGTCTTCATATAATCCTATGCTAGCTATTCTATAATCAAGCAGTTTGAAATTTTCATATTTTAATGGTATGAACAACAGAAGCCAG
>NW_006383015.1:1712745-1713058 GCF_000327345.1 Myotis davidii | reverse complement strand
ACCACGTGACTATATATGTTTATATATATACACGTCTAAGTACCATAAGCACAAATATTTTGAGGCTATACATGTGTTTATAAGTAGAAAATGAAGCATGAGTTGACACTACAATTTCTCTCATAAAAATGACCTTAAAACAAAAAAAATCAATGTTTCTCAGAATTAGAGATCCCCTGAAATACTATCCATTTGGACTACATTATCAGGGACTACCAATACTTTGAATAATTACAGATGAAAGTCCAAGGAATACCTCATTCTTCTATCAAACCATTCTGCGGGTAGCAAGGTGAAGGTGGGACTTTTCTAT
>NW_006383015.1:1711491-1712729 GCF_000327345.1 Myotis davidii | reverse complement strand
ATGTGTTTATAAGTAGAAAATGAAGCATGAGTTAACACTACAACTTCTCTCATAAAAATGACCTTAAAACAAAAAAACATCAATGTTTCTCCGAATTAGAGATTCCCTGAAATACTATCCATCTGGACTATATTATCAGGGACTACCAATACTTTGAATAATTACAGATTAAAGTCCAAGGAATGCCTCATTCTTCTATCAAACCATTCTGCGGGTAGCAAGGTGAAGGTGGGACTTTTCTATGCCTCCATGTGTGTGCTCATATTTTCATGGCAAATAGAGACTCTGGCAACCTGAAATATTTTGCATAATAACTTACACCAGACCGAAAGAAGCCCAAAATTGTTAATAATTTGGTGGGAACTATATTCACCTCTTGAAATAAGGTTGCCTGATAAAATACAGGACACCTAGTTAAATTAGAATTTTAGATAAAAAATAAAGTATTGCAATAAAATGCAATATTCAGGACATGCATATGCTAAAATATTATTCGTTAGTTTTCTGAAGTCTGAATTTAAACAGCATCCTATATTTTTATTTGCTAAATCTGGCAGCCCTGATGCCATGAGCTGCTCCATGACCCTGTCCCATATCCCTGTGATCTCACCATATTTAGCTCACTTCCTGAGGTAAACAGCTCTGTCCCTTTGGCCTATGTGGGACTTGATATTTCTCCTTGTCTTCCCTGACACTGTGAAGGGGGAGATCACATATCTTGCCATCAGACCAATTGTACCTGCAGTAGTGGATATGAAGTCACATGCCTGCCTGAAATCGCTTAGAATTCTTCACCCGCATTCCTATCTTCTGTTGGAGAGGCCTGGAGATTAGCAAACAGGTGCTTTGGAACAAACAAAACACGGCTTCCCTTTCTGCAAAAATTAAATGGAAATTCCTGGAAACCCCAGATTCTAATTCTACCCCAGATGAGTAATTGCAGTAATGATTAGTGTTTACTCTGTCTCATTTTGACATTTCTTTGATTATTAAAAAAATACACAATGCCACTGATACAAAGCTAATTGGATTCTAATTATTTTCACATAGATTAGTGTTCTCAAGACTCTGTCTCAGACAGGTCATGAGATGGTGACCTCAAATCAGTTTCTTGTCATTTACATTATTTTTAAAAACATAGGGAAAGGGGACTATTCTGCATAATTATCACTCTTAATTAAAAAATGGACCAAGATATCAGCTGTGGTGGTGGCTTAACAAACCCCTTAGGGCTAGCT
>NW_006383015.1:1695153-1710942 GCF_000327345.1 Myotis davidii | reverse complement strand
TCCAAAAATGTGTTGAAGAGATTATAATACAATCATAGGCATAAAACTACTTAATTGAAGGCACAAAATCCAGAAATTCAATAAGGTAGTGTCTTTATCAGACAGAAAAGCAGTAAGGACAATCATGGGAAAGACAAAGGAGGCCAGTGTCTGTGGGGAACTAAATGGAGTGCTAAATTTAACTCACTTGCTAGCAACTAGAAGAAGAAGAAAGCAAGCAAATTATAAAGTTTTCATTGTCAAGTGGTAAAAGGTATTGCAGTTTTCCAGGAGAATCAAAGTTTGCTTACACGCCAGACCCCAAGATGGAAGTGGGAAAGTGCTATGCTGTTGTTAAGGGCGCTGTGTGTGGACTTGATCGAGATGCGGTGTTTCCAGGCAGCCTTCACCACTGGATCAGGGCGAAGAGACTCAGAGGCCCGATGGTCTATGTTCTCTCCCTGTTCCTCTCAAAGGCAGTGCTTTTCAAACATGTTGACCATGACCAATGTCTGAAAAAGCAATGCTTCCCCTCCCATGTGTTACTCTGATGTTTTCTACTTTATTTAATTCTATTTCTTTTTAAAAGTTCTGGTCAAAACCCACTAAGTTGACTTTTTGAGCCGCTAATTAATAGGTAGAAACCCACATTGTGAGAAACACTCTACTAGCAGATATAGCATCTTCTTAGAATATAGAAAAATGGTAAAATAGAATGTGTTTTTTATTTATTCATATAAATATATGTAATTATGGATATATCTCAGCCTGCATATATCCACAGACATATCAAAATGTATATGTAAAGTTTTACAGATTTGATAACAACTTGCTTAAGTGCATGAGAAATCTTGAAGTAGATTTAAACATATCTTTTAATCCCACAGTTGAATAAAACCCATATTAAATGTTAAAATTGTAGTATGTATTTTTATTCAGTTCATAGATTTTAGCTTGTCTTTTAACAAAAAGATATTTAAACTAATTTAAATAATTAACCTATCTAACACTTTTGAATTCTTATTACCTAAGTTTCTCCTATAGCTTCCTCTGATAAGCTTTCCTCACTTCCCAGGCAAAGTTTGTGCTGTCAAACATACCAGTGGGTCATTTGTAAGTGTATGCATGTCAGCCTAGCAGATAATTTCATTCAAATATGATTTAGACACATGATCATTAGCTTAAAAATGTTATTATTTGTGTGTGTTTTCAAATGATAAATATTTAAGAATAAAATCGCATAGTGGTAGATTTCCCTTCTTACCTCATTTGTCTCACTCTGTGTCACCATTAAAGAATGTAAAAATATTTAGGTCAAGTTGTTAGCCTTTTTATCCTCCAAATATATCCTTTTCCCTCTGTTTCCAAATCTATCATGATTGAAACAGCCCTTTTCACTAGGCATCCTTGAGGCAAGATGAGGCTGGCATCTGAACTGATAATGCTTGAACTGAGATAAGTAAGAGGTTGGCCTGAGAAAGAGACAGGGAAGGGCATTCCTAAAAGACCTACACTTGCTACAAGGAGGTTCAAGTCATTGGGGATAGCTAAAGTAAAGAGTTCAGGCTGAAGAACAATGGAAAGTAATATCCCAAGTGAAGGCAAAGGCCGGATCAGAAATTTGTTATTTATTACACAGGTGGAAGAGAGACTTGGAATGTTTCCAAGCAGAGAAGTGACATGACTAAACTTTCATTTTAGAAAGATCACTTTAACAAAAATTTAGAGAATGGATGGAAAGAGGTCAAGATATGAGGCTGAGAGTTCAGTTAAGAGGCCATGGTAATAATCTAAAAGAGAAATAATAATGGCTGAATTAAGACATGGGTAGAATTGAAGGAAAGAACATGGACTCAGTAAAACATAATAGAGACCAAATGTCTGGTGTATTGGTGGATAGTGTTTGAGGGTAGGGAAGAGGAAGAGAAGAAAAAGTCTAGAATGATTCCTGGTTTCTGGCTTGGCCACCTATATAAAAGATATTGTTGGTAACAAAAAGATCAAGCTTTGAAAAAAAAGATGAGTTTAGCTTAGCAATGTTGAGTGTGGGATGTCTACTGTACCCTCCATAGAGATGTTCACCTGAAGAGCTAACTTTCATTGAGCACTTACTATGCTCAGATATTGTGCTAAGTATTTACATGCATCAGCTTCATCTTCTAAAGACTCATAAGAATGACCATTATTATCCTTAGTTTACATATAAATAAACAAGCTCAGAGAGTAAATTCATTGACCCAAGGTCACATAGCTGGTAAATGGCTGAGCAGGGACTCAAATTTAAGTCTGCATGACCCTGTACCTGTGCTTGATACCCATGCTATGCAGGACTGGGTAATAGAGACTCAGAATCAATGAAACATCAGTAGAAGTTGAAGTTGTAATTGTGAATGGTTACCAAATTAGAGTATATGTTATAGAAAACAGAGGTCCGAGGAAAAGCCCCATAGAACACCAAGATTTAATGCACAGGCTATAAATTAATCATCTCCATTTGCCCACAGATACAGTTTGCTTGACTAGCATAGCATTTTAAAAAACTTTGATTTGAATGCCTTCTGGAAGGAAAAGGGAGCAGCCTGCATTGTTTCACAGTCCTCACCAATCATTGTTAATTACACACAGCTCCTTTAAACCTGTACGTTTCCTACTGGGCCCCTAGAGGTACTACTGTTGTGACCCTAAAAAGTGTGAAGAAAGAAAACCTCAGGTAGGAAAGAAAAAATCAATAAAGAAAAGGTAAAAAAAGAAGGAAGGAAGGAAGGAAGGAAGGAAGGAAGGAAGGAAGGAAGGAAGGAAGGAAGGAAGGTCAGTATAATGTGGTTACAAGGAAGTTGAAGAAGGAAAGAGTTTCAGGAAAAAGGGAACAGTCAACTATATTAAATATCATAGATGGCCAAGTAAAGTGAGGAGAGAACAGTGTTTATTGAATGTATCAATCCAGTGGTCACTTATAATCTTAGTAAAAATCAATGGGGTTGGATGGATTGATAACGAAGTCAGATTACAATGGGATGAAGAGAGGAAGAGTACGAAAGAGGTGGAAATATATGGCTTAGGGTCTTCTTTAAGAAAATGTATATGAAGCTGAAATGAAGGAAATAGACAAATAAGTAACTAATGGAAGATGTGGCCAGATGGGAACTTGTGCTCTTAGAATGGAAAATAACCGAGCATGTTTTTGGCTAAGGAAAACTAGCCACAAGGAACGTCACCTGAGAATATGGAAGAGAAGAGAGATGGTGGGTTCAACAGTGATCTTTAGAAGTGATACTGTGTACCAGGCATTATCTTAAGACATTGAGAACATTGAAGTGAAATAAGAGAGAAGGCCCCCATTGTCATAGAGATTACATTCTGTAGGAAAAAGACATCCAATCGACAAGGAGAATAGCTAAGATAACTTTAGACAGTGATGTGATAGAGAATGAGAGGTTTCTGTTTAACTTTTTCTCTTATTGTAGGATGGCTTTATGTTGGGTATTTAGGGAAGTCCTTTCTGAGGATTGACATTTGAACTGAGACTTGAATGAAAATGGGAGCTAGTCATGGATGATTTGGAAGAAGAGTGTTCCAGATGGGACACACAGCCAGTGTATCCTGGGTGGGTAGGAGCTTGTTGTGATTGGGAAACAGAAAGAAGCCACAGTGATTCAAGAACTACAATTTGGTGAGAGATGAAGTCAGAGACATGGGTTGGGACTCAGGTCAAAAGGCACCTTGCAGACTTATAGTAGTGAGTTTAGGTTTTATTTAAGGTATGATCACATGTAAGGGCTTTAAGCAGGGGCATGGTATCAGCTCCAAGGAGGTGAGAGGGGAGGCATCCAACACAGAAGTAGAAGAATGAGCCTTGAATAGTCAAGTTATCAACTCTTCCACTGATATGGAGGAAGTAGGAAAGAATAGGTGGAAGTGGAAATATTATAGGTAGTGCAGAGGGCTGTTAAATGAGTTAATACTTAAGGACTTTCATTTTCTCACTGAAGCTAGGGGCAAGATCTTCTGCTAAGACTGTGGGTAAAAGGTTGCAGTAGTCTTGGATGGCTGCCATAATAAAATGCCATTGACTGGAAGACTTAAAGAACAGAAATATTTCCTCACAGTTCTGAAGGCTGGAACTCCGTGATCAGGTGCCAGCCCATCTGGTTTCTGGTGAGAGCTCTCTTCCTGACTTTCAAACAGCTGGCTACATTCTTGCTGTGTCCTCATAAGATTGGTGGCAGGGGAAGCTCTGGTGTCTCTTTCTCTTCTTATAATGAAACCAGTCCTATCTGAGAGGGCTCTACCCTTATAACTTTATTTAACCTTTATGACTTGTTCACAGGCCCTGTCTCCAAATACAGTCACATTGGGGGTCAGGGCTTCAGCAAATGAATCTGGGAAGGTACAACCGTTCAATCTATAACAGGATCTGTGGAGAAAAGGAAAACTTCGGAATATAAAGAAATGGGGGAGGAAATTAAGAATATAAAAAATACCACCCATGCTTTTTTTTGTACTAAGGCTAAATAACTTTAATCTCTCTGTGATTCTAAACTTTATGTAACAGGAAAATATTTAGGTCATGAAATCATTATCCTTAATACACAATCTCCCATTGACTCAGAAAATAGGTGTCTTCTAGCAATTGGAAGACTTTTTTATTTGGCAGCAGATAAGGCACGGTGACATGACAGCCTGGACCTAAATTGGAACGAAGGCAGTCTGTATAAAAAAAGGATAGAGATCAAGTGAGAAATCTATGTCAACAAGTGCCGGTGTGGCTCAGTGGTTGAGCGTCGTACCATGCACCAAGTGGTTACAGGTTTGAATACAGGTCAGAGCTCATTGCAGCTCAATCCTCAGTAGGGAGCATCATGAGGCAGCTGAAGGATGTTTCTCTCTCACATCCATGTTTCCCTCTTCTCCCTTCCTCTGTCTCTAAAAATCAATAAGAAACATATTTTTTAAAAAAAGAGGACAGAGATAATAGAGAGAAGCTGGGCACAATCCTACCAGACCATTGCACAAGTGAAAGGAGAGTGTATGACAAAACCCCAGTGGCTGGCAGTCAAGGAGGAACGTGGGAAAGAACAGAAAAGCCTCAGGATTTATAATAGTTTCTTCTGCTGTAAATATGTGCTTCCTTCTCCAAAAGAAACCCTCCACCAAACCTATAAGGCTCATTAATCTATGTGGGACAAGTTTGATTTAGATCAGTAAGTCCTGTTTTAAAATCAGTGCCTGGAGAAAACCAGGGGAAAACAGCCACATGTTGGGGACATTCAGAGGCCAACAACCACCAACACAAAATAACATAAAAACAAACAAGGGGGCAAAATGTTACCATTAGTTTCGCAGGGGTCCAAATAATTTAATTTTGACCTGTCCTCCTTTAGAAGATTCGCTCTCATTTCCAGGAAACAGATACAGATTATTTTAAAGCACTTTTACACCTCACCGGCACTCGCACCCTAGCCTTTCTCTGTTGCTTGGGTTGCAGCATTAGAGTCTGAGTCCACTTAGTAACATTTCCTGCAGATATCCCTCCCAACTACTCCCGACTGCAGACAGACATGGCACTTACTACTGCTTTTCAAAATCAAAATCAGAACAACTCCAGACTCTTCTAGTTTGTTTCTTGACTCCTTCAGGGTAATATTAGTTGACATCGATTTCTCACTTCATTTCAATTCCCTAGCACCTATATGCACTGTCCTCATTGGTTAATCGTCACCATTTGATTTTTTCCCCTTCATGTGTCTTCTATGTAGAATTTTTCTACAACTAGGCAGAGAGAAGCTCATCCAGCCCTTCCTTTCCATTCCTTGGATCGCCATTTTGGTTTCTTGCCCAGAGTAGCCCATTAATCAATGCTGGTGAAGTTGATGAATAAATAATAATTAATGACAATTTTGACTCACCCAGGTGTTTATCTGCTCAGCTGCATTAGTGAGATGCCCAGGGTATCTATGTTTTATAGAGATATTTGCTGATTGAGGAACATATTGATAGATGTGAGTAATGTGGCTGCTTTATTTTCAAGGTTTTCCTGAAGTGTTGGTGCAGCTCAGGGCTCTGTGTGGATTTCTGTTGCAAATGATTACAAAAGTGGCATGGGGAGAGTGGGCTGGGAGGCAAAATATATGCAGGGAAAGTGGAAATCACCAAGGAAAACGACTGAAGGGGAAATCAATATGAGGTGAAAGGTCAACAAGCCTCCTGCTGTTAGTCTGTCAAAATGTATTTAATGGGTTCATTGGATATTTTTCACATTTAAGAAATTGACATGAGAAAGGGTTAGCCTGTAATAACTTTTTATCTCTCACCTACAAAATAGCTAATTTTTTTTCATTTAAGAAGTTTACCCCTGTTAATTCTGCAATCAGAGACACATTAATTTATCAACATGTAATTTTAAAATATATTCATTAAAATTAAGTAAGAATCACATATGGAACTTGCTGTATGTATCCAAGGGTCTAGTTTCTGGGTCTGAGTTCATTGTATTTATTAAGAGGATTTTAAAAATTCTCTTTTCTATTATCTGTACAATTAGATTGATCTTCAGTTCTCTCCTCTTCCAGCAAGAGAGTAAGAGTAAGAGACACAAAAAATTAACTCATTTCCAGTGATAGATTTTGGTAAAGAACTTTAAAAATAAAAAGTCTCCCAATGTAAAATACATTTGTACTATATTGTAAATTTTCTGTACTGTCATTTGATGTATATTCTTATTTATTTAATACTAGAGGTCCAGTGCTTGAATTCATGCACAGGAGGGGTCCCTCGGCCTGGCCAGTGATCAAAACCTATTGGGAGGCCAGCCTGCTGGGGGAGGGACTCTGGGAGGTTGGCCAGCCTGCTCCCCTATTGGGGCCTATTGGGGGGGCTGGCTGGCAAGGAGGAGGGACCAAGGGAGGTTGGCTGTGGGAGCACACTGACCACCAGGGGGAAGCTTCTGCATTGAGTGTCTGCCCCCTGGGGGTCAGTGCGCATCATAGCAACTGGTTGACTAGTCATTCCAGTTGTTTCAGTCATTCCAGTTGTTCGGTCATATGGTCGCTTAGGCATATATATAAAAGTGTGGTCGCTTAGGCATATATATAAAAGTGTGGAATATATATATATATATTCTTCATTATTTAGACAATTCAATCATCTTAGTAAAGGCTCTAGTTTTTGCATTTTCCTAACATTTTTAATCATGATACCTCCAGGTATATTACAAATATTAATTCATTTGATGGTTTCTAAGCTGGGCAGAAAGATTTAGCATTAAACATGAATATCTGAAAAATTCACCATGGTAGACTTAAATATGTTAACAGTTTTCTCCCTTTTTTAAGACTAAATAATTTATATTAATATTTAAATTTCCTTTGCTTTCCATCAAGAGCAGTTGATACAAATTTGGTAAGCTCACACCAGAATCTTGGTCAAAATGGGACCTGGAGCCCCTCAGTCCGCAGGCTGATGCTCTATCAACTGAGTCAAACTGGCCATGGATTCTCTGACTTCTTAATAAGCTAAAGCAGCCCAGCCTAGGTTCATTTCCTCACCTCGTCCCTCTCCTCCTGTTGCTTCCTGTATCCTCGACCGTTCCTTGTTTCACTATTCCCAGCTTTAACAAACATCTTCTAAAAAATCAAAAAAGTAAAAAAAAATTATAGAGCTAATAATAATACTATTCAAATTTCTTAAAAAACTCATTCACCATTCATTATCTTTATAATTACTTTTTAAAAAGTTAGATATCTCATTATGACTACTGAGGATGTATTTTGAATATTTTTCCTTCTACTTTCTTTATATTTCTGTGAGAACTGAGACTGATAGGACTGCAGAGTTGTGGTGGGGGTGAAAAAATGTATAAAAAAATACCTGCTTTTGAGTAGTTAATGTAAAGAACTATCCTTAGTATTTTAGGATAACACACATCAGTTTTCAAAGCAAATTGCAGCCAGCTGTTCTGATCACCTTTGTCACCTTTTTGAGATTCATCCTCAGAAAAATCTTTCAGTGTGTTAGAGAAAAGTACCCCTTACCACACTTTTCAGCTACCCAAAATGTTGTAGGAGTTCATGTCCAGATAATTATTCCATATAGGCAATAAACCTAAATACTTACTCTCAAATCATTACCTAGGAAGAATTGATGCCTTTCAGTTTTCAAAGATACTGAAGATGTAAATATCATAAGAAACACTCAACTACCTCATGTCAGAAGAAGTTTACCCAACTGCTATATACTGAATATTTGTGACCCCCACCACCATCACCAAATTCATATGTTGAAGCCTTAATATTCAATGTGATAGTATTTAGAGGTGAGTTTTAGGCAGTAATTAGGCTTAGATGAGGTCATGAGAGTAGAGCCCCCATGATGCGATTTTCCTTATAAGAAGAGGAAAACACCAGAGCTTTCTCTTCACCATGTGAGGATGCAATAAGAAGATGGCCATCTACAAATGGGGCAGAGGACTCTAACCAGACATCAAATTTGTTGGCACCTTGATTTTGGATTTCTCAGCCTCCAGAATTGTGAGAAATAAATGTTTGTTGTTTAAGCCACCCAGTTTTTGGTATTTTTTTTATATCAGCCTAAATTGACTAAGATAAAACTAAAAAGCAGGAAACATACTAAGAAATATTTTTACCAAGTATCCACTGAACACTGAACACACTAAGTCATATACATGTACTAATGCCTAACTTTCCCATGATTGTTAATACTTTTAACCTACTTGTGTCTATATTTAAAGTAAACTTCTTTCTTTTTAAATTAAAAAAAGAGATATAATTGACATATAATAATGTATTCATTTTAGGTGTATAACATATGATTGGTATATATGGTGAAATGATTACCACAAATAGTTAACATCCACTACCACATGTAGTTATATTTTTTCTTATAATGAGAACTTTTAAGATATACTCCCTTATTAACTTTTAATATAGTATTGTTAGTTTTAGACAATATGTGGTACCTTAGATACCCAGGACCTATTTATCTTACAACTTGAAACTTGTACTTTTTGACTATCTTCACCCATTGGTGAAGGGTGGATAAAATGGCTAAAGTGTGTTTCTTGTAGACAGCATATATATTTGGGTCTGACTTTTAATCTAACCTGATAATCAGACTTTTAGTTGTGGTGTTTAGAGCTCTGACATTGAATGTAATTATTGCTACATTTAAGTTTAAAATGATTATCTTGCTATTTGTTATTTATTTATTTATTTATTTATTTATTTATTTATTGTTGACAGTATTACAGATGTCCCTCATTCCATCTCCCACCCCCAACCCCCGCTTGCCTGCTATTTTTTTTTATTTGTCTCATCTATTGTTTTCTTTTTTCTCAACCTCTTTTGGATTAAGTTTGTTTTATGATTTCATTTTATTTACTTTGTTGAATTTATTTTGCTGTTGTTTTAGTGGTTACATTATGGTTTGAAGTAAACATCTTTGACATCACAGTGTACCTTCAGGTGAAATCATACTATTTCATGTATGATATAAAGATCTTACAATAGTGCCCTTTAGTACACACATTTACTTATACATATGTTATAAACTCTATACATATTTAAATAGTCAATTACCTTTTAAATTAATTTAAATTAGAAGGGGAAAAGGTACATATTTAACCATTATCTCCAGTGTTCTTCTTTGCTATGTATAGATCCATAATTCTATCTATCAATTTTCTTCTGTTTGAAGGAAATTTAACATTTTATATTTAAATTTAACATTACTCATAGTGAGATTGTTGGGGATTAATTCTTACAGCTTTTTACATGTAAAATATCTTTATTTCACCTTTTCTTTTGAAAGATATTTTTGCTAGATATAGAATTCTAGGTTGATTTTTTTCTTGTCAGTACTTTAAAGATGTCACTTCAAATTTGGGGGCATAAAATTGTTTATGATATTCATTTAGTATCCTTAGGGTCATTGGTAATGTCAGCCTTTTTCATTTCTAATGATAGATCTTCCCTCTCTTTTTCTTGTTTACCTGACTAGAGAAATATCAATTTTATTGATCATTCAAAGAATCAGCTTTTAGTTTCATTAATTATCTCTATTGTTTTTCTGTTTTCAGTTTTATTAATGTGTGCTCTTATTATTTTTATTTGGCTTACTTTGGATTTAATTTGCTTTTTTTTGTTTGTTTGTTTTCCCAAGAGGAAAGCCTATATTTTCACTTTTAGATCTTTTTTTTTCTAACATGCTCATTCAACATTATCCCCCAAATTTCTATAGATTGTATTTTCATTTTAATTTAGTTTATGATGTGTTTTAATTTCTCTGAAAATTTCTTCTTTGATTTGTGTGTTATTTAGAAGGGTGTTGTTTAAATCCCCAAATATTTGAGGATTATGCAGCTATGTATTATTTTTTTAAAATATGTTTTCATTGATTTCAGAGAGAGTAGGGAGAGGGAGCGGGAGAGATAGAAACATCAATGATGAGAGAGAATCATTGATCAGCTACCTCCTGCATGCCCCCTTCTGAGTATGGAGCCCACAACACTGGCATGTGCCCTAACTAGTAATCAAACCATGACTTCTTGGTTCATAGCTTGATGCTCAACCACTGAGCCACACCAGCTGGGCCAGTTATCTATTATTAATTTCTAGTTTAATTACACTGTGGTCTTGGAGCATACTTTGTATGTATCCTATTTTTTTTTTAAATTTGTGAAGGTGTGTTTTATGAGCCATAATGTAGTATCTCTTGGTAAATTTTCCTTGTGAATTTTAGAAAACCATTTGTTCTGTTGTTATTGAATGAAGTATTACATTAATCAAAATTATATCCAGAAGGTAATATTAAGTCCAACTATATATTACTGATTTTCTGCCCCAGACTTTGCAGAGAAACAAAATCCAAACTGAGAAGATGTCAGAAATCTACAAGCTGATCCACAAGATAATCAGAACTTTTTAAGTCTTTCAGCGCACAAAGATTAATTTGTTTACTGAAACAGAGATGCACCTGATATTTCACAAAAAAATAAAAAGTTTCTCCAACATTAGTACATCTGAATCATCTGGAAGGCTTATTAAATAATGTTGAGATTCACTCCCAAAATTTTAGATTTTTTTAGATTGTGGGTCAAGCCTGAGACTTTGTATTTCTGTCAAGTTTCATAGGTAATGCTGAACTTTCTGGCCCAGAAACCAAACTTTGAGAACGCTGGCTTATGCCATCTAGGTATATTTTAAAATCCATAGTGTTCAGCATATGTACACCAAGGATTTGGAGCGAATTGTGCTCAAGGCATTCTAAGCCAGGGTAAACAGTAAAGAGAATATTATTCCTGATGAGGGTTTTCTATGCCTTAGCCTGACCTGGTGAAGAAATAGATAGTTATTAAATTGCTGATACAACTCAATCAAGGAGACATAGTATAGGTCCAGGCTTCTGGCAATGTTGGCTATCATCCTACCCCAAATAAATTTATTTCTAGATTGTTCTTTTTTCCTCCTTAGCAGAGAAATTGTCCTTTTGACAGAATCCAGATTGGAAAATACAGTGTTGCTTGATAAATTGGAACCAAAAAAGAGGAGGAGGCACAGCAAAGCAGACTTTGGCTTAAGTACCCCAAGGAAAGTTCTTGATACACTTAGAAGTGACTGAATCCAGCTTCCCAGATGTGAGCAAAGTGATATTATTGAGAGATTATTATTTCTCAAGGGTGGTTTACTCAACCACCAAAGCCTGGGCCATAATTATAAAGCCATGTTTCTATGTAATTTTCTCTCACTAGAAATCTGCTTGGGTCCTTTTGCATGACCTGGTCAATGTTAGTCTTCACCCCATGATGAGCCCTGCTCTGGTTTTAGACAACATGGTGATAGTGCATCCTACTCAGACTAAGAAAGACATTTTTCCTAGCTCATTTCTTAAAAAAGAAATAACATCTCTGGACACATTGAAGATTGATACTACTTCACATTTGCCTACTCATTAGTCAACCAAGAAAACTCAGTCTTCTCAATTCTAGTCTATTTTCTTCCAGCAAACTTGACTTCCCAGACACAGGGTAAGCAGTGCTAGCAGGACCATTAGTTGGTGAGAGGTAATCTTCATACCTCTCACCAACTAACATTCCTCTTCTTGAATTCGTGAAGTGATATTATACAGCTGAGATCCCCGATGTGTTTGAATTTTCTGATAGAATTTTCATATTGGTTAACTAAAAGAGACCTGGATATTAGAACAATCATTTGCTTAAATTATTTATCTTCGTGTTAGGGGCAGGGGGAGGTAGAGATATGGTTAGCTTTGCAACTCTGTATCTGCCAGGTTTAAGGGATTAATTCTTGAGGATAGTTTTGTTCTGCCTTGGAGGAGGTTTTCTCTCACCTCATCTCTGCAGTGGGGATAGGGCTCATTATGATCAGGACACTGTCGCTATTAGGCTTCCTTTTCATAAAAGCACATCAATACAACTCCTTGCTTAAGTTTATTATTAAAATATAGAGTTTGGGGAGACACAGCATCCCAGTCGCCAGGCAGCTTCTGTTGGATCAAGAGTGGGAGGAACTTGCCCGGGGTGTACTAGGTGCCTCCCGGCCAGTTGTGCTCCTGCCTGGTCCGCCCGCGTACCCTGGCTGGTCTGGGGGTCCGGGCACCACCTCCACGGCGGCTCCTCCAGAACTGAGGACTGGGCCGCAGCCCAAGTCCCGAACTGATGGCATCATGAAGCACCTGCTGTACTGGAGCTTTGGCCACGGCTCCAGGCAACTGGGCATACCCACCGCCAACTTTCCTGAACGAGCGGTCGATAATCTTCCCACTGATGTATCCACTGGCATTTATTATGGATGGGCCAGTGTGGGAACTGGAGAAGTCCATAAGATGGTGGTGAGCATAGGATGGAACCCATACTACGAGAACACAAAAAAGTCCATGAAAACTCATATCATGCATACCTTCAAAGAGGACTTCTATGGGGAAATCTTCTATGTGGCCATTGCTGGCTACCTCAGACCAGAAAAGAACTTTGATTCTTTAGAGTCACTTATTTCAGCAATTCAAGGTGATATTGGGGAAGCTAAGAAACGACTAGATTTACCAGAACATTAGAAACTCAAAGAAGACAATTTCTTCCAGGTTCCGAAAAGCAAAATAATGAATGGCCACTGATGAAAAATCATCTTACTTATTCATTCATTGTTCTCTAGTATTTTACTGCTCATCACCCTGCAGTCTCATCTTGGTTACATTTGAAAAACCAAAAATTTCCCCACAGCTGTGACTTAGTTTAAACAGTACAATGTAATTATTATTATGCTTCATTTCAATTAAACCCATCATGCTACAGTACTAAAAATATTCATTTTAAAAATTCAGATTCTTTCTATGTAATATGTTGACTAAAATTTACCACTAAAAATATCAAGTGTTTTATAAGGGAAATGAAATGTATAAATCTATGAGTAAAAAGGCAAGTAACTAGTTTGAAATGAAAACTAATTATAGTAAAAGA
Source organism: Myotis davidii (assembly GCF_000327345.1). NCBI lineage: Eukaryota > Metazoa > Chordata > Mammalia > Chiroptera > Vespertilionidae > Myotis > Myotis davidii. Next base: position 1,697,474 of record NW_006383015.1, on the reverse strand, counting down.
TTAGCGTGTATGTACTTGCATAGCATGTGCTGCTAAACAGAAGGCTTTTAAAAGTAAATGTATTAAAACAGGTTTGATATCTTATAAACCTAAGAGGGAAAATTCATACATTGTATTTTTTATATTTTGTGCATTAAACTATTACTACAAACATAAAAAAATAAAATAAAATACAGAGTTTGATCTTAACTTACAATAGTATAACTGCACTTTAAATTATCCCTCAGAACTAAAGCTTTGGATTCTTCCCTACCCTACACATCAAAACTTCTGGTTGAAAAAAAAACATTTATAATGGAATGGCTTAAATAATAAAATATATCTCAGGATTAACCAGGTCAGGAGCAAATGTCCTTTGTTTGACTTCTGCATAAACTTGCATTTACTAATTGCAGTTAGTCTACAATGCAGAACATAGTAAGAAAAAAATCAGAAACTCTTTGCTTTACTTAGTATGAGAGTTCTTGGAAGGATGCTATTTGTCATATTACACAATCTCCTTTTTATGAACACATGCAGGATAAAATTCCCTCTGGCTCAAAAACTAAGAATAGTTGTAATTCTACTAAGAAGTTGAATTATATTATTTTTATTACACATATTTTATGAATATGTTTCCATTTCCTTCCTTTATAAAAATATGTTTTTATTGACTTTAGAAAGAGAAAGGGAGAAGGAAAGAAACATAGAACCATCGATGAAAGAGAATCATTAATTAACTGCCTCCTGCATGCTCCTGACTGGGGACCCAGCCCAAAACCCGGGCATGTGCCCTGACTGGGAATGGAACCTGCAACCTCTTGGTAAATGGGATGATACTCAACCAACTGAGCCACACCAGATGGACTCCATTTCCTTCTTGATTGTTGGCAAGTGCAGAATTACAATAGTAGCCACAACTAGCAATGTGAAGACATATATGATATAGATTTTGCGCAATAATCCTATTTGTTTCATTTTTTCTGTAATTTTTCTCATTATCTTTATTTTATTTAGTTGTTTCTTACAGTATGTATTTTTTGAAATGTTTATTGTTGAGAATATTACAGGTGCCCCTTCTCTTTCCCCCATGGCTCCCCTCCACCCAGTTCCTGCCCCTTTACCACACTTTTGCCTGTGTCCATAGGAAATGCATATATGCATATAATTTCTTTGGTAAAATGCTGTCTGGCCCCTTCCCCCCTTCCCTCTGAGATTGGTCAGTCTGTTCCATGTTTCCATGCCCTGATTCTATTTTACTCACCAAAAGCATGAGCAGTAAAAGAAAAACTTGATAAATTATACTTCATCAAAATAAAAACCTGAGCTTCGAGAGACACCATTAAGGAAGTTAAAAACCAACCCACAGAATAGGATAAAATATTTATAAATCATATATCTGGTAAGAGACTTGAAATGTAAAAAGAAGTTTTACAACTCAATAAGACTACTAACTCAATTTAAAAATAGACAAAAGTTTTGAGTAGACGTTTCACACACACAAAAAAAAATTATGAGAATGGCTAATAAGTGCATAAAAAGATGTTCAACCTCATTGCCATTAGAGAAATGCAAACCAAAACTGGAATGATATATTGATTTTCAGCCATTGGAAAGTCTATAATCAAAAGAAAGGACAATAATAAATGCTGGCAAGAATGTGAAAAAAAAATGGGAACCTTTCTAAATTATTGATGGGAATATAAAATAGTACAGTCACTTTGAAAACAGTTGGGCAGTTTCTCAAAATGTTAAACCTAGAGTTACTGTATGACCCAGCAATTCCATTCCTAGATATCCACTCAAAAGAAGTCAAAATATATGTACACAAGACTTTGTACACAAATGTTCATAGCAACATTATTTATAACTAGAGGCCCGGTGCACAAAATTCATGCACTGGGGTGGGGGGAGGTTGTCCCTCAGCCCGGCCTGCACCCTCTTGCAATCTGGGACCACTGGCTCCTAACTGCTGACTGCTGGCTCCTAACTGCTTACCTGCCTTCCTGCCTGCCTGATCACCCCTAACCACTCAACTGCCTGCCTGATCTCTCCTAACCACTTAACTGCCTGCCTGAATGCCCCTAACAACTTGCCTGCCTGCCTGATCTCCCTTAACCACTCTGCCTGTCTGTCTGATCACCCCTAACTGCTCACCTGAATGCCTGATTGCCCCTAACTGCCTCTGCCTCAGGCCCTGCCACTGCAGCCTCGTCTGAAGGACGCCCAGAAGGACATCTGGAAGGTCATTTGGCTGTCTGGTCTAATTAGCATATTATGCTTTTATTATTATAGATTTCTACCCAATAAATTTAATTAAAAATTTTTAAAATAATAGTTTT
>NW_006383015.1:1687684-1691607 GCF_000327345.1 Myotis davidii | reverse complement strand
TATGAATATGTTTCCATTTCCTTCCTTTATAAAAATATGTTTTTATTGACTTTAGAAAGAGAAAGGGAGAAGGAAAGAAACATAGAACCATCGATGAAAGAGAATCATTAATTAACTGCCTCCTGCATGCTCCTGACTGGGGACCCAGCCCAAAACCCGGGCATGTGCCCTGACTGGGAATGGAACCTGCAACCTCTTGGTAAATGGGATGATACTCAACCAACTGAGCCACACCAGATGGACTCCATTTCCTTCTTGATTGTTGGCAAGTGCAGAATTACAATAGTAGCCACAACTAGCAATGTGAAGACATATATGATATAGATTTTGCGCAATAATCCTATTTGTTTCATTTTTTCTGTAATTTTTCTCATTATCTTTATTTTATTTAGTTGTTTCTTACAGTATGTATTTTTTGAAATGTTTATTGTTGAGAATATTACAGGTGCCCCTTCTCTTTCCCCCATGGCTCCCCTCCACCCAGTTCCTGCCCCTTTACCACACTTTTGCCTGTGTCCATAGGAAATGCATATATGCATATAATTTCTTCGGTAAAATGCTGTCTGGCCCCTTCCCCCCTTCCCTCTGAGATTGGTCAGTCTGTTCCATGTTTCCATGCCCTAGTGGCCTGGTGCATGAAATTCATGCACAGGGTGGGGGGTGTCCCTCAGCCCAGCCTGCACCCTCTTCAATCTGGGATCACTCTCAAAATCTGGGACTGCTGTCTCCCAACCGCTCCTCTGCCTGCCTGCCTGATTGCCCCTAACCACTTCTGCCTGCCAGACTGATCATCCCCTAACCATTCCCCTGCCAGCTTGATTGTTGCCTAATTGCTACCCTGCAGGCCTGGTAGCCCCCAACTGCCCTCCCCTGCTGGCCTGGTTGCCCCTAACTGCTCTCCCCTGCAGGCCTGGTCACCCCCAACTGCCCTCCCCTGTTGGCCATCTTGTGGTGGCCATCTTGCGAACACATGGGGGCAGCCATCTTGTATGAGGGTATGATGGTTAATTTGCATATTACCTCTTTATTATATAGGATAGCCTAAAGCAAAAACAAAATGTGTATAAAATGAATGGGGAAACAAAATGTGGCACATTCATATAATGAATACTATTTAACAATAAATGGAATGAACTTATGATATGTGTTATAACATGGATGAACCTCAAAAATAGTATGTTAATTGGGTGTAGCCAACCACCAAAGGCCACGTGTTGCATGTTTCCATTTTATGAAATATACAGAAAAAGCAAATCTATGGAGACAGGAAATAAATAAGTGGTTGTCCTGGGCTGGGTATGAGACTGGGGAAGAGCCATAAATGGGTACAGGAGGACTTATCCAGGTGATAAAATGTTCCAAAAATTAAGATGATTGCTACATAACTCAGTAAACTTCTAAAAATTTATTGAATCATAAACTTAAAACAAGTGAATTTTATGATTTGTAAATTATACAATTCAATAAAATTAATCAAAGAATTCAACAACTAAGGTTGAGGAGATGGTCCTCAGTTAGAGATACCTGTACTTGCCCTCCAGCTTTTACTGCCCACAATAGACAGGCCAGGAGCATGGCACCTTCCAGGTTGATTCCCATTGAATGTACAGCTGCCCCAGTCCAGTAGTGCTTAGTGTAATGGGATTACATAGTTTTGGAATCACCACATTTCTGAAGCATCATATGACAACTATGTAAAAAAAAAACCCTCACATAAACCAACAGTTAGATCAATATATGAGTAAAACTTCCCCCATGGCCAAGAATGGATAATCAATATGTCAGACCACATTTATTTCAAGTGAGGAAAATTAGAGTGACACGAAAGAAATGAATGATTATAGTTGAGTATTAAAGCTTGTCTGCCTCAGGTTATTTTGATGATACTTCAAATATTTATGGAAACAAGGGAATCTTTTTTTTTTCCTCACACAGTTTAAATTTGAGTAGGGATGTTTCTGAGAGCATCCTAAGAAACACTGGTGCCATCTGGAAGTCCTACATTCTTTGTAAGAGCCCCAAGCATATACAAACTTTTGATGAGGTCCAAAATAAAATGTGTGAGACAGTCCAGGAACATACTAAAATGAAATGTTCTATAGGTTTCCTCTGGGAAAAGAAAACATCTTATGTGTGTCATTATTCTCATTCTCTTTACTACAGTCACCCAGCCTCTGGTTGTTACTGTGAAAAACATGGAACTTAAAATACTATACTATGTTATTATTCAAATTCATGACCGTTTTAAAGCACTTTATTGTGAGTTCTAAGGAGAAGAGCTTGGTCATATTCATCTTTGTATCCCTAGCACTCGGCTAAAAATTTGGACACTGTAAGTGCTCAATATATATTTGATAAGTGATATCCAGGGTGACTTACTTATGTTCATTGTCAACATCTGTTCCTGGCCACAATAAATTAATCAACAACATTTATTTCTTCATTCATTTCTTCACTAATTAATTTAACAATATTTGCGGACTGTATACTAATATAGTACTAGTGCTGAAATTTCAGCAGCAAAAAGACATAGTCCTTATATCTTAGAAGATCTAGAAGATGACAACACAGATACAAATACTCTGTGACAACCAGAGACAATGTTAAAAGGCCTGTGGAAGCTTCTACCCTAATTTAGGGTGTGACTATGGTAGGATCAAGCGTTGGCCTGGTTATTCTGTTAGTCAAATGAAGAGACAAGAATGAATAGAGAGAATGAGGCTACACTGCAAGGTGGTTAAAAGGCTTGGAACGAATGTGGGCTTTAAAATCAGATAGACCAGGGTTTCCATCCTTACTTAGCCCTTACTAGCTCTGTGACCTTGTTGGCCAAGCTCTTTATTCCCTCTATTTATCTCACTGTGTTGTTGGCATAATTAGGCTAATGTAGCTGGTGTGGACACTGTCCCACAGTTAATACTCAAAAATTATAGTTAAAAAATAAGTGATATGGCTTCAAAGCGAAGATGTGAAGTTTTAATATGGTTTTACTATTTTATTTTATTTTTTTAGGATGGTTATAATATATATATATGTTTTAAATATTTATTTTATTGATTTTTTACAGAGAGGAAGGGAGATGGATAGAGAGCCAGAAACATCAATCAGCTGCCTCCTGCACACCCCTTACTGGGGATGTGCCCAACCAAGGTACATGCCTGTAAAATAGCGGGGCCACGTTGGAAAACGTTTTTGGCAGTTCCTCAATATGCTAAGCATAGAGTTACCAGATGACCCAGAAGTTCCACTTCTAGGTACATACCCAAAAGAAACGGAAACATGTTCACACAAAAAAACGTGTACACAATGTTCATAGCCACGTTACTCATAAGAGCCTCAAACCGGAAACAACCCAAATACTCATCAACTGATGAATGGGTAAACAAAATGTGGTATACCCATACTAGAATATAGCATACATAAAACTTTAAAATGTTATGCTAAGTGAAAGAAGCCAGTCACAAAAGACCAGATATTATGACTGAGATGTCCCCCTGCCCATAGGCATATCCGGAATAGATAGAAGGGCTAGGGCGGGAGGAGAGGATCGGGAGGACAGGGAGGCGACTGTTAATGGGTATGAGTTTCTTTCTTTAATAGATGTTTGGAAGGGAGAGGGATAAGTCAGAAACATCAATCAGCTGCCTCCTGCACACGCCCTACTGGGAATTTGCCCGAAACCAAGGTACACGCCCTTGACTGGATTCGAACCTGGGACCCTTCAGTCCGCAGGCCAACGCTCTATCCACCGAGCCAAACCAGTCAGGCCCACTTTTCCTTTTAAGAAGAGGGTTGTTCACATGCAAACCACTTGGCTTTTCTATTTTCCAGCTTGATACAGAGTTAATAAAATGTGAATGTTCTATCTTCAAAAAGTAAATTATCTACCTTTACACAAAGTAGGTTATTAAGACAAAATGCAA
>NW_006383015.1:1686432-1687153 GCF_000327345.1 Myotis davidii | reverse complement strand
TGGACGGCTTGTGCATTACTGCCTGGCCGTACAGGCCTCCCCTCACCGCCCCTGTGCGGGGCCCAGTGCACCTCAAGCCCTCGTTCAGGATTCGCCTGACCGAGCGGAACTCAGCCGCGCTGGAGTGCCTGGCGGGCCTCCTCGGCAGGCCCCACCACGGCCACGTGCAGATCCAGGGGGACAGGCTCACCATCCAGTGCAAGAGCACAGACCACCGGACGGGTTCACCCACGCGGCTTAGGGGAGAACCGGGGCGGGGGCGGGGGGCGGAGGGCGGGGGCGAGGGCGGGGGCGGATGCAGGAGGACCGACAGCAGTATGACTGCCTGACCTACCGCCGCCTCTATCTCCCGCCATGCCACGCAGATGACCTCATCAGGCCAGGCCTCTTCCACCGCAAATACAACGCCTTCGGCCCCACGATTCTCATGCTCAGCTTCCACGGGGAGTTCGCCAGGGTCACGAGGCTCATGGGAATCGGCTCGAAGGTGTTAGAGATCCACCTCAGGCGCCGCATCCGGCTGCCAGAGGGCGAGTTCTTCCGCACCTTCGACGAGCTCGCCCGCGTGATCCGGGAGATGGAGGAGCAGGTGACCCGGGAGCAGCAGCAGCAGCAAGAAGACGGGGCTGCAGAAAGCCAGGGCCATGGCTGGCAGAGCCCTGCCCAGCCCAGCGCCGGGGAGTCCGGGGCGGCCGCTTCCGAGGAGCAGCCTGGCTGGTTT
>NW_006383015.1:1681463-1684610 GCF_000327345.1 Myotis davidii | reverse complement strand
GCGGAGGGAGGGAAGTCACTCTTTTTTTGTTTTTTTTTTTTTGGTATAGCAAAGGTGGAAATTTATTGAATCACGTATACAGACTCCCACATGGGGAGAGAGAAAGAGTCCCACAAAATGGACTCCCACATAGGGAGGGGGAAAAGGGTCCCACAGAACTGACTCCCATGTAGGGAAGGGGAAGAGTCCCCTCTTTTTTTTTTTTTTGTTTTATTCTAGTTCCATCCATGCTGTCTTTTTATCCATTTCAAACGGGCCGGATCTGGCCCGCGGGCCGTAGTTTGCCCACGGCTGCCTTAGATACAGTACTCTTGCTTTTCATTACTTTGAGTACCTCATGCGGTTCCCTTCTGGCCTGAAGTATTTCTATTGAGAAGTCAGCTGACGTTCTAATGGGAAAAACAAAATCTTTTCTAAACATCTGTATTGAAGTATAATTAACTTGTATAGATAAACTACTGTTGATTTATCTATTAAATCAGTTGCTGAACATTTGTGTGGTTTTCATTTTTTGGCTTTTATGAATAATGCTGCTATGAATATTTATGTACAAGTCCTGTGTGGACATATATTTTCATTTCACTTGAGTACATACCTAGGAGTGGAACTGCTGGATCATGTGATAACTCCAGATTCAACATTTTAAAAACTTCCCAACTAGTTTTCTATAGTATGCATTCCCACCAACAATGCATGGGAGTTCTAATATCTACACACCCATGCTAGCACTCATTGTCTTTTTAATTTAAACATTTTTAAAGAAATATTTCAATACAATAAGGCATTTCAAATGCATAAGTTTTGAAAATATGTAGAATTAGATAAAAAGAAAAATATCATTTATTCAGGGCATGTCTTTGCAATTTTTATTTTAAATAGCTGATTTTTTTTTTACCTGATTGTGATAATAATGAATGTTCAATTTTGGTCAAATATGAATTTAGAGGAGGTATGAGTATGATCAAAGAAATTTATAATAGCAAATATTATTTACTAGAAATTGAGTAAATTCCTTTATTATCCCACTTAATTCTCAAAGCAGCACTCTGAGGGAGGTAACATTATTTTAGTCATTTAATAGATGATAGCAACTGAAGTTTCAGAAGTTAGGTAATTTCTCTAGGTTAATATTGAAGTAAATAATGGAGCCAGACCTCAAACTCAGGTATGGAACTCTCCAAGGCCTCTGCTATATACAATAAACTCATGCTGGTTATGGAACTTATGTGGGCATAAAGGGTATGTGGAATTTAGTTCATAGGGAAGGATATTTTGGTTGGGAAAGAATTTATTATATAACCTGACTTGGAATAGAGTCAACTATAGAACATTTGACAGTCATTGAAAGACCACTCTAATTAGAGTTAAGTGAGGAAGACAGAGTTGGACAGGTTGAATTATATGTGGTCTTAAATGTAGGGCAGAGGAGGTAAACTATTTCTTAGAGGCAATAACAATTCATTGAGTAGTGTTTGTGATGAAGAGGTGGTATCTTGTGATGGATTAGGGGAGGAAGTGATTAGATAAGGAGAAAGAGGAAGGATATTGTTGAAAAGCTTTTGTGTAAAGTGATGAGGAGTGAGACTATGGGATAGCTGAGGATGAGAATGGACTTAAAGAGTATATTGAACAGGCATTAAGGGATGGAAAGAACAGAAAGGAACTTTCCTCTTCTACTCCCTCCCACCCTCCAAAGGCTGGTAGTAAAAATAAATTAAACCTGGGAAATAAGTAAGTTCCTTTGTTTTGTAAAATTCTCTACTGGATTACAAATACTATTTTTTCAAGGTATTTCTGATAGTTTCAAGTATTTTAAATGTACCTTGGCATCTAATTGAATGCTGTCAAAGAATGTCAGTAACTAATGATTTTCTGTATGAAGGACTTAAAACCTAGTATTTGGAAAATGAAACTAATTCACAATAATCTATGTGATGTTAAACTATAATATGTGTGTTCTTTCTAGGGTGTAAGTCACCTGATGGCCCTAAATAGAATTAGGAAAAAAAAGACAAATGTTTCCAGATTTCTAAGGATCTGCAGCAATTACACTCCTGATGTGATTATGGTCATAGCAGATTTGATGCCATTGAAATTAGCTAGTTATTAATAATAGGAAAGGAGAAAAGGAGGAAACCAGACATTATAGGCATGTCATTTGGGCAGCTTCACCAGGAAGGTGCAACTATATACTCTCCAGGGAACCACAAGTCCATTCCCTGGAAAACCCAGAGGGAAAGGGCTGGACAAAAGGGAAGGATGGAGACATGTACAGTGAAGTTGGGGTGACATAGAAAAGGTACTTGCTGTCAATCAAACCTAGGAACAAAGATCATTGGCCATAGGAGGTGAGGCCACAGCAAGCCCGCAAAAATTTGGGCATATGTAATCTGCAGACAAAAGTATTCTCTTAACTCTTGGCTCTTTTGACTCTCTGGTTCCATTGGTTTTGCTCCTGTTTCCTTGCATTCACCCGTGTTCCCATTATAGCCATGTAGCCCTGTGGACTCCACATGCAATGGACTAATGGCTGCAGCTGGGAACACAAGCTAAGCTAGCCTGGTGCTGGATTAGACTGTGCAGACATTGAATGGAAAATTTGGACAATGGTTTTAATCCTAGCTCTGCTGAAGCCATACCTACACTTCTTCAATGATGGTACAAAGAGAAATGAGAGCTTGGAAACTCAGGGAATTAATTCCATGCAAATAAAAATCACTGGTTCTCCTATGGGAGTCTCAGAAAATTATTTTTTGTGTGTTATCGCAAGAAGCCCACTTCCACCAGCAACCAGTGGGGATGAGGAGCACTCCCTACAGATAACAGCTCCAAGGGCAAATGTTTTTTAATTTATGGCAAGGAAGTAAATTTTTAAAAATAAGGAAGTCCATACTTTATTATAAAATATAATTGAGACTCTTAACTTTACATAGCTAACATTTATTGAGACCCAGTATCATGTAGTTAGAAAATAGTCCTAGTAGTAATACTAATAATACAACTGCCATTGATTGAGCACTTACAATGTAAATAGCACTATGACAGAAGCTTCAAAAACATTTGCTGATACCTATTTATAATATGACCTAGGAAGTAGGAATTATTTTCTGTATTTTTACAAGATACAAAACTTAAGCTCAGTGAGTC
>NW_006383015.1:1670960-1680304 GCF_000327345.1 Myotis davidii | reverse complement strand
ATGAATGTGATTGAGTTAAATAAAGGGGTTTAAAATGAACTTGCCTCCAAATATATTAGACTTCATCTTCCCATTTTGACCTTCTTTATTTCTTGGTATTGCTATTTTCACAAGTCCTGTGCCCCATTTTTTTTATCTTCTCTTGTTTTCATATTATCCCCCCTATTAATACCCTTCACAATTTAATTGATGCTCTGTTTATGATACTGTTAATATCTTTAGTTAAGACCCTAATGTGACCTAAACTGATCTTCATAGCATGTCCCAGATTACTCCTAAATGGATAAATTTATCATGATCACAGATTCTCCTCTAGTCTTTGTGGGGTTTTTTTGTTTGTTTTTTGTGTGTTGTTGTTGTTGTTGTTGTTGTTTTCCTGAGCAGGGCTCCAATCACACATTAAACCACTATAACCTTTTATTTCCCAGCTATTTTGAATTAATTTTCTGGCTAATATAGTCTATTAATCTTATTCTAAAGTCCCAGATTACTCCTAAATGGATAAATTTATCATGATCACAGATTCTCCTCTAGTCTTTGTGGGGTTTTTTTGTTTGTTTTTTGTTTGTTGTTGTTGTTGTTGTTGTTGTTTTCCTGAGCAGGGCTCCAATCACACATTAAACCACTATAACCTTTTATTTCCCAGCTATTTTGAATTAATTTTCTGGCTAATATAGTCTATTAATTACTTATTCTAATTAGGTGTTTTCTTTTTGTATGTTGATGAACCTCAGAGGGAAGAAATTACTGGCAGCCTTGGAGACTCTAGGTGTTTATGTGTGGAGATGAGAAGTGGTAAAAAAGATCTGATGACAAATTTAAAAACTCAAAAAACACAAACCTGCGTGAACTTACTATTTAACTCAAATTTATTCTAGAAACAAACTTAACAGGCTGAACAAGTTCAACAAAAGTTACTGGAATGAATTTTAAAGAAAACAAATAAAATCATAGGGTATTTTCTTCAACCCAAACCCACACATTCATTATAATCAAAAAGCTAATCAAAGCTGGTACAGAATTCCTCACAGACTCTTATATTTATCCTCTAGGATTTATAATCTAGAACAGATACTCTATAAAGAAACTTTTAGAACAACCATCATTCTTCCTTGTTCTTCACTCAGACTTCTATCTGCTTTTCATTCAATCTTGAGTTAAATAATGTATACTGAAATGGAATAAGCCTCATATGATGGCAATTTGTCTTACCTGGGTCATCTTCCCTGATTTTTCTTCTCCTGGGCCAAAAATATTGAATAGAAAAATCACATAGATCCCATAAGATTCATGTTTCAATTTTAACAATATTTGAAAGGGGTCTCTGATTGGAAAAATTGACCAAAGAAGATGTGGAAAAATATTGAACCCTCATTCTGTAATATAAACTACATAGAAACCAACTGAAAAATAGCCAAGATATATTCTGGGCTTGCTACATGTTAGGTATTTTGCTAATTGATTTTCATATAGCATCTTTAATCCTCACAGCAGTCCTATAAGGTAAGTCTTATTATCATCCCCATCTTACAGATGAGAAAACTGAGTTTGAGTGAATGTAAGTAACTTACCCAGAGTTGTAAGGGTGCATCAGACAAGCCCCACAATGAAGAATTAGTCCCAATTTGTCAATAATGCCAAGGCTGAAAAACCCTGTTCTAGATACCTAATTATAGTACCCTGGGAAGGATGGGAAATTGTGATAACATCAGTTTTATTAGAGACATTTAAGTCATTAAGCAGAAAGAGAAGGATTCAGATTCAGGATGCTCTGTGTTTTCTTAAGAGTGTCACCGTGTGTTCTCTGAGGTCTGTTTCTGGCTTGTGGATGCATATTATTGAATTTTGATTTCTCTCAAGCAGTTGCTCAAAGGAAAGCTTTGAAAAGAAAGTCTTTCATCACTGTTTCCTATGATAGGCTTGCCTTTCTTCTAGTATGTTCTGCAAAATGCTGCAGTGCTCTCTCTAACCTGAGTGTATCATGCCTAGGTTCTTTCTGGTGGCCAGTTCTACTTGCACAATCTGTGCCATTTGGTACTGTGATGGGTGGTGGGTAGCTGTAATGTCACTTGAAGAGAATATTTTTCCAAAAATTCTTTCTGAACTTAAAACCCATGTTGCATGGGGTAATGCCATCTTAGTTTCTAAGTCAGATCACCAAACAACCTCCAGACAGCAACAACCCAGGACAACACTGTTAAATCTTCGGTGCCCAGTTCAAGGGGACCAGCCTATGTGCCATGGTTAATCTACTACTCCCCCCAGTACACTCCTCATATTAATAGGGCTATTCAAGAAAAAACAAATCAATATTGCTAACTTGGAAAATTATTTTAGTATGGCTTAGAAAAGACATGGGGGTGTGATCATCACCAGCACACATCTTTTTGTACTTCACCTACTGGAATGGAAACTCCTTTAGAGTAGGAACTCAAGTTTTTGAAGGTCATGTGCAGAGTAAAAAGTAATGTAGCTCTGGGAGTATTTAATATTAACACTTTTCATCAAAAAATTATCAGATATTCCTTTCTGATTATTTTTATAACAGTTTGGGGACATTTGGTTAAGAGAAATATGATGACAACTTGGAGAGAGTTCAGAATGAAACAATAAAACTGAGTGAATGGTTAGCGGGAAGAGGGAATCAGTTATGTGCTGGCTAAACAAGAATGAATGAAGGAAAAGCCTATGATAAATGAAAGGTGTATGTATCAAAGAACAAATTGCTTAGTTGTTGATAGGCCTTTGAGTAAGACAGTTACCACCTCTGGAGCCATATATTTTGGGATTAACTGAACTTTCTTTTGCCCTCTCTACAATTGAATTCCCTGGTCCCAATTCTAATTTCATTGCTCCATGAGGAGCCACTTACTGCAGTTGGTAGGAGTCAAGATTTTGTGATAATACATTTCTTTTCTATTTTGCAAAGACTTGGCATCATTTTTAAACTAATAAAAATAAAATACTCCTAATAAGAAGACCAGTTCTCCCATTCTTAATAAGAATCCTATGAAATCTTGAAGGGGTTGGGGTCTGTTTGATAGAAATATGAAGGTGATAAAGAAGAAATACTGTAACAGTAACTGACTTAGAGAACAAGTAGATAAGGCTTTGAGACATGAATTCTACTCTATTGACTGGGGATCCCAACATGTGCTGATCTGACCACATCTGAAATACTGTAGAATTCTGAGCACCATATCATTAGAGGGGTATTGACATCAAGGAAGGATCACCTTTGTTGAAAAGAGTTTGAAGATGCAAAAAATAAAGGAAATGTGAATAAGCTAAAGAAAATTTAATGGGGAAATTATAACTATTTTTAAATGTCTGAAGTTCAGCCAAATAAAATGGAATTTAGACTCTTTTCTAGTATCACAGAATAAAGAAGAAGGACCAATGGGTAGGAGTTTCAGGAAGGTAAATTTCTGATTAATTTAAGAGAGAAATGACAAACCATTGGCTGTACCATCATAGAAGGGTTGCCTATAGAGAGAGGGATAGTCATTTAAAGAATCAAATCAAGACTGAATGATTATCTGTTAGATCTATACTAATAAAAGGTAATATGCCAATTAACCATCACTCCGCAACAAAGATGGTGGCGCCCATAGCCACAAAGATGGCAGTGCTGGCTGGAGCCACAGAGCTGGTGGAGCGGGCGGGAGGCTTGGCGATGAAGGAAGCCCACTCCGGCTGGCTCTGGGGCAACAAAGGAAGCCAAGCCTCCTGCCCGTTCCATTCGGCTCCGAGGCTGCCACCCAAGCCAAGCCTCTGGGGTGATGAAGGAAGCCAAGCCAGGCTGGCCACTGAGGGAGACATGCAGGGAGTGCAGTGGGGAGACATACGGGGAGTGAGTGAGGTTCCCTCTCTGGGGGTTCCAAATCTGCTGTTGGTTCCTTTCACCGCTGACTAGAGATATACAGGGTGTTCCCCCAAAATGTATACACACTTTGAATACCTACTAATTCCAATGGTTTTAAGCATGAAAAGAAAGAAACAACAATGGATCAGTCATCTGTTAAAAGCCTGGGCACAAACCTGCAGTCGGACATTCCCTGAGGGGTCTCAGATTAGAGAGGGTGCAGACTGGACTGGGGGACTCCCTCCCTGACCCCCTGCATGAATTTTGTGCACCGGGCCTCTAGTTTATAGATAAAACTCATGCATAGGTAGAAGAGATAGGACTGAAATTCTGTTAATTATTTTCTGATGATAATTGTATTAAACATGTTAATTAAATGTTTTCTGATTAAACCCAAATAAATTATTGAAAGATATTTAACTATTGCCTACACAACTTAATCCATGTTTTGCTTCTACTGATATGAATTAAAACTAGTTATATTTGGAGGGCTATTAAGAGGAACATAAATCATCTTAATCAATTTCATTCTTAAATATTTATGAAATCTCACCCTCACATCCTCATTCACACCTTCAGTCTCCTAATTCAGTCCTCATCAGTTCTCCCTGTGTTATTGTAGCAGCTTCTAAACAGTTTTGTTCACATTCTCTATCTTTCAACCCATTTTCCCAAGTTCTACCAATGTGACAGAGTTAGCCCAGTGAACCTTTCAGAAAACAAACAAACAAACAAAAAAACATGCTTATAGCTCCCATCTGTCTCTGGATAAAGGCACAGCTTCTGAACACAGGACTGGAAATCCTTGGCTCAGGGACCCAGCCTCTCACACTTGCCTCATTCTCTGCTGTTCTTCCCCTGGAAGTCTTCCCTCCAGTAGTAAGGGATCTACTATAATCTCTGAAGTGGAAATTCTGACCCACATTTTTTAAATTTTGTGCATAAGGCTTCAACTGCTCTGAATGCCCTTCACTCATCCTTGTTCACCTCATTTTTTAATCAAATATATGGTCAATATTAATTAATCCATTGTATTATCAGTCTGTTTTATCTCTTCAATTATTTATTCTCAAGACTATCAAACCAAAGTGAGAAAGTTAAAAGAAACCACAGTTACTTAGTTGAATTGTAGTCTACACAAACTGTTTCTCAATAAACTCTCTTTGATTTCCTTAATTCTTGGACATAAAAAGTCTAGTATCTATTTTTATCATTGTATTCTGAACATTTTATTAAAATGTCATGTTCTCCATGGTAATTATCATATTTTTTCACATTTAAGAAATGTGGATATAGCATTCTTTCTTAGAACAAAAACAATTACCAACTCATAAATATTAATCTTATTTTCCTTTTGCCATGCACTGTATCTTCAAGGGCCCTGAACAAATACAGAGCATGCCTTCTGATGTCAATATAGGGAAAATGCCTTGGCCTCTAAAATAGTAAAAGCAGACTATTTTGCATATCCAAAATGGGCAGCACACAATGTTATTTACACTGTATCCAGTTCCATAACATTTATCATCCTTGATATGTAATGTGTGTAATTCAAATACATTTTAAATATAAATCTTTGCATAATGCACACTTAAAAATGGATTTAGTATCCTGTATATAAGACTACATACAGGTGTGGTACCTTCGCTGAAATTCCATAAAGATGAATTTAGTCTGATAACTGGAACCCCCAGTAGTACATCATCATAATCAAAGCTTTAAATGCAATAATGTTTAGGAATTGAGCTGGCACCAGGGAGACTAAGTCCTCAAGTCAATATTTGAAAATTAGAGCTGTTGTGTGAAATGAAGTGCTAAACTGGAGAGCTGCCAACTGCTGAAAGCCCACAAGCTGAAGTGTGACTGAGAAAATATAGGGTTTCCAGACGAAGCCAAGGAGGGGGTGCTAAGGAGAGATAATGTCTTATTATCATGCCTTGTTCAGGCCCAGCTTCTAGACGGGGTCCCTTCTTTGTTCTCTTTCCTTTCCTGTCCGTAGATCCTTTAGCCCAGAGACCCTGTGTTTCCTTGAGAGAATTTATTATTTACAATTAGCCCTCTTTGGAGCCAAGGAAGAACAGAAAAATACAATTATTTTTTAGATGGTGGTGGTAACTTGGTTTTTGTTTCAACTCTAAGGTAAGTGCTGCATCATTGTACAAGATGCAGAAACACATTCAAAACCAAAGTTTGAAAACCACCTCTGATTGAGAGTTGAGAGAGCCTTAGATTAATGATGTGAACAAAAATAGAAATTCAGATGGAAGTCCTGGACACATGCTAAATTCAGCATGTGGACATTAAGTACATGTAACTTTTCTCTTCCATCCAGTACAAAAACTTCAGTTTCTTTACTTTGTAAGCATGTTTTGTGTATCCCTCACAGAAACACTGAAGTGCTACAGATCATATGCCTTCTTGGGGAAGAAGGGAGAGATGAGACCCTGATATTGCTGCAGTCACACTTGAGTCAGGAAAATTGCCTGTGCTGTGTAATTCAATAAAGAACATTTAGTACGTGGAATTAGAGATAGAGGTGTTGGAAGAGCCAAAAAGCCAAACAGGGGACTGTGAGACAACTCAGAGATTAACAACAGCAAAAAGCAGCCACAACACCACAGGCTGAAAAGATACAGTGATGAGATGTGACCAGTTCTCAGAAGCAGGCTATTGTGGTGGGAATTTCAAACAAGATGGAGCCTGTTCTAAAGGAACCGTGGAAGGAGACACTTGTTGACAAGAAATTAAGCCATAGAAATGAGAATCTCCACTAGAGATGCCACCTAAACAATAGTGGGGGGGGGCAATTTCCTTATAAATAGATAATAATATCCAAAGACAATTTTATTGCCTAACAACATCCAGATTTAAAGTTATGTAAATAATATTTTCATTTTCTATTAATGCCCTACTATCTATAGTCATATGAACTGAATTTGGCAATTCCGTGTATTGATTTAAAATACATAGATCCCAAATACCTAGGCAAAATATTCAAAGTCAGTTACTCACTGGACAGAAAGGAGAACAAATATTCATTTTAGAAGTCTGCTCTCATAATCAATCACCAAACAGGACTACACATTTTAACACTAACATTAAGAATATTTTAAAAAGATAAGGAGATTAAGACATCTTTTAGTTCCATTCAACATTTTTTGGACTCTTACAAGTTCTGTGAGTCAATCAACAGGAGAGTCTGAATTGTTCATCTGTGTATCCAGAGAGTGCATTATAAGATGAAAGGAAAAACTTTACCCAGTGTACAAAATACTTCTCCTGAACTCCAAACTCCCAGATATTATCTTCTTTTTTCCTACTCTAGCCAAAAAGTAATAATCTCCCAAGAGGTCTACATTCTAACCTCCAGAATATGATACCTTCTATGGCAAAAGGGATTTTGAAATGTGATTAAATTAAGGAATTTGAGGTGGAGAGGTTATCCTGGATTTCCCAGGTGAACCCAGTCTATCACAATGGTCCCGTAAGAGGCAGGGGGGTTGGCTTCAGAAAAGGAGATGTAATGATAAAAGCAGAAGTCAGAGAGAAAGACATTTGAAGGTGCAACACTGTTGGCCTTGAAGATGGAGGAAGGGGCTCCAAGCCAAGAAATGCAGGCAGCCTCTGAGATGGAAAAAGCGATGAAATAGATTATGCTGCAGAGACCCCAGAAGGAAGGCAGTTCTGCCAACACCTTGCTTTTAGGATGTTGACCTCTAGAACCGAAGATAATCAATTTGTGTTGTTTTAAACCACTAACTTGGCAGTGGTGTATCACAGCATCAAAAGAAAATGAAAACACCACCCATCTTAAACATAAATAACGCGTACTGTGTCCACCTTATCACTCCTGGTCATTCTCATCCCACCACCATCTATTTTCCCTACTCCATTCTGCTCTGAGCTGCCACTAATACTGATGCTGCCAAATCCAGTGATCACATTTTGGCTCTTTCCTTACCTGGCCTTTTTGAAATATTCATCAGGAAACTTCTTACCTGGATTCCCAATCAGTTGGGCTTCTTGGTTTGCAATGAGATTATCTACCTCATTTGCCTTCTAGTAAATGGGAGTAAGGCACTTCTGACTTGGATCCCAATGATCTCCACCTTAAGGGCATTCACACCCTTACATAAAGCACATGGAGTGTGTGCTGGATCTAGTGACTTGTTTCTACTGAACAGAATATGTCTCAAGCGATGGAATGTTACTTCTGAAATTAGGTTACAAAATGACTGTGACTCCCATCATGTAATGCCCTCTTGCCCTTGCTCTCACGAAGCCAGCTGCAATAAGAGCCAATAGATGGAGAGACCCATTTGTCAAGGAATTGACAGAGTTCCACAGCCAACAACCAGAGAAGAACTGAGGCTTTCAGTGCAATGGCGTGGAGGAACTAAATCCTACGAACAACAACACCATCGCCTTAAAATCATATTTCCCCCAGAGGAGCCTTCAGATAAGACCATAGCCCTGAACACAATATGTGAGTGGTAGCTTCATGAGAGACCTCGAGACAGATGCACCTGGCTAAGGTGCAACCAGCTTCTTAACCCTCACAAACTGTGATGTCATAAGTGTTTGCTGTTTGGGGGTAACTTATTACAAAACAATAGATAACTAATACAGGAAGTTCATGGAAAGAATATACTTAGTCATGATTTTATAACCAAACCTCAAAGTTAAAAACTAAATCACAAGGCCTCTTACTACAAACAGAAGACAATATCATATAGATCTCTAACTGGAACATTTTAGAGACCAGAAGGCGATTCGGAACTTGACCTACCCCCAGTTTATTAGGTCACCGCATTTCCCCCTTCAGTAGCTGAAATCTGGGGACTCCTACCTCCATACTCAGCCAGTAGAGACTCAGTTCTGCTTTGGCAGGCCCTCCCATTTCCAAGCCACTACCTTACCACCTCTTCTTTTTTTATGGCTTCTGCTTGTACATGGTTTTGCTTACCTCATAGATCCTGTAGCCTATGGGTTTGTCACCTCTAACACCTATTATTAGTTTGTAGGGCTGCCATGACAAAGTGCCACAAACTGGCTTAACCAACAGAAATTTACCGTCTCACAGGTCTGGAGTCTAGAAGTCCCAGATCAAGGTGGTGACAGGGTTCGTTCCTTCTGAAAGCCGTCAGGGAGCATCTGTTCCATGCCTCCCTCGCAGCTGGCAATCTTTGTTGTTCCTTGACTTATAGAAGCATCACCTTGATGGCTGCCTTCATCTTAACATAGTGTCCCTATCCACTTTCCTCTTCTTATAAGGCTACAAGTCATATTAGAATAGAGACCCTATTCCAAGTATGACCTCACCTTAATGTAACTAATTATATTTTCAACAATCCTATTTCCAAATAAGGTCACATTCTAAAGTACCTGGGGTTCCAACAACAACATATGAATTTGGGGGAGAACACAATTCAACAGATAACAATATCTGCTGCCACCTCTCTCTGTATAACCATGCATT
>NW_006383015.1:1669832-1670917 GCF_000327345.1 Myotis davidii | reverse complement strand
ATTTGAATAAGGTTCTCACACCGGGACTTCCTATAAGAACCTAGGCCAGCCTATAAATTGGCTACCCTGGGTTAAAAAAAAATGTGATCCAGAACTTACTCATTTATGTATGTGGATGATGAACCATCGAGGGCTGCTTGCCTGGGAAACACAATCACTTTGAAAGGACGATGGGAACAGGTGGAATTTCTAAGGTTGCTTTTCCATTTAAACTTCTATGGCATTATTGTTTCTCAGCTTTTCTCCCACCTCTCTGCTTCTGAACATTAAACAATTCTTTCTCCACTTGCTTTTTAAGCCTTAGTCCCCTAGGCTTCATTTTCAGCCCAATGCTCTTTTTTTCCTGAACTGTTTTGCTCTTGGTGACTTCATCAAAAAACATGGCTTCAGCTGCCACTTTGGACTTTCAAACCCATTTCCAGAGCTTAAACCATTCTGTTGAGCACATCTATTCTACTGCTTGCCCAGTTTCTCCTCCTGTGTAGCACTCAGGTACCTCAGACTCAAGAGGCACAAGCATGGATTTGCCAGCTCATCTCCTGCAAATGTGTCTTTCCCTCAGTTCATCCCATCTGGGTATCCTCTCAGCCCCTCAAATGAGAACACTGGCAGTGCCCCCCTCTACCCAGTCACCCTGGCACATTCAATCAGTTACCCACGTCTATGGCACCCACCTAAATATTTCTCATGCTTTTTCTCTCATAGCCATTCCCACTATTGGCACCTTAATTCGAGGCCTCCTCACTTCTCTCCTAGACAATACCAACTCTCAGTGCCTCTCTTAGAACACTATTTCTTAAAGTACAAAAGTTATCTCATTATTTCTCACATACAATTATTTAATAGTACCTGACAGATTATGGTTAAATCTGAAGCATAAAAAAACTAATTTTCAAAACTCTATTTTTCTAATCCTTCATCTCCTGACAGCATGTTTACAAATATTCCCTGCAAAACATTAAACAAGTAGACAATATTAAAAGAATGTCATGGCCCTGGCTGGTTTGGCTCAGTGGATGGAACGTCAGCCTGCGGACTGAAGGGTCCCAGGTTTGATCCTCGTCAAGGGCACATGTAGGTTGTGT
>NW_006383015.1:1668153-1669760 GCF_000327345.1 Myotis davidii | reverse complement strand
AGTAGGCAGCTGATCAATGATTCTCTCTCATCATTGATGTTTCTATCTCTCTCTCCCTCTCCCTTCCTCTTTGAAATCAATAAAGAAATATATATAAAAAAAAGAATGTTGTGATCAAAGATGACCTAGTCTTGTCCATCTTCAACCTCTCCTCCATCCCAGATTTTAATTGAGATTTACATTTTCATTTATATTAGCATTTATCTGCATCTCCACCTAATTCTGTAGATCACATTAGCACAGCCTTTGCCACATTGCACTATAACAATCAATTTACTTGATTGTTTCCTCTCTTAGAAAATAAATCTCTTGAAGGAAGGATCTATTTTGCTTTATGACCTCAAAGCCTAGTGGTGTGCTCAGTAATGCACTGTTAAATGAATGTAGGAGTATATTAGATGCTGTAGTGAACAACTTGCAATTCTTACCATTAACAGATCATATTAATGAAACACATATTTCATGAATAATTATAATACCAAGTTAGAGAAGTACTACCTATAAGGTGCAAGGGGCCAGGATGGGAAGTGATATACCTTGAGGGAACTGAAGAGTTGAAGAAGGTAAATTCATGACACTGTTCAGTATCCAAATCTGGTCAAAATGATGGTTCACAAGTCCATCCCTCTGGAAGAATCATTCCTTCATGTGCCTAACCATATGAGCCTTTGGTCTCAATCTAAAGAAGCAGCTTTTATAATTACACACAACTTTTCTAAGTCTAATAATTTGGTGACAAAACCCTCCAGTCTAAGAAAGTGTTTGTGACAGAGCTTGTTAACAACATGGAGGGCTGCTTTGTAAAATCATAAATTCCCTATCACTGGAGATGCCCAAACAGAAGCTGGATAACCTACTTTGGGGGAATGTTGTAGAAAGTGTAACCATACTGGATGAAAAGGTAACTAACCTTACATTAGGTTGATTCCAAGCCTGAAATTCTATTATTCTATTATTTATTTCTAACAGTTGGTGACAACACTCAGCTTTTTCAGATATTAATGACAGAAAACAGCTTTGATATAATCATTTTACTCCTAAAAATTTAAAGCCTAAATTTCACAGGCTTCATGTCATACAGCACAAATATACAATTTTATATGTTCATTAACGTTCTCAGATTTTATTCACTTTTTTCTTTCATCTTCAACACTACTTGTTGACTAAATCTTGTTTCAGTTCTGTTCTCTCTCTCTCTCTCTCTCTCTCTCTCTCTCTCTCTCCATATATATATTTATAATTTGCAACAGAGAGAACACTCCTAATCTCTATGGAGTTGAATGTCAAGAGAGATTTATATTTATTCCTTTCAAACAGATGGGTTAACAAGAGACTTGAATCTTGTAGTGCCATTCATCTTGAAGCAACAAATGTCCAGTGTCCTATGAATGGAATGTCACATTATTCCCCGCCCCCCCCCCCACACACACACTCCCCTGCAACCAGGGCACCTAGCACAGTATCTTAGAAATCATGGGAAATCAAAACATACCTATTAGTTTTAGAGGAAGCATAAAATTACAGAGGCTTTCTACCACTTTACACGCATAATTTTGGTAAAATATAGAAATGTAAAGGAGATATATTTGCCATCATATAAGAATTTT
>NW_006383015.1:1635777-1667368 GCF_000327345.1 Myotis davidii | reverse complement strand
TTTTAGCCCTGCTCCCCGCTGGCAGGTGGACAGCCCCTGCGGGCTGCCGGGCTGCCAGAGGGATGTCTGATTGCCATCTTAGGCCCAATTCCCCGGGGAGCAGGCCTAAGCCAGCAGGTGGTCATCCCCCAAGGGGTCCCAGACTGAAGAGGGCACAGGCCGGGCTGAGGGACCCACCCCCCTCGAGTGCACAAATTTTTGTGCTCTGGGCCTCTAGTTGTGAAATAATCTATACTAATAAAAGGGTAATATGCTAGTTAGATCAGGAGAACTTCTGGGAGATTGGCCAGAGAGGGCAGTTGGGGGCCATCAGGCCAGCTGGGGAGGGAAGTTGGGATCCATAAGGCCAGCAGAGGAGGGCAGTTGGGGGCCATGAGGCTGGCAAGGGAGGGCAGTTGGTGCCATCAGGCCAACAGCGGAGGGCAGTTGGGGGTGATAAGGCCAGCAGGGGGGCGCAGATGGGGTGAGCAGGCCTGCAGTGGGGGACGATTGGGGGATAGAAGGCTGGTGGGGGGGGCAGGCCAGCATGCAGAGTGGTTAGGGGCGATCAGGCAGGCAGGCAGGTGAGCGGTTAGGAGCCAGCAGTCCCAGATTGTGAGAGGGATGTCTGATTGCCGGTTTAGGCCCAATCCCATAGGACATCCTCAAAGGAGCCAGCAGTCCCAGATTGTGAGAGGGATGTCTGATTGACGGTTTAGGCCCAATCCCATAGGACATCCTCCAAGGGGTCCCAGATTAAAGAGGTTGCAGGCCTGGCTGAGGAACACCCCCGCCCCCCTGCAGGAATTTCGTGCACCAGGCCACTAGTTACCACAATAATTCTAGTTAACGTCCTTCACACACATAGTTATAAATGTTTTTCCCTGTGATGAGATCTTTTAAGATCTATTCCCTTAGGAACTTTCCAATATACAAAACATTTTTATATGAGGCTTTTGCCAAGAAGGTCCAGGAGATGGTGAACAATGTTCAGTCTGATTAGCAACCATATTTAAACATCTGAATGGCTGAGGCTCCTTAACATTGCTTGTGATAAGTTAGTGGCAAGCCTATTCCTTGGTGAGGGTGCATTATTTAGTTCATAAATTTAAAAGGAAGTGAGAGAGGAAAAAGAGTCTTTTAAATAATCAGTCTTGTTTACTAATAACAGAACACAAAAGTTTGAGGTGAGAGTTTTATTATAGTTCTTGTTAAGTAAGGCACCAACATATATTTCTAACCCAAGAAGTCTTAAAGGGTTCTTACTGACAGCTGTGTAGCAGCATTTCCTAGAACCAGATCTGCTTGTTCAGAAGTCAGAGTCCAATGACCATTATTTTAAGCAGTTACGCCCCACAACACCAACACACCCATGAGAAAAGAAGAGACAAGAACATTAGGTAGGAACAAAACAAGTGCTGGTTACTTTACTAGAGCATGGCAGTTGGGGAAATCATGTTATGAAAAGCAACCCCAGGTAGGTTGTAGGGACGCTGATGAGTGTGTACCTGAGGAGTCATCTATAAGCAGGGAGCCTGTGTGGCTATGATTCTCTGTCACTATGAAGGAAGGTTCTCGAAGGTGTGTCTGCTGGACTATAAAAGATGTAATCGTAAATAAATGTTACGTTGGATTTCCATATCTAGTGTCTCTTTTTTAAAAGCTCTTTCTTGAAGGACCACAGTAAACAATAGCTTAGCAATAAGCTTTTAAAAGTCAATGCTTTTTCAAGTCATACACCATTTCTTCCTTGGCCCTTTAGGTTCCTCACTTTTATTCTTAAGTGACCAAACTCTCTAATGCTCAATACAGCTCCTAAATTTAGACAGAGGACTAAGTCATACAAATCTCCACCTTTATGCAGATGCAGAGGGTATTTTGTTTTGCGAATGGACAGTGCTCTCCTGCCAAGAGTGAAGCCCATATCCTTCATAGTGAGGAAAAAGAACCTGGCATTTATCACAATATGAAGCTTATAGTAAGTTGGGACTTATTAAATCTAGATGGTAAACAAATTGACCCAGGAAGGACCACCATATTTCCATGTCCACCAGTTCTATCCGGGGAAAGAAAAGAAGTTAGAATCACTCCCCTACCAAATCCCCCCAATGCTTGTGAGCTCTTCTAACAACCTACTGCAGGATTGCTAAAAGGATGCTCAAGTGACCACCTGCATCAGTATCATCTGGGGTTTTGCTAAAAATACAGATTTTGTGGCCTATCCCAATCATGCCGAGTCAGAATCTCCGGGTGTGAGAGCCACAAATCTGCACAGTTAACAAGTTCCTTGGATAGAGGAGGAGACCAAGTAGGGCCCCTTAAACAATTTCTTTAAAACGTAAGTAGTATTCTGTTTAGATGTGCTCTGACTGTCCTCTGCATGGAGCCCTGGTGATCTCCCAGTCCTGGATGCCATCTTCTCACATAGGAAAGTCTCAGGCTGCCTTTGACAGTTGTAAGACCACGTGATTATTGTTCTCAGACCCAAATAGCTACTTAGAAGCTGAATTTTCCTTTGTGGCTACTCCATCTTTCCCATAGCAGTGGGCCTTGCTGCCTGTTTTATGAGCATGGCATCCAGTCAGGGTTGAGGCATTTGTTCAACGAATTCATGATCTGCAATGTAGGAGACAAGCTCTACTAGGAAACGGCAAATTCCCTGCAAGACAGGTTACTCTCAAGAGGAATTTTTGTATCACTTTCCAAAAGCAGCCATTAGGATGTGAGGGCGATCTGGCTGCGACATCTGTCACCCCATTGATCGCCAGGGTTGATTCGGCTGATCTGGCTGGCTAGGCGGGTGTCCCCCTCCTCCCTCACCGATCCATGTGCGTCCCTCCCGAAGCTGCGCGCTCGGTCGAAGAGGACGACCTTCCCCCCCGAGGAGAGGACCGGTCTTCGGTCAAGGGTATACGAGTAGCTGCGCTCCCCTGCTAGAACCTCCAAACAAGCTCTCAAAAGCAGCCATTGCAATAAGCTCCTTCCCTTGGGAATTATTTCAAAGAGAAAGTAAATTTGAAATCCCTTGAGGTTCTCTGATATCTAATCAACAAATGATACAAAACAAATTGCATTTTGTAAGCTGGCAATCACAGGGAAAGGGTGGATAGAGGTTATTTAATGAACTCACTAGATGGGTCTATTTTTTAAAAAATAAAACCAGTTCCTATCATAGAAATCCCAGAAATAATCGTGATGAGTAGCTTTCCAGGATATTTCCTGTACTGTGTTGCTTTGGAATTTTAGTTCTCTCCTTTGTTTGCATTCAAGTGATTCAAGCACAAAGAAATGAGATTGCAACCCATCAACCCCAAGAGAATACCAGCCCAGAGTGTGATGCCACCCTTGCTGTCAAGGTGGTCTTTGATTGAGAAAGTAACCAGACAAGGCAGCACGATAGAATGTGTAACCAATCACATTGTGCCTTGGCCATGCTAGAGGCCTTTGTGACATGAGCAGCAATTGCTGTGGGCTAATAATGTGTAGTTATATAAAACAGACTAATGCCAGCCAAGCAAATTGCATAAAAGGACTGGTTGTGTTCCTTGTTAAATGTTTTGTCAAGCTGACCATGCCCTTTATTTATCTCTAACACAACATGCTTATTCTGCCCCATCCACTGTATTCACCCTGCAAATTTATGAGGCTCTATTAATCTTCTGCCCTGCTGACTATCTCTGTTGCAAAGTGTCAGCAGACTTTTGTACCTTGCTAATGTACAAAGGGCTTCCTATGAGTAATATCAGCATTTTGCCTTTTAATTGCACATATAATTTTTAGGTCTTACAGCTAATAAGGGAATTGAGACCACAGTTCATCACTGTCTAGAATGGTACTCCAGGGGTGTGGGGACTGGAAGCTGAGAGAAGAATATAGCTGTTCTGATTCCAAGCAATGGTTTCTCTCATTATACTGGTACCATCCCTATTCTAATGTTACGGGTCTGTCACTTTTCCCAGTATACACCCTACTTTTCTGGGGCTTCCTAACTTCACAGAAAAAAATGTACTCTTGTTTAAAATTTTTTTGGGATTGGATCTTAGCTCATGGTATTTTTATCATCTTTCATACAGATTCCAAGAGAGATTAGCTGTGTGAGTTGTAAAGTAAACACACACACACACACACACACACACACACACACACACACACACACATACACCAAAAAACAAACCAAAAAACGCCCCCCATCATTATTTATTGGACAAACTCCTGCATGTCTAAGGCTTCCAAATGGGTGCACTTTTGCTGGTCTTTCAAGTGACCTTTTTCTATTGGATTTTTTAAAAAGGCAGACTTAGTTTTAAGTACTTTCAAGAAAAAAATGTTAAAATAAATGGGGGATTAGTGTTTGCAATGTGGGCATTTTGCTTTTGCATTAATAGCCTTTCAGAAACATTTTTACTATGCCTGAAAAATGTGCATTATTGATGAGTGTACTTCTTACTGTGCAAAAGCCATTAGGAAAGAAATGAAAGGTCTATGGCAAGAAGTGGATGTACAGAGAGGCCCTGGGTAACAGTGTTTTCATTTAGCAGCGAGGGTGTGCCCATAACTGTCCTGCCTACAATGGACTATTTCATTTGCATTTTCTTACAGGGACCTACATGGTTAGGGCACCCTGAAAATGGATACTTGTGAAACTGTCATTGTATGGGATTGAACGCAATTTACTGGATTTATCATACAATTAACTTAATTGGGACAGGAAGTCAGACACTAAAATCTGAGGAAGAGACAATTTGAGGAAGTGGGAGACCTGGGTTCTTGTGTTGACTATGATTCTGAGCATTTTCCTGGGCCTCAGCTGTTTTAACTGTGACTCAGAGAGTTTGGAAAGTAGATAATGTCCTTTCCATGGCTTTGATTCTGGGCCAGCATGACAAAAAGACAGAATCAGAATAGCTGAACATCAACCTGATTCTATTAGGCAGGGGAGGTTTCCGCAAAACTGAATGCCATGTTGGCAGCTCGAGCCTCCTGTTTCCTTCTTCCCCTGTGGCATCTGCATTTCCTCCACATTGTGCATCACTCCATGGACTTAACCCACCTCCCTGCTATGTAGAGGCCTTTTCTCCCAAGTGCTATGACTCTTAAGGTCCTCAGTGCAGTTTTAATTTACTCCTTCCTTGGAGTTCAGGGATTGTAGGCCATTTTTTGGTGAAATCTTGAGCAATGTCAAAGCAGAAGAAAGCACGCTTGTGGGTGTACCACGAAAGACACCAACACCAAGCTGAGATGAGATGACAGAGGGTTGCCATGATTTTTTTTTTGGGGGGGGGGCGGAGGGCAAGGAGGAGAATCTACAGCTCTTTGCTAGAATAGAATTCAGAGAAAACAAAATAAGTTAATCAAGTGACTACTGGGTGCCATGCACTCTCTTATTTAATTCTGTTATTAAGTGGGATTATAGATATTATCTTTAGGTTACAGATGAGAAAGTTGGTCTTGATAAAGCTTAAGTAACTTTTCCTAAACCTCCTGAATCTGTATAAAATCAGCTCTTGTATTATGAAGCCCAAAAGCCCAAAAGAAGAGGATAGTATGTAGCTTGGGATTGATCTTTAAAGTCATGATCTAAAACCTACTCTTCCTGTAGTTGTTCTCCATCTTTGCTTTTGCCTTGTTATTTATTCATTTAGTCATTCATTAAAAAATTAATGAAATGTTAACTTGTATGCCAGATGTCAATATGTGACACCTCTGTATCATCTACCTACAAAGATGCTGCTGCAGCAATTGCCTCCCACGTGCACGGAGGCTAATGGGTGAACAGCAGTGCCTCCCCCATGTAAGGTTAGAGGTCTGGTGTGGGTGTGCCACTGACGGCCTGCAATTATTTTGCCTAATTTTCAGTAAAAAAATAAACCATAACCACTGCTAACTCTCTCACAGCAATGTGAGAATGAGAAGAATTTTGTTACTCAGGCAAACAGAAGTTTACAAGATTATTTTCTTAAATAAAAATCAGTTTAATCAAAAGGACAAGAATTCTATGGGCAAAAATGTCCTTAGAAATTATAGTAAAAATTAAGAGTATATCTTCAGAGTCTTTTTACGTACAAAATCTGTGTTTATCCTAGAATAACTCTTTTCTGTTGTCAGTTCATCATCAGTAATACACCCAGTAATATTGATTCAGAATCCATAAAATACCATAGTCCCATAAACTGTTTATCAACATTGGATATAAGATGGTGCATTTTCAGAGCACATTAGCTACTGGAATCCTTCTTGTTTTATATAGAAATAATTCTCTTGGGACTATAAAAATCAATAGTTCAGATCTTTAGAAGGGTTATAGATTTAGAATCAGACAAAGTGGGCACCTTCCTGGGGAAATACCTTTGAAGAAAGAGACATAAGTTGGTATTGACTTTTATCCCCCTTCCATGATATTTGCTAGACACACAATAATATTGAAGCTGCTAATATTTTGCATTTTTCCCCTCTGTCATTGGGGTCAGTGTCCACCTTAAAATACTTTCAGAAAAAGCCCTATTGTGGTTTTTCTAACTGGTGAGTGCATTGACTTATCATAAGAACTATTTCCAATCTTCAAGTGATATTAAAATTGTGGGATAGTGTTCACGGCTCAGTGGGAGTCAGGGCTCTGGGGTCAGAACACTCAGGTCTGAATCCTGACCCCTCACCCATTAGCTGTAAAATTTAGGCCAAGTTACTTGACCTCTGCCTGCCTCAATTTCTCTATCTATAAAAAGGGGATCAAAGTGAACTACCTCAGATGGTTGTTGTGAGAAAAACATATCAAACCATTCCAGGCATCTAGTGCTCAATGATTATTTTAAAACTACTCCAAAGTTTAATGTATCAGTTAATTTTGTTATCGTCATCATGAGTACCTCTTAAACCTACTGGATAGCAAAATAACTTTTTATATTTTTTATGCAGAAATCACATTTTTCAATAATTGGCTATCCCAAAATGAAAACTCTTATAGTATGCTTTTCAAATTTATTTTTATATTTTGTCATGGTGCACATTTTAATAACTGCACACTATGTTTATGGAAGAAACCAGACAGCATTTTAAAATTGTAACTGAGAGATGTGTATCCTGTTGGAACTGATGACAAGAGACTTGGCTACTAGGGTAGGCGGACTCTAAATGACCCACAATGATCAATGCCTTCTGGTATTCAAGCCCTTGTAATCCGTTTCCTTTGAGTGCAGGCTGGCTTCTGTAATAGCACTGATGGGAACTCACTTCTGAGGTTAGGTGATAAAGACTATGACTTCTGTCTTGCCTAATTTCTGTCACTCTCCCAGATTACTCACTCAAGGGGACACCAGCTGCCATGTCACAAGGCAGCCTCATGGAAGGTCCACATGTTGAGAGACCAAGGCCTGCCAAAAACTATATAAGTGAGCTTAGCAGCCAAACTTTTTGATGAGACAGCAGACCCAGCTATCAGCTGACTGAACCTCATGCGGGAATAAAACCAGAGGTACTTAGCTAACTGTACCGGGATTTTGGGCTCACAAAACTATGAGATAAGAAATGTTGTTTTAAGATCCTCAGTTTGAGGAGCATTTGTTACACAGCAATAGTTAACTCATACCAATATAATTGAATCAAAAGAGTTGGATTTCCAGTTTTAGCAGGATATAAAACGTGGTTTGGTAAATTATGGCTTGTGAGCCAAGTTTACCTCATATCCTTTTTTTAAAAATTGAGATATTATTGACATTCCTTTCTATATAGCCCCCAAGCTAAGAATTGTTTTACTCTTTTAAATGGTTATAAAAAATAAAGAACACACAGAATGTACAACAGAGACTATATCTGGATAGCAAATCCTAAAATATTTGTTATCTGTTCCTTTAGAGAAAAGTTTACTGACCCCTGTAATAAACCACTGCACTGTCCAGAGGACACACGACCCTCCCAAAGTCATCTGAAAGAACTTCAGACTGTAGAACACAGTTGTTCAACACTCCATATGATTGTCTCTTAAATTAGCCTTCTTCTCTAATCTGCGCCAAATGTTGTGTGTGTATCCTCGCACAGGAGTAAAAGTATAAGCATCAATAATCTCTAATTACATAAAATTACCCAGATAGAGAACTCTTAAAATAAATTCAGAACAAAAGCACATTACATGAATACACATATAATAAATTTTATTTTCAAGTGTATATTTCAATTAGTGTTCTTAAAAGTTTACGATTTGGATAGACTGTATGTGTCTCAGAACTGCAGTAATTGCTGCATATCAACACTGCAACCCCCCACAACTTAAGACATGAGGACAGTAAGATAGTCAACCTGTCTATTGTTGCAGAAGCAAAGCAAGCTCTAGATAAGTTTCACTTAAAGCGTGGTCTATGGACAGTTGCTGGACTATGAAGTGAGTCTAACCTGTTTATGATAGGATAAGTACTAAAACTGAAAAAACAGTATTGAGAAACTAGGATAGCAATTCAGTAATTAATTATGTCTGTTGAATAGAATTATTAAAAATTATAGCTTGCCTTGTGCATATCTTTGGAATTTTTATTTAATTTTTCTAGTAATGTTTTCACCATATTTTACTAAAGTGTCACTTCCCAAGGGATTGGAACATTTTTTCAAATGGTCCTTCATCCTAGGGAGATTAAAAATTCTTTAGAAAGCCAATACAAAGCCTCCAAATCCTGGAATTAAATCAAAGTTTTTATAACAATGTCTATTTCTATCAATACCACAGATATTTTTGTTAACCAGAATAATGGTCAAAGCCCACAGGCTGAAAAAAATACAAATTGTCTGTCATGGGTATTCAAGATGGTCATAGTCCAAAAAGTTAGATGTCTGCCTCTCCTTTCTAAATGCCCTCTCTTCTCAATATTTTGTTTCGTATTGAAATATGATATGTTCTCTGCTTCATTAAACAGAAAAGCCCTAAGGATGAAAAATATTGCAATAAGTACATGAAGGTATTGAAAATTTGCAGCACAGTGTACAGGGGTGGCCAACCCTCAACACCACCCTTGGGTCCTTCCTCCATGCCAGACACTGCTGCTAGTCAACACATTCTCCTCTTGCCAAGCCAAATTCAGATGCAGGAACCTTATCAGAGCATTCCTAGAAGCCAATCAGAGTGGGCACATGAGCTGAACACTCTTTGTCATCTCTGGTATAAGGAGAAGAGCACATGTATTGCAAGAATTAAGTCCAGACCTGGCTCTGACAGCTAGCTATTTGAACCCAGTGCACTCTTATCACCTCCCTAGATCTGGTGTTCTGTCATCTGGAACATAGGGAGCTAGACTAGGTCAAGTATTCTCACATTTGAATTCAGCATAGCCTTTAAAAAATGCTGATGCCTGAGCCCCAACTATCAAGTCCTTTTTTTGACTGCCTGATCAAACCTGACACCCTGGTAATTTCTAAAGCTGCTCTGGTGATTCTAATATGCAACCAGACTTGAGAACCATTGGATTAGAAGATTTCTTCAGTCTCTCCCTCCCTGCCATTCCCCCCCGCCAACTCTAATGTTCTAAGACTCTATGATTATTTGAAGCAATGATGAGGTCAGTCACATAGACTTAGAGTCTATTAGTTAAATTAGATTGGTTAGGACTTAAAGAGCCAACGTTATCCCTTGGGTGGTTTATAACTAGAGAGAATAAAAGGCATAGGGATTTTGAATTATGAGGTAATAATTCTATTGGTATATGTGATCACAACCACTCAAGCTTTACTCATGGTTTTATGACTCTTTGGAATATCTTATAAAAATTATTATAACCTCATAAATCACTGTTGCCTATTGTTACAAGTATGTCATAATTTATAATAATAATTACTATTGTTGATAATATGCATTGTAATGATTCAAGCTCTTTTATTTGAGGACTTGGATGCATTTTATAGATCTTAATTCATTAATCTTAATATTTCTGTGAAATGAAGATAAACCCATAATCATCACCCCATTTCATAGGTGAAGAAGCTAACTCAGCCCTAGCTGGTTAAGCTCAGTGGATAGAGTCAGCCTGTGAACTGAAAGGTCCCAGGTTTGTTTCCAGTCAAGGGCACATGCCTAGGTTGCAGGCCTGATCCCCAGGTGGGGTGTGCAGGAGGCAGCTGATCAATGATTCTCTCTCATCAATGATGCTTCTCTCTCTCTCCTTCCTCTCTGAAATCAATAAATATATATTTAAAAAAATAGACTAAAATGCAACCCCTCCCCCATGCTTCTGGCTCCTCCTGCCTGTTCTGAGAGAATTTGCCCCAGAGCACGTTACCACCTCATAAGCTCCCACACCACTCATTGGTCAGGTTTAGGGCTGATCAAGTTCATCCTATCATGTTGATGGCATATCCCAATGGAGATGGCTTCTTCCAACAAGACAATGCACCATGCCACAGTGCTCATATTGTGCATGAGTGGTTTCAAGAACATGAGGGATACTTTACCTTGCTTAGGTGGCCCCCACAATCACCAGATCTCAATCCAATTGAGCATTTGTTGGACGAAGTTAAAAGAGCCATCAGGCAGCTGGTTCCACAACCATCAAATCTCACAGGACTGGACAGTGCTATTCATCAGGCATGGGGTCAGATTCCTCACATCACCTTTCAACATCTCGTGGAGTCAATCCAAGAAGAATCACCACAGTATTGAAGGCAAAAGGTGGACCAACGAATTACTGATGTGGTGGTCATAATAATCTGGCTACTCAGTGTATTTAAAAAAGAGAAACTAACTCAACTAGTCAACTGGGATGCTTAAAATCCAATTCAAAATCTATAGATTTTAATATGAGGCTATGCATCCAAAGGTTTAAAGATCCTCTCTCAAAATTTTCATGAAGGGTAATCCTATCATACTTATTTGTCCATACCTACTATCTCCTAGACACTGAAAGATAACAGAGATGAGCAAATGCTCTAATATGGGGTTGAGAGAAAGACACATTAATAAGTACAATAAAAGGTGACAAGTGCTTTAACAAAAATGTTTTTGTGATACCATGGCATCATTGGAAAGAATAAGTTAACTCTAAGACTGGGAAAGGTGCAGGTGTTACAGAGAAAATTATTTGGATTTGAAGAGTGTTCAGCAGCTGTGAGGTGAAGTGCATTCCAAGCAAAGGTATTTTGTTGAAATGCGGAGACAAAGAAAGTCTCTTGTAAGCAAGCATTATAGTCTCAGTGTCCTCATCTTTAGAATATATTTTAAAACACTGGGGACATAATATTTTTTTAAACATTATGAATTTCTCCATTTTTGTAAGCAAGGGCTCTAGAGTATTTCATTCATCACTTGCCAATTTCCTGGACGGAGAGATGAGGGGAGCTGTTTAGATCTGTAGAATTTAAGAAAAAAGACCTTAGAAGTCAATTTTAGAAGCTTTAGAACCACCCACCACTAGAAAAAGCATGCGGCCTTAGGCCTTTTTCCATTGGCATTCTGAAGCATCTACACAGTGTATTCTGCCAAAGTGTTCCATTAAAAAAGAGAAGGCTCATGGTCACTTATGTTTAGAAAGCCTTACATTCTAGAGCTCTGTCTCAAAGAGTCACAAAATGCATTAGAATTATAAAGACTAATTGTAAACAGTCCTGATAAAGTTTGTTTCAACCAGTATTTCCCAAACTTATTTAATAATAGAGCCATTTCTTCAAGAACTCTGATTCAATCAGCCTTCTTCTTTCTCATATTTGTTACCTGACATCATTGTTTTGTTTTTGTTTTTTTTTTCCTGGCATCATTGCTTTTAAACCGCCCTTCTGACTCATCAACTCTCTGGCTTCTTTACTGGTTTCTTACTTTTTTTTTTTTTTACCTGAGACATCTTGGTTTTATTAATATAGAACAGGAAGAAGGTTGTCTATTACTCTAATCTTTAGCAGTGTACTCAGCTTAAGTTCATAGTGGACTCAAAGATTGCCCATCTCAGGAGTGCAAAGAGGATTCTCCCTTCACATGTTTCCTTGATGTTCACCTTTGCCAGACATCTCTTTCTGGCCACTCCTATCCTCTGGGTTCATGGACTCCTGAAAGATTGTCCCTCTTACCTAACTGTCAGCTTCCCATGGTGACAATAAGCAAAATGTCAACCTACTCGCACACAGAAGGTAACTGAATTCTTTGCCAATTCAAATGGTCTAAAGAAATGCTGAGTAAGCCCTTTTGTATGATGCCAATTTAAAAAATATAAAAATATTTGCAAGATGTATTTTTTGTTTAATTCAAAGTGAAAATAACTTTATTGCATCCCATGGAAACATTTATAAATATTATCATAATTAA
The DNA here is from genome assembly GCF_000327345.1 of Myotis davidii. Lineage (NCBI taxonomy): Eukaryota > Metazoa > Chordata > Mammalia > Chiroptera > Vespertilionidae > Myotis > Myotis davidii. The sequence goes on along the minus strand of NW_006383015.1, from coordinate 1,655,124 downwards.
GAGTCCTGCTTGGTTAAACAGAAGAATGTTAAGATACAAACGGCACTGCTTTAAAAGCCACAAAAGCATTACTATAGGGGCCTATTTGAGAAATAACAACTCCTGGCACATCTACTCAGTCATAGCTTTCACTGTCAAGTTCTTTACGACTCAGAAAGTGGCTTCACAGACATTTTCTGTTTTTAAACTTGAAGTTAATCTAAAAACATGTGTCATTATTATACCCACTTTACAGTCAGAGAAATCACAGCTCAAAGAGGGGCAGCACATTTTCCCAAGGCCACTCTGCTGAGTTTGGATTGGAAGGAGTTGAGCGAATTTATACCACTAAGAACCCAGGTGAATTAGGTCGCTTTCTAGGCCTCAGGATGCACAGATGAGAAAGATAGGATCCCAGATGGTTTCTAATCCAAACCTGACTCTCTCTATGCTGTAGTCTTGTTTCTATACCCAAACTGGGGGGGCCAGATATGCAACCTGAACAGCTCCAGTGTCCCCAGATTTCTCCTAAAGGCTGACTGCTCTGTGCTGGTCCTAGAGCACCTAGGTGTCTACTAGTGCCCAGACCTCCGGTTTGCTTTTGGACCCTGGCACACTTTACATCATAATTGACCTCTACCCTGGTTGACATCGGCCTGGGAACAAGAAATTCTAAAGGACTTCCACAGGGTCTAAGATGCTTCTCTCATCCAGCCGTGCTTCTTAAATATGGGGATGCATCAGAATCACCCAGAAGGCTTATTACATTGCAGTTTGCTGGACCCCTCTCCTCTGAGTTTCTGACTAAGTAAGTCTGGAGTCAGGACACAGAATTGGCATTTCTTACCAATTGCCAGGTGACGGTGATTCTGTTGATCTGAGGACCACACTTTGGGAAGCACTGTCCTAGTGTCTCTTTTCTGCCCCAGCAAGCTCTCCTCCCTCCACTCATTTGCTTTTTTCAAGAGTTTAAATGTTCTTTAGAAATTAGATCTTTAGTCCTTCAGAAGTTAGATCTTACCTCTTCTCATACATTTCAAGTTGCTCAAGTCCAAAGCGAGGGAAAAATACCTTGACTACAAATGCTCCACAGCCCATCTTCAATGCCAGTTCTGTCATGACATAGCATTTAAACTTTGAGAAAATAGGCAACTCAACTTTCTTGTTTCTAAAAGGTGGTGATATGCCCAGGTCCAAAGCTGACACAAAGATAAAGTTATACCCACATTAAAAAGAACCTGACAGTTTTTACTTTAAAAGTTAATTATACAGGGTTGAAAAGGTGCAGATTTCTAGTTATAAGTCATTGGAATGTAATGTATACAGAGTAATCATAGTTTATAGTATTGTATTGCAACTTTAAAAATTACTAAACAGTAGATCGTAAAAGTCCTCATCACACAAAAAAATTGTAGCCATGTATGGAGATAGGTGTTAACTAGACACTGCAGTGATAATTTTGCAATATATGAGGATATCACATCATTATGTTGTATATCTGAAACCAATGTTATATGTCAATCATACCGAAATACACAAAAACGTTAATTATATAGATATAAAAATCAAAGTGAGGCCTTTCCCTATTGTGCAACTGATGAGTTACTGGTATAAAGCTACTTGACTAAAAATATACAGCAAGAAAAGGCAGAATCAGATATAGAATTCAGGCCAATTCATTCCCCTTACAGATTTCCCCCAGGTACACTACTCTGCAACAATAACAATAGTGGATAAATACTCAAATGGGGTTTGGAAAGCCTAATATAGAACCTGACAAGAAATAAAGTGATCCATCCACTCCTCTAGGTATCTATTTCACTGGTTCCATTAGTAATAGAACTGCTCTTCTAGATGCATAATTGATAACAAAATAAAAATAAAAATAGATCTTTAATCTAAGTATCCGAGTACAATACATATTACAGTGCAGCAATCATTCCTGCAAAAACTCAAGGGTGTGATTTCGTTATGCCAAGTTTCAAATTCCCTTAAAGCTCATCAATGAGGCTTTCAGCTAAGTTCAGTTTGAGAAATGTTTATGTTTGCATTTGGGTAGTTAACTCCCTCTTCTGTAAGTGAGGGTCTCCTTCATGTCCAAAAATAATCTAATCAAGGTAAATATTTCATCCCCCTTTAAAATAAATTATTGAACATCTCAACTCCAAGAATGATAGCAAGACGAGGAAAGATGTGCTGATGATAAGAATGAGGAACATGAAGAAGTCGCCTAATAGTTTACTAATAGATGGGGAAACTGAGGAAATAACTTTATAGTGACACGATTTGCCTTTTTCTAAATATAGGAGCTTAATCAGAGTAGAGCTGCAGACAGTTTGCATGAGGCAAAAGCTTACATGGATAGTAATGCTTTTTGTTTACAGGCCAGCAAAGGAAATGTAATTTTGTTTGATTCAGATCAATGTGCATTAAGGAAGTACCCACTGTGCAGTTGGCAATATTTCAGTCACTGAGAATGCCAGGATGAGCACAGCCTTCATCTTCAGGTGATTGAAAAAGTCATATTGCAATGATTCAAAATGAAATGGTTTCAGTTTCATGCTTAGACTTACATTGCCAGAATTCAGCATGGATCACATTAAACAAATTTAGATAAAACAATATAGGTTGGGTTCAACTCAAGTTATCAAAAGTGTTTTGGGTTTGGAGCACACAGTATGGGGTAGGAGAGGTGCAAGGAGCACATGATGAACAAGGCACTGTACCTGCCTTGTCATTATGATTCACTTTCGGAGAGCATTATGCTAAGTGAAATAAGCCAGTCAGAGAAAGATAAATACCACATGATCTCACTCATTTGTGGATTATAGAGAACAACATAGACTGATGAAAAGGGACAGACCCAAAGACTGAGAAACAGCAATCAGGCTATCAATCCCCAGAAGGGAAGTAGGGGAGGGCGGGGGTAAGGGGAAGAGATCAACCGAAGGACTTGTATACATGTATATAAGCCAAACCAATGGACATGGACAACAGCGGGATGGGAGCATGAGTGTGTGTGCGGGGGGAGGTTGAGGGTTAATGGGGGGTGGAGGGGATAAGGAAACATTTGTAACACCTTAACTAATAATAAAAAAAAAAAGAATGGCAGAAGGTAAATGAATGATACAGTGCATGACAAGCATTCTGTCAAGGAATCATGTGTAATTTCTAAGAAGTATATTTCATCAATAAAGATCTATGTCTTTCCAGCATCTGAGTATGGGGCTTGAGTTCATTGAACTCAGCATGTGCTTGAGTATGAGGGAGCAAGAAGTTACGTCTTGTGATCATGTCACCTTCAGAAATACGCTCAGATTTTTGGGCTCTTTTTCAATATATGTTATTTGATGATAACTGCTACCTACAAATTTAGACTGCTCTGTTCCTTGACTTTGTCTCATAAATATTACAATAACAACAATTGAACATTGTTAACTGCAGTTAAACAATGCCACATGTGACAAAGATAAAGGGAATGAAAACTGGTCTAAAATTCTAAGCTTAGCATATTTTAACTGAGATTATTATCTGTAATTTGTTCCCCACTTAGGGACATTAATGTTGGCTCAAATGGGAGGTAAATGTTGATAAAACAGCTTGAAGTTAGAAAAAGAGATGAGATTTTTCAGATCACCTGAGATCAAAAGATGATCTGGATGAAAATATCTGACCATTTCTTCCTCGGTGTTCCTATCATATTCCAACCTTTAACCAAGTATCTGACAGAGCATTTGATTTTTGACAGTTCTTCATGACTCTTTTTTTATTTTCTTTATTGATTAAGTTATTACATATGTGTCGTTATCCCCACATAACCCCCCATCTCCCCCACTCATGCCCTCACCCCCTGGTGTCTGTGTCCATTGGTTATGCTTATATTTATGCATACAAGTCCTTTGGTTGATCTCTCCCCTTACCCCCATCCTCCCCTACCTTCCCTCTGGAAATGGGATCACTGGGTCAAGTGGGAGTTCCATTTTTAGTTTTTTGAGGAAACTCCATATTGTTCTCCACAGTGGCTGCACCAGTCTGCATTCCCACCAGCAGTGCACGAGGGTTCCTTTTTCTCCACATCCTTGCCAGCACTTGTCATTTGTTGATTTGTTGATGATAGCCATTCTGACAGGTGTGAGATGGTACTGCATTGTCGTTCATGATTCTTGAATGCAGAGATATTGTTTAAATCATTCCAGATCTAGATAGCAGTACAGAGTCTAGATTATATATTACTCTGAATGAATGTTTGTTGAACATAGATGTCTGGAGAACATCAAGCGCTTTGAGGTGATCAGAGATAAAGACCAATGAAGCACATGATTTCTTTATGCCATGTTCCCGACATCCATGTTTCTTACTATCGTATACTATAGTTAAACTACCAATAAATACCAAAGGAAGAAAAGACAAGAAGAAAAAAGAAAAAGACATAAATTTTTTTAAATGTATAGGAAAATAAAATTGAGAAAAATTGTGCCACATTTTAAATCTTTTTATACAGTGGGGTTATGGGTGATGTTTTCCATGTTTATATATCTTCTACAATTTCCAACTTTTCAAATTTTTCATGTTTTAGTTTTATAATGGTACAAATTGCAAAATGAACTATGTATGTCCCTTTTTGGGGGCAGATTTATGACAACTGTGGCAATATATAGGTTATTTACTTGGTTGAGTTGTAATGAAAAGTCATGTCAGTAACTTGAATGAAAAAAAAGTGTGAATAAATGCTAAGTCCCTGCAAATAACAGTGACAATTCACTGTGTTTGTATTTACAATTATTATAATATCAGTGAAACTATAATTTTATTTTTTTCTAGAGTATAGATTAAACTTTTTCTCTGTTGCAAAGGATTTTATAAAAGGAAATTCTAATTTAAAACAAAAAATGAATAACATTTGCAAGTAAAAACCATAAAAACTCCTGGGGCTTATATTTCTTTAATGTTGGAAATATTTGTTAAAAGCTATATTTCCTGTTTTTTATATTTAATGAATATGACTTTGCCTCCAGAGTCTCTGATTTTTTAATATACTCTCTAGAGCACTTAACAAAGTATTATAAGCAAATCTATTTTTAAATGCTTAGACCATATTAGTAACAATTAGTGTTTCTTGTATGTAATGCTCAATCTTTAGAATTAATTTCAAAATTCATGTTCTTAAACCTGTAATCAGGCTTTTATTTAACTAAATTAATAAACTTAACCTAATAAAATCACAAAGGTTTTCAATATTATTCAAGGGAAGTAGTCTTGTTTAAAGGGTCCTCTAATTTAGTTTGTGGTTCCACAAATTTAGGAATTATTTTGTCAGCACATTCATGAATGCTAGCTAAAAGGCTATATTAAGCACTGTGGGGAACACAAAGGTTAATATGGAATGGATATTACTTGCAAGAAGCTTAAACTCTAACTGAGAAAAACAAGACATGAAAACACATGCATTTAAAATATGAGAGAAAGTGATAAAGACTACATGAAAGGCACAGATTAAGTGTCGGTGCTGTGGAAATAAGAGAAGGGAATAAAAGACTAGATGTCATGTGAGCCAGAATTGGATAAGTAAGATACAGACATGTAGAAATGGGTCCAACAAGCACTACAGTTTTGAGCTCTTATCTATCATATTAAGAGCTATTGGTTTACTAGTACATGACTATCCTTATTTTACCAGGCAGTGAATTCTGAAAGCCAGAAGCATATCTTATCCTTATCACATAGCCTCAGCTCCCAAGACAATGACTGGAACTTAGAACTGACACATATTTTTCAATGTTGAATGACTAGAATGAAAAAGTCCAACAACGTTAAATCATAGACACTTTAGGGAGGGGTGAGGGCAAAGTACAAGTGGAGATGAGTTCAATTCACCGAGCGATCGCAGAATGAAAAGGAGTGGTGAGAGGCCAACTGAGGAATATTAGCTGGGGATAGCTATTAGCAGGCCTGAAATGTCAGGTTTTAGACTTGACCCTATATGTACAGGGGAAACTGGAGAATATATATGAATGAGGAAGAACATCATCAGAACTGTGGAAAAGATTTGGCGTCAGAAGGGTGTGAGAAAGCCATTATGGACTGTTGTCTTAGTCTGCTTGAACTGTTATAACAAAATTCCATAGACTGAGAGGCTTAAACACCAATTTTTATTTTACACAGGCCTGGAGGCTGAGAAGTCCAAGATAAAGATGCTAGCAGATTTGGTGTCTGCTGGGGGCCCCCTTCCTTGTTTATAGACAGCATTCTTCTTGCTGTGTTCTCACCTGGCAGAGGGGCAAGAAAGTCCTCTGGAGTCTCTTTTAGAAGGGACTAACCCCATTCATAAGGGCTCTACCCTCATGATCTAATCATTTGCCAAAGGCCCCAGCTCCTCATCACAAAGGGCCTAGGATTTCAACATATGAATTTTGAGAGGACACGTTCATCCTGTAACAGCTGGCCAGAAATAATACAGGTCTGCCATAAAGTAGAAATAGTAGGAATGGTAAGCAAGGGGGGGTAGAGAGGGGAGACCTGTCACATATAGACCCCACAGGACATGGCAACTGATCAATTGAAGGCTTACAGAAGGAAGGAGAATGGCTATAACTGAGATTTTCTATCTCAGCAGCTGAAGAGGAGTGTGGCATCTATTTTAACTGCTGGGTACAGAATGCCCAGCTTCACACAGCCAACAGGCAGCTCAACTGGTGCTTAGATTCAGATATCCCTCCAACTGAGTGCTGTTTCTAGGATACAATAGTCTCCTCATTCTGAAATACCAAATGATTGGCTACAGTTGGAAAAATCTACTATTTAAGTAAATGTCACCGCACTTTAAAAGAAGTAATACATTCATATGGACTGAATTGTGTTACCCCCAAATCCATATGTTGTAGTCCTAATCCCCAGTGTGACTGTATTTGGAAATAGGTCTTTTAGGAGATCATTAATGTTAAGTGAGGTCATAAGGGAAGGGTCCTAATCCAACAGGACTGATGGCCTTGTAAAGAAGACAGTCTCTCTCTCTTTTCTTGCACATACACTGAGGAAAAGGCATGTGAGGACCCAGTCAGAGAGTAGCGATCTACAAGCCAGGAAATGAGCTCTACTAGAACCTAATCATACTGGCACCCTGATCGTAGATTTCCAGCCTTCAGAACTGTGAGAAAAATTAATTTTTACTTTTTAAGCCACCCAGACTATGTTATTTTGTTATGATAGCATGAGATGACTTACTAGTAGACACACATGTCTCTAAATAAAGCAATAAAGAGCTTAACAACACACCAGCCAAAGCTCTACTTTTTTTTCTCAAGTAGCAAGTGTGTTTTTTATGTGCATTTTTGTTTTTAATGTGAGTAAACTAAATGCTCTGAACTCTTCACTGGTGAATAACCGTATGATCCTGGGGGTAGAGCCTGCATTTTTTTCTACCAGGTGACTGGCACAGAGAAGGCACTCAAATATTTTTTCCTGAGTGAATGAATATTGCTCATTTATGTCCCTGCCTGGGTGGTAGAACACCACTAATCTTAATCTGAGCAGAGGTGCTCCTAAACATTTCTCACTTTCCTCAGAGACCCAAATGACAACAGCCTAGGGAATATGGAAGATGTCCTTTTTTCCAAGGTATATTCATTCTTAAGTTCTTTTCTCATTAAAAACACTTTCTGTACTCAACCAGTAACACTAAGCAATAAAAGTGGTTTTATGTAGCTCACTAACAAATATGGAATAGTCATTTTATTTTACAGAACTACTTTGGCCCATTTATGCACACACACACACACACACACACAGTTTGTAAATAACCCAAATGAAGAAAAAATTAAGTAATTCGGCAGAGCAAATAAAAATATTCCACTTTTATTTCTGTGTATCAAAGGAGAAGTAAGGGATTTTATAGAATACTAGAGGCCCGTTGCATGAATTCGTGCACATTGAAAGGAAATTAATTAGAACTATTTAGAAGTGTCAACCAAATTCACGATTGACAAGGACAGATCGAAACACACGCATGTGATTGGTGCCAGCGAGAGCTTTATATGTATCGCACAAGTGCGAGTCAACTTAGACTTTTATATATATAGAATAAAGTTGCCTAATTAGACCTGCTTTCTGATTTAGCTAAACTTTTTCCAGCCCACTGAAGCACCCCAACTTCTCTTTCAGGTAATTGTCAGCAACATAGCAGTAAATATCAACATGAAGCAGATTATTATTGTAGATCCCGTAGGGAGAACAAAACTGCAAGGAGGCTGTCATCGCTAGGGAAAGGAAGCCAGGCATTGCTATGTGACATCATTACCCAGCGCCCACAGCCACCATTTCCAGGCTGGGCTGGGCTGTGGGCCGCATTTTGCGCCATGGGGTCTAGGCAACGTCGACTGTAATTTGGTGGGCTGTCACTCCAGGGTGTGGCGGGACATGTGTCCTACTTCGAGGAAACTGAGTGTTGCTTTGTGGGCACCAGGTCCACTGTGCCATTTCTCTGTAAATGGCCAGTGCATGTCACAGCTGCTCCTGCATTGAGCGTCTGCCCCCCAGTGGTCAGTGCATGTCATAGCGACCGGTCAGACGGACATGTAGCATATTAGCCTTATATATGTATAGATTAGGGAACAAACTGATACTTCTTTGAGGTTTAGTGGCACAATTGTACTCTACTTGGTTAATTTGTAGGATGATATGATTGAACCTATAATAATGCCATGTTGCAATGAACTATTGTACATCACATAATTACTTCAATCTTATGGTGTAATCCAATGGTTAACTCCATTCCAGTTAATTGACTTCTGCTCATCTCACCTTCCTTTTCAGACCTGCCCTAGCCATCAAAACGTGGCAGTTTTAGCTTCTTTCACATTAGTCAGGGACAGCATTGTAGGAACCTGCAATACAATCTCATTGAAATTGAAGGGAGTATGGGACTAAAGAAATGTACTGAGAGGACTAGAATGGCCCAGCTGCTGAAGCTAATGTTTGCAAGAAAAGATCAGGAAGGAGGCACAATTCACCGTGATGTCTCAGACTATCAAACCTGATTATTGCTGTAAAGTCCTTCTACTGAGCTGTTTGTGGGTGGTTACCCAGGACCAGCCCTTGGGAGTGGCATTCAGGCAGCAGATCTGTGGCACAGCCCTGTGTTGGGAACTAACAGGCCATTACTGACTCATTGTCTATTCATTTTAGATTGTTCCCAAGGAGGATTTATAGAAACAATACCAAGGTGGCACCAAGGTGGCTATCAATGCTGTTTACATACAATTTAGAGGAATAAACCTGCAGTTATGCTGGGGCTGGCTTCCCTGTGGTCCTGGGGCATAGTGTTCTAATCCTATTGTGACGTGATTGTTTCTCCATAAACTGCCCCACAGAGGCCTGTAATTGGCATACAGGTTCAAATTAGATTGCTGTGTGTTTAGGAAAGCAGGGGTCATTTCACATCAGCACCTCTCATTAAGAAGCAACAGAGGACGGTCTCCTTTGCAGGAGACCTAATGATATATTACCTTTTATTTAAAGAAAATTCTCAGAGTATAGACTCTCAGACACACACGTTACCCATCTTGTCTTTCACCACCATGAGGAGGAGGATAATGTGAAAATGCAAAACACCTTTTTGAGAACGGCAATTAAATATTCACCAGCAATGTATCATTGGAACACCGGCTTTATGAGCTAAAAAGGGAAGACGGGAGAGAAATTAATGGATGTAAAAAGTCCAGCAATTAGTTCTGCTTTCTTCTAATAATATCATCACATGATGGTGACCTTTCTCTGGAAGCCAAAAAAAGCCTATTGTCTCTGTTTCCAACTCTAGTGATGGGTGGACTCAAGTAAGGTCTCAGGATAAAACACCTTCTTCCTAAACTCCCCAGCTTTTTTTCAAAATCACCAAATCTGTCTCAAACCATTAACAGCAAAGTGTATTTATTAAGGATAATCTCATGGTGCCAGGTTACTCTCTGGGTAGTTAAAATGTGGGACAAACAACAGTCCCGTAGAAAGAATAATAAACATTTCACAATCTGATGCCAAAAGCGATGAAACACTTTTCAGGTCTTTGCTTCAGCCTTTCTAAGGCCCATGACAAACAACACTTTCACGGAGGTGGAAATAAGAGGAAAATTATGTGAGCCGAAAAGAACATGTTAGAAAATGTGGCAACGAAATAGTAACCAAAAAAAATGAGTTATGATTACCAAGGAAGAAGAAATATGAGAGACAGAGAACCGGTAAAAAAACACACACACACAAAGTGGATCTATTAAAAAGAGTGGGAAGTAAGGGGAAAGAAGTAGTCAGAGAGAAAGGAAGCGGGCATGGAGAAAGAAGAGACACTTTCCACTTCAAAACAAACAAACTGCGGGGGTCAGCACCATGGATGGCGGATTCCCCGCAGCTGCAGAATCCTCGCCCTTGGCTCCCTGTGGACGCGAGCCCGCAGGGCCGGTGCTCACCCTCAGCCGCGGCTCCGGGTCCTGCGCGTGTGCTGCCCAAGGCGCTGGGAGCAGCGGCCGCTGCAAGCCCAGGCAGGCGCGGGGCTTCCGGAGGGAGGCCCGGAGGCCCAAGATCAAGATGTGGGGGCGAGGTAGGGGTGTGTTGCGGGGGTTGGAGAGGGAGCAGCCCAGCCCAGCCCAGCCCAGCCCCCAGCCTGACCTCGGACAATGACCCCACCCGGAGCCGCCCCGAGAGCCTCTCCATCCCGCCACTGCGGGCCAGGCCAGCGGCCGCCCTTTCAGCTGCTATCGCGGGGCAGGGTTTCACTTTTAGCGGGATTTGCCCTGTCTTGCCTGTGTGGCCAGATGCAGGTGTTTGGTTTTACCATCAGCCAAGCCAAGGTTCCCAAGCTGTGTCCGCTGCACCCCCTCTCGCCTGCATTCCTCGATGCCCGAGAAAAGCAAGAAGGAGCTGAAACAGGAAGCCCGAACCTTGCTCAGAGCTCATCTTAACCGGGGTGAGGGACGGTGGTTGATGGAGAATTTTTCTCCAGTGTTCCACGGTGATCCTAGAGAATCAGAAAACCTCCGCGGTTAACTTCATGATCAGCCATCCAGGTTTATCTTATATGTTCGTTCAAGAGAGTACCGTAACTTTCCAGACTAGTTCTGAGCATTTCGCCTTAAATTTTGTTGGCATTAGAAAAGAGAAGGAAAACAAAACAAAACAGCCTCATTTAACGGAGAGCACCCTTTCAGCCCTGGAAGTTAGTCAAGGTCTCCTGTGAGGAAGTGGATGGCTGCTCCGTCACTCTGGTTTGTGGATCTCAGGATGTTGGAAAGTCAACATTTATTTGATACCTGATTAACCAGTTGTTAAATCCTATTTCTGTGTTGACAATTTGGAATGTGATCTGGGACAGACAAGAATTTACTGCTTCGGGTTGCATTTCTTTACTTAACAATACAGAACCAGCTGTAGGACCGCCTTTCATCTCCCAGAGAACACCAAGAAGATGGTGTATTTGGGGAAATATGCTTGCATAAACACCTGTGAGAATGACATTGAGATGCTAAAGTATGTGTTCAGCTCCTACAAGAGAGTCCCCTCTTATCATCAACACAATGGGCTGGGCGACAGACCACGGGCTCTTGTTTCTCCTTCATCTGATCCCGTTGCCATCTCCCAGCCACTTCCTTCGCTTGTTCAGTTCCGGTCGAAGTAAATCCTGCCAAACCTCACCTCCGATTATGCAGACAACCAACGTGGATGGCTTGTACACAAAAAGCAAATCCAAAGGCAGAAAGAGAGGTTTCTACCAGGCAGAATCTGCAGATAGCCTGCTGACCAAGAAAAGGAGAGTCCAGCTGTGTTTACTGGACATAAGCTGATGTGCGTCCAGTCAGATTTTGTCTTAAGGAAAACTCCAGGAACTAGAGAGTCACATGACCGAGTTTTTTGTGACTTGGCAGTGTTTGGTTACCTTGGTAGCTGCAGCCCCAGTACCGAAACGGATTCATCCCTTACATGGTCTGACACCCTATCAGATCCCTTTCAATGCAGTTGCCCTCTGGATTATTTGTGCCAATGTCACTCCTACCCATGTCCTGGGTGCTGTGAATGCCAGCTGGGCTGGTCTTTGCAAGATCCTGGATGACATCAGAGGATATGCAAATAGGCCATCCTGCTTGCCCGGACTCCAATCTGTAATGTTTGGGGCTTGGAATTTGTAGAGAGATTGACATGGACAAGAGGTTTTACCACATCCGCATGCCTGTGCCCTGGAAGAGCTAAGAAATGAGAATTGTCTGCTGGCCATTGCCATTTCCATTCCAGAATGTGTAACCAAGAGCCAGCGTGAGCTCCAGGGGACAAAATGTTACAGGGTGACAGATTATAATTTTGTCTTTCCTAGAGCATCAGGGGAAATTGGAGCAAGAGAACTGAGGAAACGTGTAAAGAGAAACTACACCCAAAATCAAAATTCTATTGAAAATCAAAATGATGTTTTGATTAAGAGAAAGAACCAATAAGGGAAGAAGGCTTGACTTTATCTCCAGCCTGACAGCAGGAGACTAATGGGCTTTGGTCGCTGCCAAAGGCACTCTGACATAGCCTGATTCTCCCATCATGGCGCCTGATTCTCCCATCAGTGTTTCCTACATAGCTTGTGGAAGTTTATAGTAAACTAGGGGCCTGGTGCACGAAATTCGTGCACTGGGTGTGTGTGTGTGGGGGGGGGGTGTCCCTCAGCCCAGCCTGCCCCCTCTCACATACTGGGAGCCCTCAGGCGTTGACCCCCATCACCCTCCAATTGCAGGATCGGCCCCTTGCCCAGGCCTGACGCCTCTGACAGAGGGACCCTCATTTCCCCCCATCACTGGTTCTGCCCCCAGCCCAGGCCTGATGCCTCTGGCCGAGGCGTCAGGCCTGGGCAGGGGACCCCCAGACCCCTCCGATTGCTGGCTCTGCCCCTTGCCCAGGCCTGATGCCTCGGCCAGAGGAGTTGACCCTCATCACCCTCCGATCACCAATCACCGGATTGGCCCCTTGACCAGGCCTGAGGCCTCTGGCAGAGGTGTCAGGCCTGGGCAGGGGACTCCCAGCTCCCTGCGATCTCCCACTCTGCCCCTGCCCAGGCCTAATGCCTCTGGCCGAGGCTTCCGGCCCGGGCAGCGGGCAGCGGGGACCCACAGTAGCAGTGGGGGGCGCCGTGATCGCGCGGGCTCCGCCCCTTCCCCTGCAGGACGCCTCTGGCTGAGGCGTCTGGCCCGGGCAGCGGGGACCCGCAGCTGCAGTGGCCCCGTGATCGTGGGCTCCGCTTTAGGCCCAGGCAAGGGACCCCTAGCTCCCGGGACTGCCAGCTTCGACCGTGCCCAGCTCCCATCGCTGGCTCCACCCCTACTTCCTGCTATCACTGGCCAGGGTGGCAAAGGCACCTGATTCTCCCATCATGGCTGGGGGGCCGCCTTTGGCCTGCCCCCCAGCTCTTAGCTCCCCGCTGGGGTTCTGATCACTGTCAGTGGCAGGGGGCTTCTTCCTGCTTTCCCTTTCGCCTCCCTGCACTGTGCCTAAATATGCAAATTAACCGCCATCTTTGTTGTCAGTTAACTGCCATCTGAGTTGGCAGTTAATTTGCATATAGCCCTGATTAGCCAATGAAAAGGGTATCCTCGTCCGCCAATTACCATTTTTCTCTTCTATTAGTGTAGATTTTACTCCCTTCTTAAAGCTACGTGACCTAGTTTTGCCCTATTCTGCTGTATGTTTCATCATACATGATGTTTTATTTTTTAAAGGGATAAAGCTGCAGGGAAAAATTTTTATGCCACTTAAACAGAATACAGTCGATTCCTCAAAAAGTTCTTCAAGGATCTCATTGTTGGAATCTGGATAGAAATAGGGAGGCTGGAGCCCAAAAACTGTACCAAGGAGGAAGGCAGGCTGGTCAGTGGGACCCAAGCATAAGAATGTGGAGATCCACCTTGGTCCTCACCACTGTGATGGCTGGCCAGAGCGGGGACCTGCTGTTGGGGTCTGCCTGGGGCTGGTTGTAGCCCCCGTGGTCCTTCCCATTTCCTGATCATGTGATGCTATCTAACTTCTCTTCCATTCATGCGAGTCAAGTGTTCATTTATCCTGTTTAGTCTTTAAATTTAATCAAGGTTTAACAGATGAGGTTTGGACTCAAGAACCCTTCTTTTAAAAAAAAATCCTACATTAATATGCTGAACAAAAATTGCCCTCAAATCCAGGAATCATCCCCCAGAGCCTCTAAAACTAGATTTGTTCTAACTGGCTTCTCGTCTGAGACTGAAGACACAGCCAGGGCAGAGCTGGACACTAGGCTGTTTGGAAGAGGTCTGCTGGGGCTGCTCTGCGAGAAAGGTCCCTTCCTGCCTTCGGGCAGCTGGACCTGAACTTTTACCTATGGACAGCTCTGCACCATGAGCACTGTGTCTTGGACTGCAGGAGGCTGGTGATGGGGCTGCTCTCCCAGGTAGCTTTGGGGGAAAAGATGGAAATCCACGCTTCCTCTTCTCCCTGGTGGTCACCATTCCTTATACACCAAGGTTGGAGTGGTTTTGGTATGCAAGGATGAGCAGTCTGGGTCATACCATTTCTGTGTTGAGGATGGTGAGATACTGAGGCAGCATTTCAAACTGGTATTGTGAATTTCAGCTTCCTAACAGGTCAAGTTGAAAGAGGTTATTAAGATATGCAGGTTTTAAAATCTATATTCATTTAAACCATCGATTATCATTGTCTTTAAGTACTCAGCATAGACCCACAGACTGGCCAGTTCTCACAGGAACCCTTGCCACTCCAGGGTGAATTTTAATATTCTAGAGACCACTTAAGGTTTAACTTCTTATTCCCTCTTATTTATATTTAAATTTAACTTGTATATGTTTTTCTAGCTTGGTCTTACAAAGAATTTTGAGACAATCCACCTCCATCAATTTTTTGCCTCCTTCCCCAGTTCCTTGTATATTCATGTAAGAGTAGGACTTCCTTCCCCCAACTTCCGGGATCAGTTTCCCTCCAGTACCCAGGACTTGATTAATAATAACTCCAATGTGGACTCATTCTTACCCACCCTGAACCACAACAAACTGTAGAAAGAATAAGCACAATCCATCACGTTGATAATCAAATGGACAACCAAGGTCTACGGCATTGCTGCTGGTCTGACCAGCACACCCTGCAGATGACCACAGAGCTGCTGGCAGGCACCCAGGACCCGGGCTTCCCTTGCAGCCCTAGCTTTGTTCGGAAGGTCATCTGGAAGGACATCTGGTCTAATTAGCATATTACACTTTTATTATTATAGATTCACTACAGGTCATTAGCAGCAAGGGCAGAAGGAAACTGCTGCCCTGTTATCTGCCTTTTCCTTAAATGCAGGCTTGCCTTTAGCTTAACCTCCTGCTGGTGTTTAAGGATGCTGTCTTGCTTCAGTTCCCATCAGTAAAGGAAACAAACATTGCCTCTAGAGCAGGGGTGGGGAACATCCAGCCTATGGCCCAAGAACTCATTTGGTCTGGCCCTGTCAAGGCATTGGGGTGAGTTAATTAAATGTTTGACTAAATACAGCAGGTGAATTTTTAAGTTGATAATTTTGTGTGGCCCAAGAATGATGTTATAAATATCCAAATGGCCTTGGCAGGAAAAGGTTCCCCGCCCCTGCTCTATAGGGTGTCAGCCATTGGTGAGAGGGCCAAACCCTCTAGAGTTGGCTGGGAAGTCTGTACAGGCCTTTCACAGGGGATTCAGAGGTCCTGGAGACGAGGCTCTGTGGTCATCTGCAGGGTGTGCTGGTCAGACCAGCAGCAATGCCGTAGACCTTGGTTGTCCATTTGATTATCAACGTGATGGATTGTGCTTATTCTTTCTACAGTTTGTTGTGGTTCAGGGTGGGTAAGAATGAGTCCACATTGGAGTTATTAATCATTTGTGTACTCAATTTCCAAAGTAGTACATGCTTATTTTAAGAAAATTAAAGAAATAGGTGATTTAGAATGTGAAAATGATTAGTCAAGATGAACCTCAGGAATGAAGATGCCTTGTCTTCTGTACAGCAGCCTGTGAATTCTCTGCTACTTTCTTCCTTGTGTACATCAAGCAGACAAAATTACTCATTGACAAATGCTTCTGGCTTGCTGTCTGTAGGACCTATGAAGTTCAAAGGCTACTGATATTGAACTTCCTTGAGGTTCAGAAGTATAACCTAACGCCAGCATCCAGGGACACAATGCAAGGCCTTGTCCACAATGGCTATAGCCACCAATTAAAGAACTATCTTTAAAGAACTATCTTTATATATGCGCAGTGTTCATGCTTTCAATAGGTCTTCTGATGACATTGTACTCTTTTCTTACACACTAGCACTTTAGGTGAACCACCTATGTCATTGTTCCACAAGAAGCAGGACACACTAGCTAATGGGTTCTCTGGTGGAGCCAATCTAAGATCCTCACATGCTGTTGCTATATGCTCTCAATCCCTGGAAGCTTTGTCCTTTACCCCACCCCACTCCAGCCACCTCCTCGCTAGTACATTTCCACTATGATTTCAGAGAAATACCTAAAATATGTGTTTCTTTGCTCGACAGTGATCTTGGTAGCAATTGCCAATAAGATGTCCTGAAGACATTGATTGTAACTCATGTTCTTCCTGCCTTTTGTCCCTGAAAGGCAGTTTGGTGGGAAAAGACATAAATAGGATGTATGACCTTGAGACTATCAACTTCATCATCCAGAAACTGAAGGGAAAGGGCAGTGTGTACTTGAAAATCTCTAGAGCTCTTCTTAGATAATTCTATTTCTGTTAATTTAAGGGGTTCCTCTTTCCTAAAGCCTCCCTGTTTCACTGGCTTGGAGCCATTCACAGAGTGATCCTTTATCATCCTGCTTGGCTTCATCAACAGTTTTCTCCAAGGTGAATACTTTATAGTAAGTGCTCAGATAGCCCCCTCTGAGTCTCTTTTACAAGTAAAGAGAATGAACACTTTATACCCCATGTGAAACCCTAGCACATCAGTGGTTAAAGCAGATTCCTTTCACCACCAGAAAGCTCTGTTACGTAATGTAACTATTAGGCTAGGCAGAACTTCATCTGATGATAAATGATAGGTCACAGAAAGTTCATGCCCAATAACAGAAGTCGTACATCGGTATTACCGGGAGCACACACATATGAAAGGATGCCAGAGCCATTAATAACTATGTTTGGGCCTGATAATTATTATTAGCTTAGTAATAGTTATTGCCATCCTCTCTCTTTCTGCTGATTTAGTAAAGAGCAACTAATAACAATGAAGGGTCAAATGTATAAACCAAATGATACTCCTTGGCCAGACACAATACAGTTTCTAATGAGCTAATAAATGCTGAGTATGTGTATGTGTGTGTATGCAGTGTGTATTTGAGGGTGTGTGTGTTTAACCCAAGAAAATTAAACTTGCTAGGTAGCAGAGGAGTCCCCGACTACAATGTTTTCTTTTCTTTCTACGAAATCACAGACCTACCACATGCTTTCTTTGAAACCCTGCAATATAGCAGAGGCTAGCTAAAGAATTCCCCCTTCTGGCTGCACTTTGAATCTTCTTAAGACCTAATTCAAAGTATTGTCATTCTTTTGTAGACACAGGTCTATAAACTCATTCTCTAGATAGAAGTTTTGAAACGAAACATGGCGACTTCTGAGACACAAGGGCTCCTTAGTAATTAAGATAAAATAAGGATTCCCACACCGGCTCTCTGTTACAGATCTGTGAAACAGCTCGATACTTCACTTCACTGGGCCATCGAGTTGAAAACTGCTGTATTATTATTCTTTGATGTCTACAGCTTAGTAGCACAAAGCTGGTCTCTGAGCACTTACTCTCTATAAAGAAACTCCAAATGTTTGGCCTTTGGGCTGTAAATATTGTGTCACCATTGATTTTTAACATATAAAGTGTATTTTCCTGAATGTCAAGTATTTTCAAAGTGCAGGGCCTCCCAAGAGCACAAAGTAGAAGGAATTAAAGATGATTTAAAAGCGAAAGCTACAAGCAAGCGAGGAAGGCAGGCAAAACGAGGAAAGAATGAAAGGAAGAAATGAATGAGAGCAATATTCCAAGTATTGTGTTCTTTTTCAAAGTTCAATTTCAAATGTTACATGAAATTTTATCTTATTGTCACTAATGACATGTTAACATCAGTATTTTCAGTTCCATTCCTTTTCAGTACCAACTCTGCTTTAAAACACTACTTAAAACACTACTTAAGTCTTTGTAAGAACTCTCTCTCCTTCATCTCACTATCTTTTTACTCATTATAGTAAGTAGATGCAAAAAATACTTGTTAAATAGATTCTACCAAATTCTCTATTCCCCAAACAATTAAACTACATTTCAAAGTAACTGCTGTCAAATATACTGTTAGATATTTCATTCAAATTAGACAACTATTAGAAAATAATTCAGAGCAATTGTTTACACATTAAAAAGTCTGTCGCCGAAACCGGTTTGGCTCAGTGGATAGAGCGTTGGCTTGCTGACTGAGGGGTCCCAGGTTCGATTCCGGTCAAGGGCATGTACCTGGGTTGCGGGCACATCCCCAGTGGGGGATGTGCAGGAGGCAGCTGATTGATGTTTCTCTCTCATCGATGTTTCTAACTTTCTATCTCTCTCCCTTCCTCTCTGTAAAAAAATCAATAAAATATATTTTTAAAAAAATAAAAAAATTAAAAAAAATTAAAAAAAAGTCTGTCACAGGGATGTATAGTATAGCATAGGGAATACAGTCAATAATATCACAATTATATCACAATGACAGATGAATAGTGGACTTTTTGTGGTGATCACTTTCTAAGGCAGCGGTTCTCAACCCCCCTTTGGGGGTCAAACGACCCTTTCACAGGGTCGCCTAAGACCATTAGAAAACACATATATAATTACATATTGTTTTTGTGATTAATCACTATGCTTTAATTATGTTCAATTTGTAACAATGAAATTGGGGGTCACCCCAACATGAAGAACTGTATTAAAGGGTCGAAGCATTAGGAAGGTTGAGAACCACTGTTCTAAGGTGTATAACACAGTGGAACCTCCCTATGTTATACACTTGAATCCAGTATAATAATGGATGTCAATTATACTTTAATTAAAAAAAGTTTTACATTCTAGAATAAAAATTCGACGTGAAAAAAAGTCCGTCAAATTTCACCTTCATGTCTTGGCACAGTGTTGAATGCAGTCAGATTTAAAGCAAATGAAGTGACATTTTCCTGCTTTTTTATAAGTTAAGAAATGTCCTGAGCTTTGTCCCAGACCCACAGCAGATCACCTTGCTCTTTCTTTATCAGCCTCCTGTGCCAAGTCATAATCAGATCATCAAGTTCAGTTTCTGACCTCCCAGATGCAAGCTGAGCCGTCCCTTGGGATTT
>NW_006383015.1:1633330-1635745 GCF_000327345.1 Myotis davidii | reverse complement strand
TCCCTCAGTCAATCAGACTGATGCAACTGAAGTTAGAAAAAACTTCCTTAGACAAAGCATTCCTGAATTTGCATTTGCCTGTGTGTAAAACCAAAAGAAATAAAGGTTTTGTCACCTGACTTAAAAAGAATGAGTGGTAAATGTCACCCGACAAACCTTCAAATCCATCATTCCTTTATACATTTACTGAAATATATATACCAATACATAATATAAAAATTACAAAATTTAAAAAGATTTTAAAATGTAGAATTGTAGCTTAAATGTCCAAATAAATAAAATTGTACAGCTAAAGCATTGCTGGAATAGACCAGAAGGAAGTCTAAGGGAATATATTTTTAACAAGCAAACATGTCAACTCATTGATATAAAAGGCGGAAATAAATGCTAAAACTGTTCTTGCCAGCTCCATGCATATTATCAATCACTTCTTCTGTTAAGTTGGGCTGGCTTGCTTAGGAGTTTCAAGGTGGTTGTTTGTGATTCTGATCATCTATTTATCCCATAGCCCTCTTTAATCTCCACCTTCTGCCTCCCATAGTAGCTCCTGACCATCACTAATTAACTGGGAAAATGCATTAATATCTATCCTCCAGCAGTTATCTAGTAATAAATACTCATGTTGCTTAATCATGCTCTATCTATAGTTCATACAACATCCTTGCATGTTCTCTAAGGATGCTTTTCAGACTGCTAACAAAAAACAGGATGACTATTTTTAATTCCATATGAAATGTAAAGGAAGTTATGCTGATTCCAAACAGTGCAAATCAGGCAGTATTAATTGAGCTGCCCTCATGTCCTCAACTAAATGCTGAGGCAGGTCACCAAAGGAAAGATAAAAAGAAATCAGCCTTTGCCAAGGAATAGGGAAATTCCAGCACATTTCTGCCATGAAGTTGTTGCATACCCTTTGGTCCATCATTTCTCTGGCTCTCATTTTTAGATTAAAATAACTAGATTGGTGGACATTATGGTCTCTCCAGCATTTCAAGTAATTCCTGTTTTCTGAGCCTTTAAGTCTGTGTGTGCTTTTTATTACACTCTAAGCGTGTCAGCGTATGAGGTGGAGACTAAAGGGGAAAAAGGATAAAACTGAGGGATAAAAAGATGAACAATATATATATGTGTTCACTGTTTGACCACAAAAGAGAAATCTGAAGTCAAACAATGAACACATATATATTGTTTACGGTTATGTGACTCATACTTATAGAAGAGAGATATTTACTTTTATATCCATTTTATTCAGAAAACTGACTAGTATTTGCATGCACAAGTAGTTTTGAACACTAACGACAATAGATTTAATCCAAAAGTATGTTAAAATTTTGCCAAAAGTATGAGCATACTTTTTCCAAAAGTATGTAGAAATTTTAGGTTCTTATCCTTAATTGCAATAGAAAAGCTTTTCTCTCTAAATGAAGATAAAACAATTACAAATCAAAGTCTTATTTGATGTATGTTTGTAAACAAGGGCAGACTCCTTGAACAATTTCCAAAAAGTTGTATTTGGAGTTACTTAAAGGCTTCCTTCCAACTATTGTTTAAACCACTAATGTTACAGATATGACATGGCAATGATAACTCTGAAAATAATCATAGGCTGAAATTAGCAATAAAATTATAACAAAGGGATGTCACATTGACATAATTTTAATTCATCATCATTAATTATTCCTCCAATATAATAATCTCTAAAAATCTCACATATTCAAATCCATTTCAGGAATTTGTAGTCATTTAGTGCAGCAGTTTTTAGTAGGCAGCATATTGCCTTTTCACTCCACTTTCTTTTCCACATTTGATTATCTAATAATAATATATTCAGTACACAGTTTAAGAATAACACACTCCTCTCACTTGACTAGAGTAGACGAAATAGACATGCATTGTTTATCTATACTATTCTAATTTCATGGTTAATATTAAAAAGCTACCCTGGCCAGTGTGGTTCACATGGTTAAAACATTGTCCCATGCACCGAAAGGTTGTGGGTTCAATTCCCAGTCAGCGTACATACCCAGATTGTGGGTTTGATCCCAGTTGGGGCATGCATAGGAGGCAACTGATCAATGCCTCTCTCTCTCTCTCCCGTCCTCTCTCTAGAATCAATGAAAAACACATCCTGGATGAGGATTTTAAAAAAATCGAATATGCATTCAGTTGTTCATTTAATCCCTAACTTTCTGCCAGGTATTGTTCAAGGGGTCATAGCTATATTACTACCCAAAACAAAAACAAAATTCCTCGCCTTCTGGCAACTTATATTCCAGTGTCTGGAAGGCAGATAATAAACATAGTAAACACACAAATTAACAAGTGCTACTTGAAGAGTGACAGTACATATGTTGGACTATTTTTTCTTACTAATCGTTCTGTATTGGTTATGGATAATGCATCTGGCCTCCACAC
>NW_006383015.1:1625399-1633167 GCF_000327345.1 Myotis davidii | reverse complement strand
ATTCCACAAGGATCACTCACTGGCCTTAAAGATGAGAGTGTTTCTGGGCCTGTTATGTGGATGTCTATTAGATGTCAAGAGACAATGTCAAGGAGGTCACGAGGTGCTTAGTAGTGCAGGGGAAAGGTCAGCACCGGAGATATAAGTGTGGTTTATATAAATAGCATCTGAGGCTGTGAAACTGGATGAGATCATTTAGGGAGTAACTGTAAAAACACTTTGGGGCATTTTCAGATTTGGAGATTTGGAGAAAAGGAGCTCATTCTACTGTTAACCAGCAGCCAAGGGACTGCCGTGATAACTAACGCATTAAAAAATGTCTAGAGCCCAGGTGAGTGGTTGAATGTCAATTTATGAACCAGCAGGTCATGGTTCAATTCTAGTCAGGGCACATGACCGGGTTGTGACCAGATCCCCAGAGTGGGGCATGCAGGAGACAATGAATCTCTCTCATCATTGTTTCTATCTCTCTCTCCCTCTCCCTTCCTCTCTGAAATCAATAAAGTATATATGTTTTAAAATATCTAGAATTTCACTCTTGTTCTCCTCTGCTTCATTCTGCATTCTGCATCCAGAGTGATCTTTTCTAAATAAAATCAAATTTCCCATATCCCCTCTCCCACCTGAAAACATCTCCTAAAATCCTATCTTAAGATCATTGGTTATTGTCTCCAGTCCCTGGCACAACATATCAACTGAAGGGATGCTCATGCAATCTTTAAAGGTAGAATGAATGAATAAAAATAATCTAAAGCTTTTCTAAAGATGTGGACCAATAACATATTCACATTCTTCTGAGATGCTCAAAGAACTGCACCCATATTGCCAGAAGTACCCTCACAATTGATATAGAAAATAACAGTACACTTCCTTTCTGAAAGGAATCTTTTAAATTTAATTTCTCTTATGTTTTGCCTACATTTTACATTTGTTTCAGAGAACCATCTTTTACAAGCAAGTCATGGAACCAGTTTCAGACATGGACAGTTTGTGTCTGATGAGTCTCAAGGCAAAGGAAAAGAGTGCGAGGACGTGCTCCGAGGACCAGTTTATGCATGAACTTGCACAAGGGATGACCTGCAGTTTATGATGCTGCTCCAGTTTACTATGATTATGGAAACTGGATTTGCAATAAGTAAAGGTTAGCCTGGGAGGAAGTCACAGAACCCGTGGAGAAAAGGAGCTCGCTCTGCTGGTCTCTGGAATTGCCACCTGGGGAACAAGGCTCATGCAAATGGGATCTCAGCCAGGCATGCTTCCTTTCTGGTGTGCCTACCAGCCAGACAATGTCTTTTCAATCTTTGGGCTAAAGCAATTTGTCTAGCCTGGTAAGTAGCTATGGGCCTCACTTTTTTCCCTGACTCAATATGATCTACATCAGAGTTTGAAAAGAAAAAGAGAGTGGTTGAAGAATTTTCCTTTTAGGTTTTCAGGTATAAACTGAAGTCCAGTACTTTGCTTAAGTCAAGTTCATGATATAAAAGACATATTCTTATTAAGTGTTGAATTTTGGAAGAATGTGGCTTCCCAACAGGTAATAATAATACATAATGATATGACATATTACATTATTATTTTTAAAAACTTAAATACTTTATCAAGATTGCCTATTATTTATCTGTACAACTTGGTGGAGGAAATATGATTAACAGCATTTTAAGAAAAATAAAAAGTATGATAAATAAAAATGATTTTAAAACTAATCTCTGTGGTGGAGTAAATTCAAATGCCACAAGTATAGATGCTTATCTTTCTTTAATGGCAGTATGCTTGGTAAATGGGCATCTTTCAAAGACATGGTATGATACAAGACTCATACATACAATATATTAAAAGGCTCTATAAAATGTAGTACACAGTTGCCTTCAATAGTAACCTCTTTTTTATAAGTTGATATGAAAGTGTGTGTCCTTTCAGAAATTTCAACTACAACTGGCTTTTAAAAGCCAGAAATGGCCCTGACAGGTTTGGCTCCGTGGATGCAGCGTCGGCCTGCAGACTAAAGGGTTCCAGGTTCAATTCTGGTCAGGGGCATGTGGCTTGGTTGCGGGTACATCCCCAGTGGGGGGTGTGCGGGAGGCAGCTGATCGATGTTTCTCTCTCATCCATGTTTCTAACTCTCTGTCCCTCTCCCTTCCTCTCTGTAAAAAATCAATAAAATATATATTTTTTTAAAAAGCCAGAAATGTTATCTAGTATAACAGGAAGCCTGAGGTAGGGCTACCTCAGGGCATTAAACAGTTAGGCTGCAGCTCCACCTTTTGGCATTCCTCTCAGCCCTACACCCTCTGTTTATATTCACTTTGTCCTCAGATTGGCTTTCCTTTTGGTGGCAGAGGGTGGCCAGCAACAACTGGAATGGAGACAGACTTCCCTGTGCATAGTCAGCTGAAAGAGAGAAATTAACTTTCTCCCCATGGGGAGATTTGGGGAGAAATCTTTTCCTTCATCTGTTTAGTCGAACTTGGTCACAAGCCTATCACAGCCGACCAACAACAGTTTCCAGGCACGTGCCAAGTGCCCGTGGGCTTCTCAGGACACCCCTCAAGCATGAATCCAGCTTCCCCTGAATCATCTGGGCTGTGGAGAGGGTAGATGCCTAAACAGAAAATACAATTTGGAAGGAAGAAAAGAGGAGCAGCTTCCGGGCAGGCAATCCATTAAAGATGGCCAAAATGAATCTAGCTTTGAGTCCTAAAGCAAAAACTTGTCCACAGGAGAATTTCTAATAACATGATTTTTTTTTGTTGCGTTTTAACACTCACCAATTACGTAATTTGGAATATTTAATCACTAAAAATAATCCTTTCTTCATCATTTCTGTTTAGCTGTATTATCCTTCCATTTTCAATGGTCCTTTCTTCTCCCTTATCTTCTGCTTCATCAGAGAGCCCCCATGGCACTCAGGCCATTGCTTTACATCCAGCAGGGGCCAAACCATGTTCCCGGCTGCTAAGTCCCGGCCAATTGGCTGCCTTACTCCTTGGCCTTTTGGCTAAGAGCAAACACAGCATCAGTTTAGCCAGTGTGACATCTTCTATCCAGGGAGTCTTCCCTATCCTGGCAGGAGGACAAACCCTACAGGCTAATTACTAAGCATGTGGTTTTTAATTAATAATGCCTATGATTAACATGGAACAATTTTTATCTAATATAGGGTATTATGTAGACTAAAAAAAATATTGCCTCAAAACACATCTCAAAACATGCTTGTGTTTACTGTATACAAGAAGCATATCTTCAATGGTTAACACACACGCACACAGTCACAAAATTAAGGTTTCTTCTATTGTATTTAGTAACGTTTAAGATTCCAGCAAGATCTAAGATAACCATATTCTCACATATTTTGAAAGACAATGAAGCCCTATTGGTAAATAAGATAAGTAAATAACCCTGTCCAGCTCTAACACTGCCCTTTTATAATAACTAGTTTTGGAACACTAAATAAGTGCTATGGGAGTTAGTAATTACACCTTTTTTTCTGATAGATAGAATTACAGGAGAGTGACAGTTGCTCAATTGTCTGCTATTGACCTAATGTGCTAAATTGGCTCAGAAAACAAAGCCCCAGGTATGTTTTTTGCTAATGCAAATGAAATTTCCATTAAAATTACAAATTTGTATATGTTCTAGTGAAAAGTAGTTTATATTCTCCACCTGGTTTGTCTATTTTGTTATTAATCTTTAAGAAGCTGATTAAGTTGTCTGGTTCAATCTTTCAATTCAATTCTTAAAAAATAAAAATTAGTAAGGTATAAATTGTAATGTCATCTGCATTATAACATATCCTTTGTAACATACCAATGCAAAGAATATTGCTGTAAGACACTAATAACACTAATTCTAATAGAACTTACTTGCTTTACATGAATTATTTTCATTATTTCCTCAAATCAACCCCATGAATAAGTATTATTATTATCTTCTTTATAGATTAGCAAACGGGCTCAGAGAGGCTATGCTGCTCACTGCAATTCCCTTTATCTTTGTGTCAAACATGCTATGGCGCTCTTAACTAGTGAATGGTCCAAGCAAAGAGCAGTTATGTGATGGGCAAGAACTTCTGAAGAATTAGAGGCAAGTGTAATACCCCACAGTTCAATAATGGAGAAACAGAGACAGGGATGAGTCAGGCAATTTGACAGCATATGGGTTTTAGCTCATATTACTTAACATAGGCGAAAGAATCTGAGATTCAGTGAGACTCTGGAGCAAGTCCCCCGGCAAGGAGTATTTTTCTCTAGTCTGGCATATCATAGTTGCTACTTTATTTAAGGAGAACAGTATTTTTTCCTGGTATTTAATGAGAATGGAGACTTGAAACTTGGGCCAAAAATCATTACATAGAGTAAAGGTTAAAATATAAAATAATAATTATAAGAATAAATAGAATAAAAATATTAAGATAATACTTATACAATCTTGAGGTATGGAATGACTTTTTAAACATGGCCTTAAAAAGAGAACAATAAAACAAAGTTATAACTTTGACTAATAAGAATTAAAAGAGGGAGAGGGAGTTAAAAGTAAAGCACAATAAAGAAAGCTAAAGAAAAATAGGTTAGCAACAGGTATGGCAGACAAATGCTTATTACCTTTAATATAGGAGAAAAAACGTCCAATTCCTAAACAGATATCACATAAAGAACTAAAGACATAAAAAGGCAAAAGAGTCATTGTAAATGGCCCAAAATAATTTTTAAATTCTCACCTTCACTGATAACAAAGTATAATTGCAATATTTTATTGCCTCTATGAAGAAATAATAAAATAATTTCTAAAACTCATTCTCCCCTTTTCACTTAAGCTCTGTTTTTATATTGTACTAGAGGCCTGGTGCACAAAAATTTGTGCACTCGGGGGGTCCCTCAGCCCTGCCTGTGCCCTCTCGCAGTCTGGGACCCCTCGGGGGATGTCCACCTGCTGGCTTAGGCCCACTCCCCGGGGGTCAGGCCTAAGCTGGCAGTCAGACATCACTCGGGCAGCCCAGGAGCCCTCAGGGGATGTCCACTTGCCAGCTAGGAGCAGGCCTAAGCTGCAGTTGGACATCGTTAATGCTGCTAAAGAGGCGGGAGAGGCTCCTGCCATCACCACTGTGCTGGCAGCCATCAGCCTGGCTTGTGGCTAAGCAGAGCTCCCCCTGTGGGAGCGCACTGGCCACCAGGGGGCATCTCCTGCATTGAGCATCTGCCCCCTGGTGGTCAGTGTGTGTCATAGTGACCAGTCATTCCCAGTTGTTCTGCTGTTAGGGTCAATTTGCATGTTACCCTTTTATTATATAGGATGTTAAGCTCTGTGCACATAATATTGAATTAGAAACTTTACACTAAAACAATTTGAAAATAAAATACATATATTAGTGTAAACAAAGTAGACATATCCAAAATCATTCCTATAGGACCTCTCCCAAATTATATCTGTTCAGCTATTTCAACCTCTTAAAAATTTCATTGGTCTGCTTTATAAATATTAATAGGTATCTCTCCTAAAATGTGTGATATCTTTGGAACAACAGAAGTGGACATTGTGCCCAGCTGGTGTGGCTCAGTGGTTGAGCATCGACCTATGACCCAGGAGGTGTGCAGGAGGCAGCCAATAAATAATTTTCTCTCATCATTGATGTTTCTATCTCTCTCTCCCTCTTCCTTCCTCTCTTCTTCTCTTCCATCAATAAAGTATGTATTTTTTTCTAAGTGGACATTGGGTGGAATCTTCATGTTTCATGTAACACATGGTGATAGCCATTGTCTTTCAGACTCCTCCAAATTCAGGGTCAGAGGTCTGGTGTTCATTTGTGGTTCTGACTAAGTCTTGCTTTCTTCTCTTAAATCTGAATACTTACATATATATTTAATACATCTTTATGTAAAGGCTGAATCTACTACAAAGCCAAGTATAAGCATTCCATGTTCTCTTTCATTTATAAGGAATACATGGGGAAAAGAGTATGGGCTTTGGAATAGGAAAGACTGTTTTAAATACTGGCTCCACCACTTACAAGTTTTGTGATCTTGGGTAAATTATCTAAATCTTAATTTCTTCATGTGCAAGTTAGAATTATAATACCTTCTTGCAAAAGTTTAAGAAGCTTACAAAGTGTTTGGCACATGGTAGGCACTCACTAAACAGTAGCTATTATTAATGAAACAGGTGGAAGATTATTATTTTATTACTGTAATGTATTGAATTGTGCCCTAAAAAAAGATATGATCAAGATCTAATAGCCAACACCTGTGAATATTAACTAATTTGGGAATAGAACCTTTGTAGATAAGATCAAGTTAAGATGAGGCTGTACTAAAATAGCATATGCCCTAAATCCAGTGGTTGGTGTCCTCCTAAGAAAAAGAAAGGGTACAGAGAAAGACACAGAGACAGACAGAAGACCATGTGATGGTGGAGACAGAGATTGGAATGATGCATCTAAAAGCCAAGGCTAAGGATTTCCAGAAGCCACTAGAAGCTAGGTAGAAGGAAAGCCAAATTCTTTCCCAGAGCCTTCAGAAGAGGCATGGCCCTATAGACACCTAAATTTTTTACTTCTGGCCTCCAGAACTATAAGAGATTACATTTTTGTTGTTTTAAACCACTTTGTTATAGCAGCACTAAAAAACTGACATAATAATTTAGCCTAAATTCTCACTTGGGTGTTTGTATATCTTTTAAATCTTAATACTCTCAACAATAAAAATAAACAATAATAATTTTAAAAACTACATAATAGGAGGAAGAAAATGGCTGCTGACGGGAAGGTAGACTGCAAGATAGTGTGTGAGAGAATGAAAGGAGAGTGTGTGGACGTACGGAGAGTGTAAATTTGTGGGTGAGCGATAGCTATACTCCAGGGGACAGTTGGAGACTGCCGGACTGGGCTCCGCTGACCCTGACCGGGCAGCCTCCACTGCTGCTGAAATCTCTTCCAGAGTGACCAGCTCTGCTGCAGAGACCATGCCATCTTGAAGGGGAGAGTGGCTGTTATTGGAAGCATATACATCCCTGGACCCTGCAACCACGGCACCCAGGGACCAGCTACGAACCCAGGAACACCAGATCTCAAGCAGTGCAGATATGTGAACTCGGACAAGCCCTGCTCTTCCTCATGGAAAGGTCAGATTTCGCTTAAAGAAAGCATCATTTTACTCTATCTCAACTTTACCTTTATGTCAACACTCCATCCCTCACTTTTCCCCTTTTGTTGTCCTGTTCTCTTACCCTATTCCTGCATTAGATTTTCCCTATTCCTTCTTTTTACCACCTTTTAAAAATTCATCCTACTTATAAATATAATCTCCGATCCCCTACTCCAAGTCCATACACACCTCTCTCTTCACCTTCGTTACTATCAATTTTTCCCTCTCTTCCCTTTTTTGTTTTGCTTTGTATTTTCTGTTGTTATTGTTTTGTTTTTGTACTATTTTTTTGTTTTATTTTGTTTTGTTTTGCCTTGCTTTCTCTCTGCTCTATTGTTCTTGTTTGCTTGATTGTTGATTAGATTGTTGTTGTTTTTTGCTTGTTTATGAGATTGTTTCCCTTTTTTGTTTTTTGTTTGTTTTGTTTTTGTCTTTATTTTTTGGTTCTGTTTTTCCTCTCCTTGCTTGTTATTAGTTGTTGTTTGCAGTTTGCATTCATCTCTGGGTGTTTGTTGTTGGCATTCTCTGGGATTAGTTGTTGTTCTACTGGAGTTTTCTCCCCATATAAATAGTTCACCCCCCTTCTTTCTTATTCTCTTTCTTCTCTCCCTTACTTTTTTTCCTTTTCTCAATAT
>NW_006383015.1:1623647-1625286 GCF_000327345.1 Myotis davidii | reverse complement strand
CGTCTAGAAAAAAAATTAAAAAGCAGGAAGAGAGCCTAAGAGAACTTTGGGAGAACACGAAATAAAAAAACATCCGCATAATAGAGGTGCCAGAAGGAGAGGAAACCAAGCAAGGAATAGAAAACCTGTTTGAAGAAATAATGATAGAAAACTTTCCTGATATAGGGAAGAAAAAACTCACACAAATCCAAGAAGTTCACAGAGTTCCAAACAAAACAAACCCCAAAAGACTGATGCCAAGGCACATTATAATTAAATTGTCAAACACCAACAACCAAGTAAGAATCTTAAAGGCTGCCAGAGAGAGACAGAAAGTTACCTACAAAGGATCCCCCATCAGATTAGCAACTGATTTCTCAACAGAAACACATCATTCAAGAAGGGAATGGAGTGAAATATACAAAGTCATGCAAAGGAAGGGTCTGAATCCAAGAATACTATTCCCAGCAAGGCTACCAATCAAAATTTATAGTGAAATCAGGAGCTTCACAGACAAAAAAGGACTAAGGGAGTTTAGTACCACCAAACCAGCAATGCAAGGAATGCTGAAGGGTCTGATGTAAAAAGAAGAAACAGGAAATGAAGAAGGAACACAGGCATAAAGAATAAAAATGGTGACAAAAAAGTACCTATCAATACTAACTTTAATATAGGCCTAACCAATGGACACAGACAACAGGGGGATGAGGGAATGAGTGAGGGTCATGGGGGGTAATGTGGGATAAAGACACATATGAAATAACTTAATCAATAAAAATAATAATAATAACTTTAAATATTAATGGATTAAATGCTCCAATCAAAAGACATAGGGTAGCTAAGTGGATAAGAAAACATGACCCTGCTGTCTACAGGAAATCTACCTCAGAAAAAAGGACTCACACAGACTGACAATGAATAGATGGAAAAAGGTTTTTCAGGTGAATGTAAATGAAAAAAAAAGCTGGGGTAGCAATACTTATATATGACAAATTAGATCTCAAAGTGAAGGACATAACAAGAGATAAGGAAGGCCACTTCATAATACTAAAGGGAGCAATACAACAAGAAAATATAACTCTGGTAAACATATGTACACCCAATACAGGAACACCCAAATGCATAAAAAAAAACTTCTGGAGGATATCAAGGGAGATATTGACAGCAATACAGTCAGGGTAGGGGACTTTCATCCCCCACTATCACCATTGGACAAATCCTCTAAACAAAAAATCAGCAAAGAAATATCAATCCTAAATGATGCATTAGATCAGATGGAATTAATTGACATCTCCAGAACATTTCACCCCAAAGCCACAGAATATACATTCTTTTCAAGTGCATATGGGTCATTTTCAAAGATAGGCCATATATTGGGTCACAGGCAAAGCCTCTTCAAACTCAAGACGATAGAAATCATATCAAGCACCATCTCAAATCACAATGGCATAAAACTAGAAATCAACTACAATAAAAACAATAAAAAAAATCAAACACCTGGAGGCTAAATAGCAAGCTATTAAACAATGACTGGGTTACCAGAGAGATCAAAAAAGAAATAAAAAGCATCCTGGAAACAAATGACAATGAAAACACAACAATCCAAAATCTATGGGACACAATGAAAGCAGTCCTGAGAGGGAAGTTCATAGCTCTACAG
>NW_006383015.1:1575420-1621398 GCF_000327345.1 Myotis davidii | reverse complement strand
ATATCCCCTTTGAAGAGAATCCACCACAGCACCATAGGCTGAAGCTGATAGCACAAAGCTAAATCATATAGGTTTGAAAAACAAAACAAAAACTTTTGCCCATGGCATCAAAATAATTCTAACTAATTTCAAAGATGGTATTGAGTGGGGGGAGGGGGGAGACATGTGTACTACTATCTGTACTACTTTAAACAATAAAATAAAAATAAAAATAAATAAAAACTACATAAGAGTGATGCCAGTTGATAGATTGGGCCCATTAGAAATCCCCTTTGAAGAGAATCCACCACAGCACCATAGGCTGAAGCTGATAGCACAAAGCTAAATCATATAGGTTTGAAAAACAAAACAAAAACTTTTGCCCATGGCATCAAAATAATTCTAACTAATTTCAAAGATTGGGTATTGAGTTATGTACCTAATTAACTTTACACCTTTGTGTATATAACTGTACATACCACAATCACTTCTTGGAAGTCATAGAAATGATGATTAGTGCTCAAAAGGCCATATTCTAAGAATTGATCCCCCCTTTTAAAAAAATTAGTGAAAGAATGCAAGAGCCCTGGCCGGTGTGGCTCAGTTGGTGTGTGCACCAAAAGGTTGCTAGTTCCAGCACATGCCCATATGCCTGGACTGCTGGCTAGATCCCTGGTCAGGACATGGGTGGGAGGCCAACTGATGTTTTTCTCTCACATAGATGTTTCTCTCTCTCATTTTGTAAAGATTGTTTGGCCCTGGCTGGTGTTCCCTGTGGTTAGCGTGTGGCCCACACATGGAAAGGAAGGTTCTTGGTTTGATTCTGAGTCAGGACACAAGCCAGGTTGTGGGCTCCATCCCCAGTAGAGGGGAGTACAGGAGGAAGTCGATCAATGTTTTGTTCTCACATCAAATAGAGGTCTCTTTACCTCTCCCTTCACCTCTCTCTAAAATTCAATAAAAATATTTTTGAAAAGAAAGCATTACAATTAAGGAAGTCAACTCCATAAATTATGAATGATGCTGACTACCTGACAGATGTTAGCAACAAATCTACAATAAACTTTCATTGACCTCAAAGGTTTGGGGTTTTGTTTTTTGTTTGTTTTTAAATAAAGTAAAATGAAATATTCCTTTCCTTTAATTATGCAGTTAAGTTTATGCAGGTCTATCTTATTCTGACATGTTTTTCTCCTCTACTAAAAGGCAAAATAGAAGAACTTCAAATATTTTTGAATGAATTTTGGCAATTGGTTCCTTGTTGTTGTTTTTTTGTTTTGTTTTTTAAAAAACAACCTTTTTAAGGATAAATCTACTCAAAGAAATAAACAGCAACAGTTTTGGACTTTGGGAAAATGTTAATACCAGCACTAAAATTTATTCTGTTAATTGCCCTAATAATCAATAAGTAATTTTCATTCTAAACTAGGTTCTTTATGTGACTTAAATAAACCAACTGAAGATCATTTACATCTCAATAACAATTCCTAATAATGTCACATCATTAAATTCCTCCCTGGTTCTCAATAATGTTGGTTAGTGACCAATAAAAGGACTGATTACCTGGGTCAGGTCCTCAGGGCCATAGAGTGAACCAAGGGTGAAGGATTTTCTTGTTAAACCATGATTCTGAGTGAGCCTTTCCTCTCCTGGGACTTTTGCCACAATTTAGCTGCATAGTTGCAGACTAGCCTTGTTTATCTCTCTCTCTCTCTCTTTCTCTCTCTCTCTCTCCCCCTTCCTTCCATATTTGCTTTTCAGTAAATTCATTTTGATCCTAGCTGTGGCAAAAAAAAAATGTATAAAGGGAAGAATCTTCTGCATCTTATTTCTCATTGCATATGATTAATAGAACACACTATATTAAAGAAAATTCAGAAGTACACCGAATTTAAGGTTCTTTATGCTAAAAAAATAAATGGAAGAAGTAGATAAGTAGATATTTGGGCATTATCTATGTATGTAGATTAATATAGACCTCCTATTTGGACATTATTTCTAAGAGAAATATCTTGGGCCTATGTTTCTAGATTATTGATATTGACTGAAATAAATAGTCACTAGCTTCTTTATGCTGTGCTATATAGTTGTAATAATGTAGAATCCACTGTGTATCAGGTAAATAGTGTTTTTAAGGCTAAAATGTATATAACTAAAATAGTGAAAATCATTACTATTTTAAAATACATTTTTAACAATGCTTTTGTGATACTAACACACTTGCTGATAATATTGAAATTTTTATGTTAATTAAACAACCCCTAACCACTGGGTACATTTCAGATATGTAAACTTTGTAATTACCTCCATTATTGAAATAGCTGGCTTGATTTATTCTTGCCACATTGTAGCTTCTGTTATTTTGTCTTTAGAAAAACATAAGTCCCAGCAAGGGAATATAAAACTATTATTGTAAATTAAATATTAAAGCTAACTTATTTTTGCATAAGAATACTGTCAAATAATGGTGATAATAGTTGCTAAGATAAAACTATTTTTGGCTTTTTTTTTAGAAGCACAAATTAAAATCCAATTTTCCATGTTGGTGTGTGTGTGTGTGTGTGTGTGTGTGTGTGTGTAAATTGCACGTAGTTAGTGTGCATAGTTTTACTGATGGTAGTAGCTTAAGGGGGGAGCTATTATAGTCTTAGTTTGGCGATTAAGAAATACAACATTTGTTGAAGGGCTAGGCCTTTTAGTCTAGAATGGATTAACACTTGATCCTTCCTTAAGCATTTTTATACAGGAGTGCATTATCCTTGGAGCCACCCTGGGCTCCATGCCTCATTAGCCTGGGTGTTAGATAAATCAAAGGCAGCCTCAGAGACAAAGATAAGCAAACTGCAGGCCAGCAAGATGATGATGTATGGATCCAGGAGGCTAATAGGAAAGTATTGACAGGAAAATGGTGTGCTTATCCTGCAATCACCGCATATTGCAATGAGAGCTCCCAAAAGCAGATGGGATACACTTCAGGGAATGCCGCTACAAGACTGTTAGGCAGAAATGGATCCTTGTGTTTTAAATTCAAACAAGAACTTAGTTTCTTTTTAGCAGCTATTCCGTTGCATTAGAATGTGTAATGGCACAGGCTGCAGGAAACACTAAAAAAAGAGCCCCATTTTAGGAGAGTGAATGTTGGAATTATTTTCATTCAGGAACATACTTTTCTCACCAATATAATCTTTATGTAGCAAGGAATAAACACTTGCTCATGCTTTCCATGATTAGATATGCTCTATTAGTCTTTTCTACTGTATGAATTTGCTTCTTGGTACATCTGTTGGGTTCTGAAGGAACACCACCTGAGCAGATTTTAACATGAAAGAAAATATACTGGTATATGTATATATACATATATATGTATGTATATATATATTTGATTATTTGATGTGTGTGTAGCTAAATAACATTTTTAGATTCTCATCTACAATTACTATCTTAAATTGAATTAGACTTTTAAGATTATCTACAGAGACAAGCTCAATGTCTTGTACTTATGAGTTTTTTCCCCCTCTCTCTTTTGGAAAGCATGCATTTTGTATATTGTTAAGCTAATTGTTCCATTTGTAAAATTTAAAAATGTAGCATAAATGTTAATAATAATATGATGACCCTCTCCATTAGAATCACACATTCAAAAAACATTTGTAAATACTCATTTGACCTGAACCTGCTGGGGTACTGCTGTGGGTTGAAGGTTAACTAACAGAATTGATTTTCCAAATCGTAATGTACTCATTCAATCTCCTTTCCTGGCTCAAAATAGGGCACTGATTTACTCTAAATGATGGAACAGGGAACTTTTTTTCTGAAATAAGAGCTGCTATGGGTTGTCTAATTCAACTCTTTTATTTCCAAGACCACGGAAACCAAAGCTAGGCCTGAATAGTTATTTGCAAATACACACTAACTCATGCACCACAGTTCTTATGGAAGTGGGTCTGCTTTGTTCTCAGATCTCTATATTAAAATGATAGATGAGGGTCGGACTATTAACAGAAGGTAAGCCAGAACCATCAAGCTAGGCCAAGAGAAGAAATCATAGGACAGCCTTGCAAATTAGAAAACAAAATTCATGATAATTGATTTGTGAATTTTGCAGTTACTGGAATGTTCTATGTCATCAGATTTTCCCATATTTAAGACACTAGAAAGCTTTATCTTATATACTATATGTGTGTGTTTAGCAAAACTGTTATTATTGGAATAGGTAGTGTATCTTTACATTTCTGAATCCCTTGTTCAAAGGCAAGTACAGAGACTTGAAGATTTTGTAGTTCAATTGCATATAAGGGGGATGAGCAAAGAATCAATGAAACTCCATTGCCAAGTCCAAACTTTACAGATGAGAAAGAGGAGGCCTCTTGGTATGAAGGAGAGAAATTGTGTCTCTCCTATTTTTCCCAGCCTGTACTTACTACTCACTGTACTTACTCCTTACTGAACTTACTACTCATTGTACTTACTACTTAATTCTACCCTTCTGCTTCCTTTTCTCTAAGAATTTCTGACTTACCACTTAAAAAGAACTATTATTTTGGCAAATGTGGAGATTATAAAAATCTTTCTGAATGAAAAAGATTACAAATATACACTTGCTATAAACAGGTAAAATAAAATGTCAATTGGTTTACCTGTTAGAAAACTATGCATTGTCTTAAGCTCAGAGAAATAGCTAGGAAACATATTTTCAGTTTCAGCTCTTAAAGTTTTCTTGTCCTTGGCTAGAGGCATATTGCGCACCCCACCCCCTCACTTGAAGAGAGAAAATGGTCAGGTGGTACATCAGAATTCACTGCAGATAGCTTGTCAAGTTGCTTTTTTTGTTGGTGGTGGGTTGTTGTTTAAATGTAGATCTATTCGACAAAGCAATTTAATGGTAATTTTAAGAATAATATATAAGTGCATTGCACACAGGGTTTTTAAATCATAGTCAATGATGTCATGTGTCATACTTCTGTAGTTACCCAAACCTCTATCTTTAAAATTATAACCAGACACTAGTTTAGAACTCATATCAAGCCAGCAGTGCTGATCCTCAGAAAGGCACCCCTTCTCCAGTGAAACTAACTCCTTACTTAGGAAGCTGCAAGGAAATCAGACATCCAAGTAACAAATTCAGGTGCACAAAGGAACACTGGAAGGAAAGAATCAGACAGACTCCCTCCCCTAAACGTGCTGCCTAACCATGCCTTATGCATCAGTTTACTGGTGTTGATAACTGTCATTTACTTTACCTAAAAACAAAACAAAACACCTTACAAACTTCCAGCCAGCGGAGGTGCCCTCTTCATCATGGTCTGCCTTTGTTCCGTGGTCCCGGCTGCCTTCTCTGCACCGCCCATTAGCCCAGGGAACATTGTGATTAATGCACACCTCCATGGCCCAGCCTATGGGCCTGGCCTGTGGCCGCTCCCCCAGCAGGTCCCCAGCGGTCACCGCTGTCCCTGCGCCTTTAACTGCCTTCCCTTCCTCTGCCTGCCCCGCAGCCTGCAGCTGGGCCTCCCAGTGGCCTGCCCGACTGCCTCCTGCACCCTGGGACTCGGGCAGGGTGCATTCATTACTCATCTGTGACAATAACCCATCGAGTAAGATGTAGAACTCAATTCCAGCAGAAAGACCTATAATGTCGGAGTCAAGAGGTTATCGCTGGGGGACCTGCACCTTGCTCCTCACCTCGCTTATCGAGAGCTTTACAGCCTCTGCTGGGGCCAGCATCTTGTAAAGCTGAGGGAGGCAGATTTGGCCTCAGATTAGCATACACCTTCCTAAGTGGTGCTACATTTAATTAAAAAAGTAAACCTTAGTTAATCCTTTTGTGTGTGTGTGTGTGTGAGTGACTGTAGTGTAAGAAAAGAGGCGACGTACATTGTACAACCTGAGTGGACCAAGAAGAGGAAAGGAAAGCAGGGCTGCTGTTTCTAGCCTCCTCCCCTCCTGGAGAGGCCAATTACTCATCAGTGCGGGGGAACCCTGTGCCTGTGCCCTAGGATGCTCATCCCACACACACAGGCCACAGGCAGCTCCTGGTGCTTAGCCTGCAATTTAATGTTTGCAACTGCGTGATCAGACCCCGTCTCGCTCTGTTCTGGCCTTTCATATCTTCCTTGGAGGGGCAGTGTGTTTGAGTTAATGACTGAAGTTTTGATGTGTGAATCAAAACCGAATGGAGCATTTGCCACTTCCAGGAAATGCTGATTTGATGACAATTAGAAAACTTAAAAAGCCCAAGTGCAAGAGATGGGACCAGGATAGAGAAGGACAACCCTGGAATATATCTTTGCATCACTTAACCATCTTCTAGAACCACTTACATCCAAATATTAGTGAGATGCAAGTATTAGACTCACTTCAATTTTATTACATTAAACAGATATTCACCAAATTGTAATAATTAACCAGACATAAGAAAAGATTCATTACACTTGTTACGAAATTTCAGGTCATGACCACAATATAATCGAAAACCAATCGTGCAATTAAACACTGTAAACTGCTTAAAGTATTTTTCAGTGGTTTCAAAAGGCTTATTCCTTGTCAGGTAATATTGCAAAAACAAATTTTAGAATATTGACTTTTAAAAATATGTGAAATTTTAGTGAGAAGTGGTTTAAGAAAGACTAAAACCAAGCAAAATAATATAAACTCAGAGTCTTGTTTCATGTTCGTGCAATGATAATTATCTTTTTTTTTCTAAGCACTTTGTCATAACATAATTTTCCTGAAATTTTACAGGGTCTTAACCTAAATTATTTGGAAGTTACCCTCTTCTAAACAACACAATCTTCAACAGCTTTGCCATTTTCTGGTTCTGAGTTTTATGCCATTTCCCAATTTCCCAATTCCTCCTATTACTATTTCCACTTTTGTCAAGCCTGTGCCATTTTCATTCAAAATATCTTAAAATATAACAGAAGTCACCATCCCTCCCATGCATCTCCCTGTTAAATAAAAAAAAAAAAGAGTATTCCAGAAAGCAAATAGATATTTGCCTAGAAGGTAAGAGATGTCCTAAGTCGGCATTTCCACAGAATTCTGCAAAGTGTAGTTCCTTAAGATGTTTATAAAAAAATCAATAAAATATATTTTATTTTAAAAAAGATGTTTATAGTTGTTATTTTTTTCTTACATAAATTGAATTGTTATTTGGGTAAGTCTGAGTTTAAAAATCTCAACATCTTCTCAGAACCTGTAAAATATTACCTCATTGCAATACTCCAAGAGACAAAAGCATTACATGTTTCACAAATTTATTTGAATGTGGAATCCTTTTCAGGTAGCATTTGTGAAGGGTAACTTCCCATAGAAAACACTTGGAAAACCCTATACCTTCACTTTTTCTGGATGGTATACTAGGGAATTTTCTAATATTGCAACTTCTCTTTAAGGGCCATATGGTAAGAGGCAGGATAACATAATGAAGAGCAAATGCAATAATATATGCAAAATTCTTAGAATAGTTCTTGGACCCTACAAGATGGTATTAGTTGTTATTACTATAAAAAGTCACCTTCTTTCTGATGCCTCTTGAAAGTGCCCTAGGCAGACTGCTACCCCCACCCCTGGCTTCCCTAGCACTCAGTTCATACCTCTATCAGAGCAGTTATTAATTACTTTATAATAATCACTTTCCATAGTGTCTCTC
Organism: Myotis davidii; assembly: GCF_000327345.1. NCBI lineage: Eukaryota > Metazoa > Chordata > Mammalia > Chiroptera > Vespertilionidae > Myotis > Myotis davidii. The sequence goes on along the minus strand of NW_006383015.1, from coordinate 1,613,771 downwards.
CACTGGCTTCTTTTTTTAAAAAAATATATTTTTTATTGATTTTTTACAGTGTGGAAGGGAGAGAGATAGAAAGTTAGAAACATCGATGAGAGAGGAACATCGATCAGCTGCCTCCCGCACATCTCCTACTGGGGATGTGCCCGCAACCCAGGTACATACCCTTGACCGGAATCGAATCTGGGACCTTTCAGTCCGCAGGCCGACGCTCTATCCACTGAGCCAAACCGGTTTTGGCTCCACTGGCTTTGTAGAAGAGAGCCAATGTCTACCTTATTCTTCCACCTTCACTTCCTAGTACCATGATGAGCACATGGTTGGTATTAATAAAAGTTTGTTAAGGGAATGAATCCGTCAATGACTGAAATTATATTCACCTTTCACATTAAAATATAAAATATTCCTAAATACATGACAGGATCAAGATCTACCCTTTACCCCCTCAAAGAAATCAATGACAATTCAACCATATTATAACAAAAATATCAACAACCGAATCAACCATATATGAAGGCTGTTTTGTGCTGGGCATTGTGTTAGATAGTCTTACATATCTCATCCTTCTAATCTTCAAAACAACTCTCTGAGACTGATGTTATTATCTCCACTAGATAAATAAGAAAGTCGAGGCTGGAGGGGCTAAGTGGTGTGCCCAGTCTTGCAGAGAGTAAAAGGTAAAGCACAGATTTAAATCCAGGCAGGCCTGAGTCCAAACTTGTAAATTAGCTTCTCTGCTCCACTGTCAAGGAAACTAAATATGAAGCAGTGCTCCATGCCCTGTGATTTCTTGCCTCCTTGCTCAGATAGGTCTTCACTAGCTGAGACAAACAAAATAAAGTATAGTAAAATAAACACTCCATTCCCCCGACATTACTTGCCATTCTTAGAAGACAACGTAGCATGGTGGAAAGTCAGCAGATTACAGCATCATTGCTTTGTTTTTGTAAGATTAGTTTCTCTAAGTCTCAGTTTTCTTATAATGGACATGACATTTATTTTGTTTTTTCAGTTAAATATAAAAATCAAGTACAATACCTATTAGATACTCAAAAGATGATATGATTAGCCCTGGCTGGTATTGCTCATTGGTTAGAGCATCACAGGTTTGATTCCTGATCAAGGGCACGTAACTGGGTTGCAGGTTCAATCCCTGGCCCTGGTCAGGGTGCATGCAGGAGGCAACCAATCAATGTGTCTCTCTCACATCGATGTCTCTCCTTCTCTCCCTCTCTCCTACCCTCTCTAAAAATCAATGGAAAAAATAAGCTGGTGAGGATTAACACAAAAAGATGACATGATTATGATATATTCTCTTCCTTTATTTGGGAGCCATACTTTCTAACAGGGAGGCAGAACCTTTGGATTTCTCCTCCCATCTCACTCTAATCCCCTTTTACCTCTTCTGACACCATTTATCTTAATCTCCTCTTGCAGATTTCATCACTGACCTTCCAGTTGTTAAATCCAATGTTTATTTCTCAATTATTATTTTCCATGACTTCTGCAATGTTTACAAATATTTTACAATATTTTCTTTGGATTTTCCTATTTAAGAAGTAATCTCCATTTACTATTAAAGTTTTAAATTATAAGTAAAATATAAAGAGGAAACTAAAATCACCCATATACTCATTATTCAAAATTAAAGCCATTAATATTTTGGTTTATTTCCTACAATTATATAAATTATGTATATAACATATGTATATTTAAATTTGGAATAACACTATATAAAAAGTTTGAATCCATGTATATTTATTTAATACCATAACATAAACACATATTTAAGTTTTCTTTTAAATCAAAATATTAACAGCCAAGCCATGTACTATAATTTACTTGACTCTTCCCAATTTATTTTGAATATAAGCATTATAATAAACATTCTTACATATGAACCCTTTACTGGCTATTTTGCCTTGAAATATAATACTTAAATAAAAAATATATTAAGTGGGGGCAGCAAGTATATGGGAAATCTCTGCACTTTCCTGTCTGTTTTATTGCAAATTTTAAAACTGCTCAAAAAATTAAATAGTCTATAAAATATATGTATCAACATTTATGAATTCTTTTTATTTTGTTGATCCTCAACTGAGGATATTTTTCCGTTTATTTTTAGAAAGAGTGGAAATGAGAGAAGGAGGGATGGAGAGAGAGCAAAACATCGATGTGAGAGAGACACATCAATTGGTTGCCTCACACAGGGAAGAGCCAAGCTCCAATGTATACTCACAGAGACTAGATAGGGCGCCCTGTAGCTTCAGAGAGTAATAATATTCCATTACATGGAGAGCTGGTCATGACCTTCCTTACACTTAAGCAAATGGATGTAGTGCTGAAGGCCAGGGCAATAAGGAAGGAAACTCATCTGAGGATATTGTCAGTCAGCCCTGGTCTCTACCCAGGCAAATGACTTTCGTCACATCTAGCTCATCATTTCAACACTTTGGGGAGAGGTTTTCGTTCCTCTCTCACCGCAGAGTCAGAATCAGAATATGACCTGTCAGACATGAGGACAGTGTATTAAGGAAGCTACCGTAAATATGGATGGGCACCTCTATATAAATTTTATAGTTAATTCTATATTAAAAATGACTGAGTGCGAGGTATATGCAATGTTAATAAGATAATGTATATGCTTGGCTAAAAGTAAATATCAAAAAGAGGCCAAAACTCTAAAAATCTCTGCATCCTATGGTAAACATAGAAGCCATCCAGAAGGCTTGTGAGTTACATAGGTCTGAGCAAATCATAAGATCTGATTTTTTAAAAAAAATTCTCTATTAATAGAAACACAATTAAGTATTCTATTGGGGTCATTTAGTTGCTGGGATGTAACTACTGGAGGCCATTTGGCCCATCCATCCCATGGATAAAATGTATCTGAGAGATGTAGAAGAAGGAAAGCTTAAGAATAGGATTTGAGTTCCTGGATCAAACTGGGCCTGAATTTAAGAGGCACTCCCAGATTTCCAAGTTTAAGAAAGTTGATAAATATCCTTTGGGAGTTTAAATTATTAAGTTAGGTTGGGTTAAATTAAAAATTAAATATTAATATTACTACAAAAGGATATAAATAAAATCATTTTCTTTCTGTGTTTTGTCTAAAGTGTCTACAAGATTCCAACAGATGAAAAAGAAAACTTATTTAAAGAGAGTTGAAGGCATTTGCTTATCTTTAATTAGAAGTCAGTACAGTGCAGTAGATGGGAGGAAGTTCTAACTTTGTATCACCTGGGTTAAACATTGGTTGCACCAACTGCTAGCTGGTGATCTTGTACAGATTATGAAATGGCTTTGTGTCTCAGGTACCTCATGTGTAAAATAGGGAAAAAATATTAGTACCTGCCTCATAGGCACAACTGAAGTAGAAAACTGTTTTACAAAGACATTATAAGGAAAGAAAACTATAGACCAATACCTGTCGTAAATATAGACACAAAGATCCTCAAGAAGCTCGCTGATGTGGCTCAGTGGTTGAGTGTCCATTTATGAACTGGGAGATCACTGCTCAATTCCCAGTCAGGGCACATGCCTGGATTGTGGGCTTAATCCCCGGTAGGGGCATGAGGGAGGCAGCTGATCAATGATTCTCAAAATTGATCTCTCTCTCTCTCTCTCTCTCTCTCTCTCTCTCTCCTTTTCTCTTCCTCTCTGAAATCAATAAAAATATATTTTTAAAATATCCACAATAAAATATCAGCAGATCAAATCCAACAATGTAGGAAAAAAATTATACACCATGATTTATTAGAATTTATTCCAGCCATGCAAGGCTGGTTCAACATTCAAAAACAATTCATGTAATCTATCACAACAACAGGCTAAAGAAGAAAAATCATATGATCATATCAGTGGGTGTAGAAAAAGCATTTGAGAAACCCAAAACCCATTCACAACAAATTAAAATTTAAAAAAATCTCAATAAGCTATAGAGGAAAACTTCCTCAATTTGACAAATAATATTTTTAAAATCCTGCAGACAATATTATACTTAATAGTGAGAAACTAGAAGTTTCCCTGCTAAGATCAGGAACAAGCAAGGATGTCTCCTCTCGCCACTGTTTTCAGCATCATATTAGAAGTACTAGTAAAGCTATTAACAAAAGGAAATTTTTCCTTGGAAAAAATAATTAAAGGAAACCAAAGGGACATATATTGGTAAGGAGTAAATAAAATTATCTTTATTCATAGATGATATGATTACCTATGTAGAATATCCCAAAGAATTTAAAAAAAAAAAACCAACTCCTGAAACTAATAAGTGATTATATAGCAAGGTTGTAAGATTCTCATTGGATTTATTTAGTAAAATTATAAAATTGAATAATGGATATTCCACAGAGAGAATATCATGTAAAACCCAGCTAACTGAGCAGATTAACCCCTCTGCATACACACACACACACACACACACACACACACACACACACACACACACACACACACACAGATACATGTTCACAAACACAAAGTCCATATGGTCAAATTAAGGCTCAATGAAGATAACTAGGAAAGCATATTTCATGGAAGAAGGAGGATAGATATTCTTATAGTAACCTGTTAAGGTAAAATGAAAACTGAAAAATTGTATTTTCATGTTTGCTAGCCAACTGATGTTTACCACACAATTGAGTCTATGATCTTTATAAGTCACTTGCAGTTGCCTTTAAATGTTAGCTATACTATCTGAGTCAAACAACTAATGAGAACAAATGGGGTCAGCTCTAAGGAGAAGTGATTCTAGGAATGCAGGGTTGGAAGAACACCATTGATTGATGTGCTATTGGTCAGAGGGGCCTACTCAGAAGTCATCAATGGTTAAATGTCAGCCTTGGGGGCATATTGAGTGGTGGTCCTCTCGGGGTCAGTTCTGCACCTGGTGCTGTTTAATGTCTCCATGAGTGCCTCCCATGACATGCTCTAGAATGTGCTTCCTAAGCTGGTGCAGAGTTCGGCAAAGACAATTTTTCATGATCTATGGTGGGGAAATAGAAAAATGTTCAAACAGGGTGACATACAGAGGGAAAGTGTAAGGAAATTTATTTTAGAAAACAAATACCCTATGTATACCATAAACTGGCCCTGCTATGAAATCTCCACCCTGGCCCTGAATTCATTTCTTTGCCTGACAGACTGTCCCTAAGTGAGCCTGAGCAGGGTCTCTACTCTCCTGAATGAAACCATCTGAGAGGTACTTTGTTGGATTGAGCCCCAGATGAAGAGCCTGGAATGGATTGGGCCAGAAAGATCCTGAAATGACCCGACATGTAAATTGGTAAAATTTCTGTGAGCTGTGAGTAATGGAGGCTCCTGGTATCTCAAGATCAGCTGGAATAAAAAGTGTTCACAATGCTCAGAATTTCTTTGATGACAAAAAGCAAAAACCTTATGTTATAATATTTTCATTGATTAGCTTATAAACCTATATTTCTTTTTTCTTCAAAAGATAAATTGTATCCTGGCAAGTGTGGCTCAGTTGTCCTTGGATGAGGATTTTTTTTAAAAAGATAAATTGTCTTGAGTTATATTTTTTATTGTACTAGGCTTATTAGTGACATAATAACAAGTAGCAATAGAAATTATGAAAATGAAAAAGAAATCATTATTAATTAGAATGAACAAAGAAAGCTCCACTTTGGAGCTGAGCTTTGGAAGGAAGCAAGTATTTGGATAAAAGAAAAGAAGGGAATTTCTCTAAAAACACTAATAAAAATGTGCTCTAAGGCAGGACTCCTCAAGCTCAGTACTATTGCTTTTGGGGGCTGAATGATTCTTTGTTGTAGGAGTTGTCCTGTGTACTTTAGGATATTTAGCAGTATCTTTACCCAAAACATACAATAGTGTTTCAGGGTTGTTAGAACCAAAAATTTCTTACAAATGTCCTGTGGGGGAAACAAGGGAACAGGATGACACTATTACCCATCACTGCCCCCCTCCACACACACACACACACACACACTGAGAACCACTGCTGTAAAGGAGAAATATTAGAAATCCAAAAGCTCTTTTTCTCAATAAAAAATCTTAAATTATAGTAAGATTCAATGATTTTGTCAAAGTTAGAAAACAAGCAAGCAGCAGATTCAGGACTAGAACCAAGGGCTTCCGGCTCCTAATTCAGACTCTTTCATAACCTAATTGCTGCTTTGAGTTCTGGAGGCCTGGACAAAGTCCAGGGGAGCAGGCTTGGGTAGTCTGTTTCCAGCAACACCAGGCACATGAGACACCCTTGAATGTACTGTGGGTGGTTCCTATGGCCCTAGAACCCTGCAGAGCGTGGGTGGATGATATACTCTGAAGCTCTCAGGACAGATTTATTACTATGTCAAAGTTAAAGTCAGGATAGTGAGGGGAATAGGAGAAGTTTGTGGAGGCAATGAACCCCCACCTCAAGCTGAAAGTAGTTTTAATTCACTGCTGTAATTTCTGGAAATTCAAAGTGGATGAATGGATGCCTGGGGGAAGGGGTTAGAATGGAGCAGTCCCCACTACCTTTCAAATTAGGTAATAAAGGCCTCCTTTTGTTATATAATTATAAATATAACAATAGCTTTCATAAATTAATGTGACCCACACCTCAAAAATATGGGTGAACACGGAAAGCCCAGAGATAAAGTAAAAATTAATAAATTAAATTTTATCAAATTTATAATTTTAGAGCATCATAAGACACCATCAAGAAAGTAAAAAGACCCCCCCAAAATGTAAAACTACCCACAGAATGGAAGGAAATGTTTGGGAATTATATATCTAATAAAGGACTTTTGTCCAGATTAATATAAAAGCCATCACAACTCAATAATAAAAAGACAAATAACAAATATACAGATGACTTAGATATTTCTCCATAGAAGATATAGAAATGTCCAATCCTATTTAATAAAAGGCTAATATGCAAATTGTCCCCTCCACTGGGAGTTCAACCAGGGGGCAGGGCCAGCTGGCCAACCACCCACGGCCTTCCCCACAGCCGGCCCCACCCACAATTGACCCCCACCCCCACCCCAGTCAGGGGCGAGGCTGGCTGGCCAACCACCCACAGCCCCTACCCCTGGCTGGCCTAGCCCAATTGGTCCTTATTGGGGCAGGCTGGCCGGACCCCACCCATGCACGAATTCATGCATCGGGCCTCCAGTAAATATACAAAACAATGCTCAATATCATTAGTCATTAAGGAAATGCAAATTCAAACAATAATGAGATACCATCTCACCCACTAAAATAGCTACAATAAAAGTTAGACAATAGCAAGTGTTGCTGGATACAGAGAAAGTAGAGCCCCCATACATTTCTGGTGACAATGTAAGCTGAACAGCCACTTTGGAAAGTATATTAATACTCTCTTAGAAGACTAAACACAAATGTATCACACCACCCAACAATTCCACTCCTAGGAATCTACCACAAAGATATAAAAACATGTCCACACAAAAACTTGTATAAGAGTGTTCAGAACAGTATTATTCACTCCAGCCCCAAAGTGGGAATGAGTCAAATGGCCATCAACCAGCAAATAGATAAATAAAATGTGGTATATCCATACTATGGAGTACTGCCATCAATAAAAATGAAAGGAATACTGATACATGCCATATGATTGTGCCTCAAAAAGAAGCCAGACACAAAAGAACACATATTGTATAATTCCTTTTATATAAATTGTCAAAAAAATAGAGTCAAATATAAAAAGACAAAGTAGAGTAGTCATTGTGTAGGGTTGACTTAGGAATGAAGAATGACTGTAATTAGGTACAAGGTTTGTTTTCAAGGTAGTACAAATGTTCTAAATATGCTAAAATTCATTGAATTGGGCACTTAAAATGGGTGAGTGTATGGTATATAAATTATATCTGAATAAAACTTTAAAAAAACACCTTCATGAAACAGCAAGGCACCTGGGGAGAAAAAAGTCACAATATACTTCTGACACAGTGTTACCCACCCCCAAAAGTGGAGGAAATCTGAATTTTTGAATTTATAAAGAATAATGAGTAAAAGAAGTAATATTACATTCCCAAGGGAACATTTCTTAGTGTGCATCATTAATATGATATAGCTGATATGAAGTTCAGACTATAATATTTAAATCAAATGACAGGTGGAGAGCTAGAGGATTTCGATAAGGGCTCTTTATTACAGTGAGTATAATTATAGAACAATTTATACCCCATATCAGTTTCTAATAGCAGTGTCCCCAAGGGAACAAAAAAAAGTGATGAAAGTTCAAATAGAAAAACACTGTGCCAAAAGACTAAGAGGGGAGAAGCATGGTTTTAAAATGGTTAGGGAAGAAGGTCTCTAAACCGAAGTGATATCATGGCAATTTCTTTGCAAATGTAGAGTACAAAGATAAGGGGAACATAATATGCTACTGTGGGTAGATAATAGCAGAAGAAAAGTAGATTCTTTCCTCTGCTCAAAAGCTTCCTGTGAGTCTTGATTGCTAGTGAGCATTCAAAGGCTTTCCTAGTATAATAATCTATTGGTATATTTGCAGTTTTTCTAGACATCTTCTAGAAGTACCACTCCACTTTCTGTGTGCTCTTGACCCTCCGTCCCTTCATTCCTTTTTCTTCACACACCATGTCCTTTCTCCACCTCCACCCACCATCAATGTCCTTCAGTGTGCGTTGTCTTTCCCCAATCTTCATCAGTTGAAATTTTACTCCATTTTCAAAGCCAAACTTAAAAGTTCCCTTCTTCCATGAAGCTTTCCTTAGATTCCCCTTCTCACCGGAAATAAGTCTCTCCTGTATGTTCCTACAGCACTGTGTATATTTCTCCTGGCGTGTATCAACTCTTGTTATAGCTCTCTGTGCAACCGTCTTATTTACTTCAATATTATAAAGCTCCTCAGGTAAAGCAGCCTTGCTTACTGTCTTCGTATCACTACTAGTAAGTGCCAGGAAATGGCTAAGCTCCCATTACATTCTGAAGGAAATTCACAAAGGAAGGCGTAAAGAAGATTCCATCTGAAACAACTAATCAAATTTACCAAATCGATATTGTATATCAGGTAGTTTCTAATGACAGTGTCCAAAGGAACCCAATCAATTACCAAATTAGAAGTGATAAGAGGTTGACGCTCTTTATATATTTATTGTTATTAGCAAGAGGCAATGTCACCGGAAAAAGTGAAAGAATAGCCAGTCCAGCGTGGCTCAGAGGTTGAGTGTCCACCTATGTGAACTAGGAAGTTAGGGTTTGATGTCTCATCAGGGCACATGCCTGAGTTGCAGGCTTGATCTCCATTTGGGGGCCTGCAGAAGGCAGTAGACAAATGGTTCTCTCTCATCATTGATGTTTCTACCTCTCTCTCTCTCCCTCTCCTTTCCTTTCTTTTTAAGTAAGAGAGAGAGAGAGAGAGAGAGAGAGAGAGAGAGAGAGAGAGAGAGAATATATTTTAAAAATGAAAATAGCAAAAATCACTTAAAAAGTGATTGTAGGAATCGATATAAATTCCAACATTATTGAGATGTTATCTATGTAACAAAATAAATAAATCTGGAGGCATTTAGAAGAATTGACATAAAACAAGATAATTATTCCATGTAAACTGTTAACCCCATTAACAGCATTTAGCAGTACAGAGAAAAGTTTTGTAATAAAAAGGAAACAAAATCTAAAAACCTATTTGTGGTAATAAGAAGAAACTCTGCAGGGTGCACATTTACTGTTTCAATCAGTCATTCAATCAAGCAAACAACCCAAATATATTCAGTATACTACACTCCAGAAACTGGCACTAGATGTCGAGGAAACAAAAACCTGTTCCTAAAGACTGATATATTAAAATGTTAGTGAAATTAAGTTCTATATATTTAACTTAAATAGACACTCAAATCAGCTTATAGGCAATTTAGAGAGTGGAGTGGTTCAGCAAAGGTTTAATAGAAAAGGAAGCCCTTGAGTCTGGAAAATCTTGAAGGATACATAGGCTGCCATTGGTGAGGATATGGGGAAGGAGAAAGGAAATTAGGAGCAAAAGCACAGAACTGGGGAACCATCAGTGTAGCCCTGGAACCACAAACATATCATATGTCTGAAATCCAGGGTGCCAGGGGAGATGGAGAAAGGGCGTAGTTGGAGAGGTTTGCTAAACTAAGAAGTTTGAATTTGGGGCAATGTGGAACCTTTGAAGACCATTTGAAGAGCTGGCCATGTACTGGTAAATTTGCATTTCAGATGAAGCACTTTGGTGGGGAGGAAAATGAATTAGAGGCGAACAAGACTGGAAATGTAATTAGGAGACTCTTGCTGTACTCTAGTCTAGAGATGATGGAGGCTTGGCCTGCAGTAGAGATTGACAGATTGCAGATATATTTAGGAAGCTGATTCAACAGGACATGGTGATTGATGGCAAGTGGAGAAGAGACAATGAGGAGTCAAGGTTTTGGGTTAGGCGATTGGGGAGTGTCATTTTGTGTTGTAGAAAAATGGAAGAAGGAGCGGCTAATGGGAAGACAGTGAATTCTATTTCTGACATCTTACGTTTGAGGAAAATGTGAGACAACTCCGTGGCAATTTCCAGTAGGCAGTTGGATTGATGTGTCTAGAGATGAGAGAGAGGTAGGGCTGAAATTAGATATTTAAGAGTCAACTCTAGTATTTGTTAATTTACTCCCTGGTAGAGGGCAAGAATTTCAAGGCCAATGTGTAGAGTTTGAAGAAAACTGAGTCTTGGAAAGAACATCAAGAAACATTGAGTTTCAGACAGAACCACAGTAGCCAATCACAAAGTGGAAGAGACTGCTACTTCAAAGGAAATGCTTTTCCTCGGCCGTGTCTGCTGTGGTATTTCACACACATTGACCCCTGACAGAATTTTATTCCCCAATCTGAGTCTAGTAGAACTCTTTCTGGCCCTTCTTTCTCAACATTTTAACAAATGTTGCCATGAAAATTCTCTTTCTAGGAGTCTTAGTTCTATAGGAACAAGTTATGAATAACTTTATCGCTCCTTAAGATAAGAAAAATACTTTGGAAAATCCTCTGGCACAAGAAAGAAAATTTGCAAACTCTTCTGTCCCCATCAGAAAAATTAAAAGCAGGTCCATGCCTTTTTTCCCCTATGCCAGAATTTTTAAAATACTGCAGTCTATTTAATTTAACTACTTTATTAAAAAAGCATTCATTACTAGTCTACCTTTTGCAATTATCTGATCTGTCTGTATATGCCACTACAAAGGTAGGCAGATAGGAAGTCCTAATTTGTCCAATTTATTTGTCCAATTTAAGCTGTAGAATCACATGATTGATAATTTTGGGCTTGGAGGTGGTTCAAGGATCATAAAAAATTCCTATTCAACATAGTACTTCAAGTCCTAGCCAAAATAATTAGGCAAAAAAAAGAAATAAAAAGCACCCATTTCAGAAAGGAAGAAGGAAAATTGTCTGTTTGCAGATAATATGATCTTATATATAGAAAATATAGAGATTCCACACAAGAAAACTGGTAGAACTAATGTATATTAGTAATATTTCAGGATACAAAATCCCCATACAAAAATCAATTGTATTTTTATATATAATGACAGACTACCTAAAAAAGAAATAAAGAAAACAATCCCATTTACAATAACATCAAAAATAATAAAATACTTGTGAATAAATTTAACCAAAGAGATGAAAGATCTATACACTGAAAATTATAAAACATTGATTAAAGGAATTGAAGAAAGTACAAATAAATAGAAAGGTAGTCATGTTCATAAATCAGAAGAATTAATACTGTTAAAATGTCCATACTACCCAAAACCTTTTAGAGACTTTATGCAATCCTTATCAAAATTTCAATGGCATTTTTCACAAAAATAGTAAAAGCAATTCTAAAATTCTGATGAAATCACAAAAGACCCCGAATAGTCAAAACAATTCTGAAAGAGAAGAACAAAGCTGAAGGCATCACACTTCCTGGTTTCAGATTACATATGAAGCTATATTAATCAAAACAGCATGGTCTGGGCATAAAAACTGACATAGACCAATGGGACAGAATAAGGAGTCCACACATATACAGCCAACTGATATTTGGCTATGGAGCCAAGAATATTCTATAGAAAAGGATAGTTTCTTCAATAAGTGGTGTTGGGAAAACAATATTCACATGCAAGGTAATGAAATCAGACTTCTTTATCTTACACCACTCACAATAAACTCAAAATGGATTAATGAGTTAAATGTAAGATCTGAAACCATAAAACTCTTAGAAGAAAGAATTCCTTGACATTGGTCTGGGAAACAATTTTTTCAATATAACACAAAAATAACAAGCAGTAAAATTTAAAAATAAGCAAGTAAGACTACGTCAAACTAAAAAGCTTCTGCACAGCAAAAGAAATCATCAAAATGAAAAGGCAACCTATAAAATGGGGAAAAATATATTTGCAAACTATATATCTGGTAAGGGGTTAGTATCTAAAATACATAAGAAACTCAAGCAATTCAATAGCAAAATAAATAATCCAATTTAAAAATAGAGGACCTAAAAATACATTCTTGAAAAGAAGACATACAAATAGTCAACAGGAACATGAAAAGATGCTCAGCATCACTAAGCATTAGGGAAATGGAAATTAAAATCACAAGGAGTCACCACCTCATGCCTGCTAGAATGACTTTCATGAAAAAGATAAGAAATAACATATATTGACAAGGGTGTGGAGAAGTAAGTGTTGGCAGAGATGTGGAGGAAAGGTAACCCTGGTGCACTGTTGGTAAATTGGTAAATTGGTATAGCCACTATGGAAAACAGTATGTAGGTTCCACAAAATACTAAAAATAGAACTACCATATAATCCATGAATTCCACTTCTAGGTATGTATCGAAAAGAAATCACTATACTGAGAAATATCTGTAGATACTAAACAAATGTGGTAGATACATACAATTCACAATTGTCAAGACATGGACACAACTTAAGTATCCATAGACGAATGAATAAATCAAGAAATGTTATATAAATATTATTCAGCCTTAAAAAAGAAGTATATACAGGAGGAAATCCTGTCATTTGTAACATGAATGGATATTTAGGGCATTATGGTAAGTGAAATAAGTAGGACAAATAACTTTATGTTCTCAATGTTATGTCAAATATATTTTTAAAGCCAAATTCATGGAAACAGAGAGTAGAATGGTGGTTGCAGGGAATGGGAGGTGAGGGGAATGGGGAGATGGTGGTGGATGAATACAAACTTCTCTTTGAGGTGAGAAATAAATAAGATAAATTCAGCACAGTATTATTGAAGATTAAACAATTATTGAAGGTTAGCTGTTATTTATTATTAATAGCCAAATAGTTAATTCCATAATGAAATTATGTTATATAATTTGCTAAATAGACAATTTCTGGGGATCTAATATATATAGCAGGTGACTATAGTTAAAAATATTTTATTGAAAACTTGAAATTTGCTGAGAGTAAACCTTAAATGTTCTCACCACAAAAAAGTGATGAATGTGTTTACAACCCTTATTGTGTTATTTATTTCACAATGCATATGTGCATCTATTTACTAGTATTGTAAACATACACAGCATTTTATATCAATTATATCTCAATAAAGTAAGACCTGGGATGAAAGCAAAGAGGATCCAAGAATGATGCATATAAGGGTTTTTTTTATACTTTATTCTCTATTTTTGTTTGCTTAGAATTTTCTTTTTCTTTTTTTAAGTTAAAAGACAGAGAATCCCAGATCAAGAACACAGACATAAAACTCAATTTGCCAACTAATCTGGCCAACTAAAGAGAGGCAGAATGATTGAATATATAGATAAGAATGTCAGCTCTATAGACAAATTCCTGGATGTAAATCCTAACTACACCACCATTTACTCTACTGTTATATGATCTTGGAGAGTTTACTTAACCTCTCTGTGCCTGTTTCCTTATGTACAAAATGGTGATAATAATCGCCATCTCTTTGAGGTAAGAATTAAATGAGATAAACTTAGCACTGTATCTACTACATAAAACATTATTAGACATTTGCTACTATTAATTAATCTTATTTATTAATATTAGTTCAGTATTATCTTATTTTCTAATTTTATAACACAACAATTAATTAACTAATAGTTATTATTAATAATAATAAGTAATATTCTAATCCAACAGATTAGAATAAGGTGAAACCAGAAGGAAGATTACAATCAGAAAAGAGAGTGGTCAAGAATAAAAAATGTATGTTTCATCTTCTATTTGTCCATCTATCTATTCACTAATCTATTTCATTTTTATTTACTGTTTGGAAACCTATTTTGGATATCTTCATCCCCTATTTGACATTAGAACTTAGATAATCCCACTAGTCTTGATCCAGCAAGTTCCTCACAGGATCTACCTAAATTTAGTTAACGTACTAATGAAAATCCCTTTAGCCTTGTTAAAAGGCAGCTGTGTGCATATTAACCAATTGGGAAACCTTAGGGTTCCAAAGCCACAGTGGAGGGATGCTGATAGGGTTGGGTGAGACCATCTCAAATAATTATATCCTTTAGAAGCCAGAGAACATTGTTTCCATAATTCAGTTTAATTCCCAGAGCTTCAGAGCTTCACACAATGCCTGGTGTTCAGTAGATACTAAACACATGTGGTAGATACATACAATGAAATATTACTCAGCAATAAAAAAGAATGAAATCCTGCCATTTATGACAACATGGTTGGACCTAGAGGGTATTTTGCTAAGCAAAATAATTCAGATGCAAAAAGACAAATACAATATGATTTCACTTATATGTAGAATTTTTAATTAAAAATCTGAAGAAAGGGATGAACAAAACAAAACAAAAACAGACTCATAGAAACAAAGAACAAACAGATGGTTGCCAGAGGGGAGAGTGGAGGGATGGGCAAAAAAAAGTGGAGGGGAACATAGTCAATAATAATGTGATAACTTTGCATGGTGACAGATGGTTACTAAACTTAGTGTGGTGATCACATTGTAAGCTATATCAATGTTGAATTAATATGCTGCACACCAGAAATTTATACAATATTGTATGCTGCTATAATTTTTTAAAAGTTAGCTGAATGAATACATGAATAATCAAACAATAAACAATGAATTTGCATTGAGACCTTATGGTAAGAGAGAAGGAATCTGAATTCCCCGACATTTTCATCCTAAATTCACTTGAAATTCCAACAAGTATGACTTTATTGCAGAACAGTTCAACTAAAGCAGTGGTTCTCAACCTTCCTAATGCCGCGACCCTTTAATACAGCTTCTCATGTTGTGGTAACCCCCAATTTCATTGTTACAAATCGAACAAAATTAAAGCATAGTGATTAATCACAAAAACAATATGTAATTATATATGTGTTTTCCGATGGTCTTAGGCGACCCCTGTGAAAGGGTCGTTTGACCCCCAAAGGGGTCACGACCCACAGGTTGAGAACTGCTGAACTAAAGTCGATGGCTCTTTGAAGCCAACTGAGCTTGGCTTTCCTGGCTTGGGTGTGCACCCACCAACGGTGCTGCTCAGACCCCGGGAAGGCCTGAATGTGTGGAGCCAGTACGGGGCCTTACCCCAATGCACTCTCCTTCCCAAGACCCTGCAGGAACCAGGCTGGTAGAGGTCACCTCTGTGGGCTACTCAACTTTCCAGCCTCAGTTCATGATTTTCATGCTTAAAACTTCTTTGCACCAGGGGGACAGTCTTCCTATCCCATTTCAAATATTGGCTCTCTGTGATGAACGATTTTTAAAGCATCAAACCTCTTTATTTTATCTAAACCAAAATGTCCCTTTGTTCTGCAATGCTTTTGGTGCTAATATGTACCACTTACTATAAGAAATTGTTTTATAAATTTTGTTATTTTAGTCCATACTTCAACCCTGCATGATAGACATTATTATTCCCATTTTACAGATAAGAAAAAGTTATTAGAAAAATTAAATAATTTGTCCATGGACATATAACTAACAAAACCACGAATCAAATCCACTCTCTTCTAAAAACACAGGCAAGTTCCTTGTTATCTGGCACCATGGAAAATCTAGAAATAGACTCGGAAGGATAAATAATCAGTCCTGCATAGAGAAAACTCACGTGTACAAACACATTAGAAAAAGAAACCGAAAGTATTCTTTTGGTTTTAGAGTTCTTATTCAAACAGAAAACGAGGGCTCATGGGGGACAAAGAAAGGAATATTCAAAAGCTCTCCTCTATTTCTCCGAAGCTGAGCCAGGGCTGCTCACAACAGGAGCCCTGGGCCAGAGTTTGAATCTTCAGTCCACTCAGCAATCACAGCTTTTATTTGAACACAGTGCTCTGTGGGTTTATGTTTCTTTTTTCCTAGGAGCCCTACGTCTCTGCTCATTTCGAATGGTTCGTTTTTCTCTCGCTTGCAGCAGAGCCTGAGAGAACAGGCTGCCAGAGAAATGGGACAATTGCAGCACAGAATCTGCAGGCTGGAGGCAGGCGGGATTGCAGCCAGGGCCAGGGCTGGGCGAGCTGGAATCAGGAAATGTGTCCGAGGTTTCCTGGAGCTCCCAGGAGCCAGGGACCTACCGCCAGATACTTGTCTGCATGTGTCTCATAAATTATGGTTTTGAAAGACTATCGCCAGTTGTATGACCATCTATAGAAAACCAAACATTTGCACTACCCCACCCTTCCCCCCAATCTCTTATGAGACATTTTTTTATTTTATAAAGAAAGTCATGTCATCTATAGGCTAACCATGAACCACGATAACCAATACATATTTTTTGTGCTACATCTTCAGCTTAATTATTCACAGCTCAAACGATCTTCATTTAATGACCATTTAGAGCCAAAACTAGATCGAAAGTTTCTCAACTATAACTATCACTGACAAAAACCCAAGTGTTGGTCAATCTTCCTAGCTGCTTGCTAGGAAATGGTATCGCTGGGGCCATTTTTTACAAAGGACACAAATTTGGCTCCTCAGAACAGGGAGATAAAAAACAGATGGATTTTTATCTATTCACTCAAAGTGGGGGGGAGGGGCCAAGTGATTTGTGTGTTTTGTGTATCTCTGTTGGAGTACAATAAATTGATTGAGAGGGTTGTTTTGTTTTTGTTTTTTGGGGTTTTTTGTTGTTGTTTTGTTTGTTTTAGGAAAAGAAAAGCAGTATCTGAAATAAATCAACAGCCATCCCTTTGGATGCCAGCTGACCTGGATGGACATTTAGTGCTAGATTTAAAAGGCTTTGTTTACAGACAATTAAAAACCACATAAATTTAAATTGTCAAAAACGAAATGGTTTCCAAAGCCTCTCACAGCCCAATATCCCCTCCCAGGCCTGTGCAGGAAAGACCCAGAGGCAAATACAAAGCCACTAACCCAAATGCCTGTGGAGTTTGCCAGGAAGCCAGGTCCTGCTGCTTTTGCTGCTTGCTACAGCTACTGAAAAAACACACCTCATACAGCTTCCAAAGCAGGTTCTCTGAGTGCTAATCAGACGAGGAGCCATCAGCAGACGACCAGGGAGAGTTGCCCCCATGAAAGTACTCCACAAAGTGTGGGATTACTGCGAGGCAGGCCTTTAGGCAATCAGTGTGTTTGAATTTTCTGTGCACACTCCATTTTCCCCACCAAAGAAACTAGATTTAAAAAGTCATACCGACACAAATGATTGTCCTGGTTAAAAGCCTGAAATATTCCACATTGTTCTTATCTGTGTATTTTACTTCTTCCCCATCCGCATGGGGCAAATGGACATAAGCCTCAGGAAACAGGGGCTCCACAGGAAAATAAAAAACGCCCTTGCATGTTTGCACCAATATTTGGCGCTGATGTTGATGAATAAGTAATGATGTGTAGGTGTTGATAACATTTAGACACATCTCTGATTGGTTCTGACACAGGTGCTCTGTGGAGGATGAGGTTTGCAAGTGGAACACGGTCAGGCGAAAGCCACGGTTTTGGGCTGTCCCTCACAGATGCGGGGTTTTGCACCTGTGTTTGAAGTTGCTCTTTCATTTCATTTCTCTGCAGAAAAGCCAGGAGTGATGTTCAAACTGGGAGCACCTGTGTTTGGGGCCAACTTGGACTATTTTGTGTCCTGAGTGCGGTCTCTTGGATTCATTATTTAAACTTAACAAGAAAACATTTCCCCCCTCCCCCCTTGGAGTTTTGAAATTTGGGGTTGAAATTACAATCACATCTATTAATATCACTACAGGACCAAACATATGCAAATTGTTGTACAGCTTGCTTGTGTTGTTCAAACACTTGCAAATGCTATTAAACAAAATGCAAATGCTATTAAAAATCAGATGAAGGCTGAAATCCTGCTCATTGACCAAAATATTTGCTTAAATCACAAGGTATTTTTCTTATGTTAGTGTTGTGACACTTAGGCACTAGGGGCAACTACTAATTTAATACAATCTTACTCTATTCTAAGTTAAAGGCAGAAATTGAACAGCATCACCAACTAAATTAAAATTTGGAAGACTCTTATCTCTAATAAACTGACAACAATATTGATAGATTCTTCACTCTCTGCTTAATTGGGTTAAGAACATTAAAAATTCTCCAGTTTAAAATAATGTCTTTTGCAACCGTATCTAATCTTTCATTCCCTAAGGTTTAGCCAGTGACAACTGGAGGCAAATCAAGAAGAATTTATCACCCCGAATCATGGCCACAAGTCTCATTAAAAAAATTGCAGGGATAACAATTAAATGGCATGTTCAAATTCTTTGAACTTGACATTGGTAACTCTAAAGGCTAAGAAAGTACATTATGTAAATCTATTAGTTGTTTTAATGTTTTAGCCAATTTTGTAATACATAAATTACATTTTTAACAAACTTTTAATGTTTTGAACAAATGCAGGGAGAAATGATATATTTAGCTATCTACAAATAAAAAAAAGTCTGACCAAAATTCTACTGACAAATTCTACTGATAACAGCATTCTGAAAAAATATATTTACTATTTAGACTTTAGATTCAATCAAGCAATAATGTGTGAAGTAAATATTGTAGAATGAGCACAGATAAAATGTTACATTGGTAATGATTTTTTGACAAATAATAACTGGCTGTAAAAAATTTTCAGAATTAACACTTGTTTTATTTTTTTATCAATTAGCTCAGCCTTTGATTTGAATTCCCCACCCTCTGGCATAAAGGAGATGCCTTTTCTTTTCTTTAAACAAAGGATTATTCTTCCTCAAAAGGGGTTTTGTCTAGTTCTTTTATTGTTTTATGTCACACAGGGGAAAAATGCTTTTGAGGCATCACTACTGAATTTAGCAGGGACGAGAGTTTACTGCTATATAATCATTAGTCAATGCAGTAGCTGAAACCTTAAACAAAAGAAAACAAACTACAAACAGGCAAGCATCCCCTGAAGGCACATCAGAACACCAGAGAGGGGCTGCATGGATTTCAAACAAGGTTGCCCAAGCATGTGCTAAATATTGCTGCTCTTGACTTCAAACTGCACACCAAGGAATACAGTTTCACCTTCTATTCCGAAACAATACTGAGAAGCAGGGGGGCGGGGAGAATAGAAGGGGTGTAGCAAATGCACTTTACTCTGACTCTGTGGCAACTTTGTGAAAATTATATTTCAAACCCAATAAATATCTCTCAATATAAAGGGTCCTATCATAAAGTTATTAGAAAGCGATGCTTGAATTGCCAGCATCTTTCTATCTTGAGCCTGGCTTTGTTACTTCATACCAACTACTACCATCTACAGTCGCAGGTCTATAATATAGTGAGCTGTATGCTGCTGGAAATCTTGGGAAAGGCTTCTTGCTTTCAAACAGACTGATAATGTTCATATCAGTTTCTCAATGATGAGGGTCAGGATTAAAACGTGTCGATGATCTATTCCTGAAGCAGGCAAATGAAAAAAACACTACTTTGTAAAACTAAACAGAGCAAAAAACCCATGTTCATAAAAGTGTGAGCAAGAAGGGACAAACAGGAAGCAGTAATGTCATTTTTAAAGGCAGGCAAAATACATATGGAATACATTTCACAGATGGGAACCCATGTACTGGGGACTAAAATAGAGTGTGATACAACAAAAATACCTTTCAAGTCAAAATTTTTCATCTAAATTATTTCTTAAAATTATTGATTCCTTTCTCTGGGTTGTGTATGCGTGTTTTCTTTTTTATTACCACAGTCATTATTGTAGTTTTGGTTTTTTTATTACTCATTCTTGCTGGTTAAAATAGAGGTAAAGTTAATTTCATAATATAAAAAGCCAAGTTACACTGGTTTCTAATCAGCATTTGCCAGGCTATGTCAGGGCAGGAAATATTAGTCCACAGCAAAGTGCGTTTATGTGTTAGGCATTCCCAAGCCTTATGCACACTTCCTTGCTCTCTCCCAAATAATTCTTACTTTTCAAAAATATTTTTAAGTAACCACAGGTTAATTGGTTATCTTACAGCTAATATAACAACCTATAAAATTCTAAATTACACTGATTTTCTTGGTTTTTGGTATTATGTGACAAGAATTCAATGGGCCAGAGAATAGGAATTTAACATCATTTAATCATACTCTCAAAATACCCAATCTAAAATTCTTGACAAGGTAAAATATCACTGATCATAGTACTGATTATTGTTTCCACCATAACGTATCTTGTCTAGGTTTGAGATTTTCTTCCTATTTTTATTTCTATAAAAATACTTTGTATTAGCTTGGAACACCCCAAAGTGTTTCTTTTCTTCTAGTCATGTCCTCTTCACATTTAGTTAAAAAATATGGTATGAAGTTGTCTGCCTGGGAGTTGGAGAGGTAATTTTGAGTGTCATGTTTAATTTATACTTTTGTTCCCCAAAATTAAATAATTACTTCATAAGTTTATGAAAGCACTGTCCATTTCAGGTTCTACCAATAGTTGTGTAGACAGTTATTCCTTGAGGGGAGGGGCTCAGACTATTTTTTTAAATTGAATTTATTGGGTGACATTGGTTGATAAACTTACATAAGTTTCAGATGTACAATCCTATAATACATCATCTGTATATTATATTGTTTGTTCACCACCCCAAGTCAAGTCTCCTTCCATCAATGCCTCTTTATCCCCACTCCCCTTCTCCTCTAGTAATCACCATACTATTTATTGTCTGTGTCTTTGAGGTGCATTTTTTGTGGGGGTTTTTTTTGTTTGTTTGTGTGTTGTTTATTTTCTTAATCCCTTTACCTTTTGCACCCAGCTCTCCAGCCTCCCTTCCCTCTGATAACTGTCGGTCTGTTTTCTGTATTTATGAAATTGTTTCTATTTTGTTTGTTAGTTTATTTTGTTCATTAGAATCTTATCTGACCCAAAACCAAACCCCCCCTTGTAAATCTCAATTAAAAAAAATTATTAAATGAATGAGTGAATCAACCAATGTATTAACAAATGCCCTGCCCAAGAAGGGGTGGAAATCAAGAAACATAAAATAATTGCAACTTGAGAAGACTTAGTTTGACTGGGGGAGAAAATCTTTAAAGCCTATATCCCATATTTTCCTGAAAAAAAAATCTATAAATGATAGAGATCATCACATTTTAGGGGAAAAAATGACATAAAATTATCTAGTAAGATTTATTTTGAATTAAATCCCATAATATAAAATAAGTATGGGTATCAGCTAAAAATAGTAATGATAATAACAAACTTTATATAGAACGAAAATAATTATCAGAATCATTGCTTACCAAATCTGATTTTGTTTTCCTTAGAGATCTGGGTATTGACATTGTGTCTAGATATGCACAAAAGATTGGTTAAAACTGATTAAGTGCCAGTTACCTACCTGCACCATATAAATATTTCAATTACCTTTCTGTCCCAATTACCCTTTAACCCACAGCAAGAGGATTTTTTCCTAAATGATTTAGATTGCCAAAACTCTGTTTTATCTATTAGACCTAAGTATATCATGGCGATAAAAAAAAAAAAAGTGTTATCTTCCCATAAAAGAGTTTTCATCTATTTGATTTTATCTAGGCAAAGTTACTCTTCATCACAAAAGTCAAAAATAACTTTTACAGATAAAATTAGAAATCAACTTTTTGGCCAGAGGTACTTCTCTTGTGTATGCCAAATGTCTTAGTTTTCAGTGTCCTTAAAAGATCATAAAAGTATTATTACAATGCTTGCAAATCCAGCTCTTTTTTTCCCCATAAGTTAATGATGTGGGATGAGAGATATTTCATCTTTTATACAGTTATTTGACAGTGATGAATTTAATTCATTCCATCACATTGAATGATACATTTATATTCAGTATGTAGTTTAAAATTTCATAAATGATTAAAGTCCCTGTCGTTTTAATTATAATATGCAGAGAGCAGCCAGAACTTATTTGCAAAGAATAATGTACAAGTCAATAAATTTGGTGAGTACTCCTGACAACATATAAATAATGACTTTAGAAGTATAACTACCTGTAGTTGAAAACTAAATAACAAAGGTCTGTGTTTGTGCTTTTATAAACTAGCTGATCTAGCTTTCTATAGAAGCTCTTTGGGGTTATAATTTGCTGTATTAAATTGAAAGCACAATACGGCAATGACATTACATTAGTACTAAAGCAATTTCAAGAGTACAGCTTCAAATAAATCAAGCCTGGTCATGTTCTTGCCCCTGGATCTTGGACACTGAAAAGGGGTTTGGGCACCCAGAACTTCTCTAGGATCCTTTAAGCCAGCGGTTCTCAACCTGTGGGTCGCAACCCCTTTGGCGGTTGAACGACCCTTTCACAGGGGTCGCCTAAGACCATCCTGCATATCAGATATTTACATTATGATTCATAACAGTAGCAACATTACAGTTATGAAGTAGCAACGAAAATAATTGTATGGTTGGGTCACAACATGAGGAACAGTATTTAAAGGGCCAGAAGGTTGAGAACCACTGCTTTAAGCCAACAATGCTCACCAATAGAGTCCAATATCCCCACCCACCCAGACGGCCTAACACTCAAGGCCACGTTGCCTCTGTTGCCACTACCCACACCAGACTGTACACTGTCACTTATAGCTAAAGTTGTTTCTATAAGAAAAGCGCCAACTTCAATCCATTTATTCATTCATTTAGCAAATATGTACTGGGTATCAACTATGTTCCAGACATTACTCTACCCTCTGAAGTTAAGAGTAATGAACAAGGCAAGGTCTGGCCAGAATTATATTAGCGCCTGTGTGGGATAAAGAATGAAAAAATCAAATGATCAGGATTTTAAGAGTGCTATAGGTTAAACAGACTTAGGTCTGACCCAGTTCCTCCCGGACATTACGTTATATTAGCGCCTGTGTGGGATAAAGAATGAAAGAAATCAAATGATCAGAATTTTAAGAGCGCTATAGGTTAAACAGACTTAGGTCCGACCCAGTTCCTCTGGGACATTACATTTATTTTAGTGCATTTCTCTCTACCCCAGAAATCTCCTTCAAGATAAGAAATTAAAGCTCTACTGACAAAGCAGACAGCCCTTTTGTGAATCCTTCTTAAGGTTCAAGAATAACTGAGATAATGTAATTACTTTATGCCACTTAGTCATTCAAATGGACAGAATGTTCTGAAGGTGTATCTGAAACTCTGAGGGTGTATCTGAAACTATCCCCCACAAAGGTTCACTGGAAAAGCAGCCATTCATGTTACTCCCACAGTCCTAGCACAGTGGAGGTTGGTCTTGCCCAAAAGACCTAGTAGCTTAACTTTCTTTTTTTGACACTATTACAGATATCTCCATTTTCCCTCACTTTGTCCACCTCCACCCAGTACCCGCTGCCCCCCTTCCCTGGCATTCACCACACTGTTGTTTGTGTCCATGAGCTACGTATATATGTTCTTTGGCTAATCTCTTCACTTTAACCTTTGTAACAGATTACGAGCCTAGTGACATAGGACAGACCAAAAGTGAGGTTTAAACTTGTACCTGACACAGAGCATGCCATGGCAAGCAGTCCTCATTCAGGTCTGTGCTAAGAACAGAAGATCAGAAAGAAGCCAAAATGCTATTATCATATCGCCTTCATTTAGTTTCCAAAGTTTGTGGATGAATCAATGATTCCATATCAGGCAACATTTTTCAAGACCATGGATGCTCAGTTTATGGGAAGTTGTGTCTATACTGTAACTGCAGGTTTGCATCTACATGGCTTTATTGCAATTTCTCCTTTGGACAGCTGTGCTTCTCAAAAGAAAAGAAAAAAAGAAAGGAAGAAATAGGAAAAAGAAATAGAAAGAAAGGAAAAAGAGAGGGAAGGAAGGAAACCACTTACAAACATGGACTCCAAGCCTCTAACATGTGGATTTTACAGACACAGAGGAACTGTTAACCTATCAGAGGGCACAGCAACATAAAAAGAGAGAACAGCTTTCTCTGTGATGCTCTAAGCCTATACCCATTTCATCCAGCTCACTTTTCTTCATCTCTTCTCCTATTCTACAAATCCTCTCTTAAACTCTTCCCCTCCCACCATCACTACTGAACTACATACAGAAGAAATCCTTGTGCCTGTCTCAGAACTGAAATACAAAAATTCAACTCTTAGCCTATTACCAAAACAGATGCGTAAACTACCACCCCTAAGCTGGGGATCTGGGAAGAAACAATGGCAGACCTTTAACTAGAGTGTTGCTGCGGGTGACAGCCTAACAAACTGCCACCTAGAATCTCTTAGGGTTAATAAGCCACCTGTCTTGAAAGTAGCAGTCATATTGGTCTTTGAAGCCTATCCCAATACTTAAACTCTTGATAAAGTTCTTCTTGTGCCAAAGGAACTTACTAACAAAGCCACTGAGTCAATTTAACCTCAGGAAACTGGACCCAGTAGACCAGGCTATCAGAGTTTTGTGTTGAGATAATTACTGCACTAAAGAGAGCATATGGGCTGTCAGAGCTGGCACATGGCCTGCACCAGCTGTTACCTGGGCGCTTTGGAAAACCTACTGAACAGCATTTTGGACACCGCACAGCTCTGTGTAAGTTTTCCACGGCTTCTACTGGGGGTTCTTCATAATAAATTTATTTCCTGTATAAGAGAGGATTGCACCCACTAACATAACTGGAACAAGCATGTTCAATTTTTCTGGCAGAGAGAGTATCACTGGCTAAAAGAGAAAAACAATCTGGGACATAAACAGGCACGAAGCCTGCAAACCAGGGATAATCAAAACATTAACTAGAATAGGTGCCCCTGTCTTAAAAAATTAAAAAGGTAACTTTAACACAATGAGAATTTCCTTGAAAACCATTGATACAGAAGAACGCATTTAAAATACTATCACAGCATCTAGCACACAATAAGTATAGCTGTTGTGTATTAGTACTAGATTATTCATCCTCCTAGTAGACATAATCAGGATTCCTGACCTGCCACAAAGTAGTCCGTTCTTCCAGCATGCCTGCTAGAACTATTTCTCAGGAAAATGGTTTTCCAAGAAAGGATATCGAAGTGTCAGCCAATGAACACCTCCTAAAGACAATTTCCTTTTGCATACGGCACATTTTCTTCTAAACAATCCCCAAACTTGACAACCATAGAATCCATGACCCTGTTGAACTTCAGCTGTCTCTGAAAGTGCCATACAACCAACCACAAACCACAGGTCATGAAAAAACCTGAAGATAAATTGAAGAAAAACAAAGGGGTAAGAAAAGACTTCCCATACAAGAGGTATTATATAAGAAGACAAATTTCAATAAATATAACCAAAAAAATGACATTAATCATTGAACTTTAATTTCAGTACTAATTTTATCACACTTGTAACTTAGATTCAACTTTCTTATTCAAAATAGTTTTTCCCCTCTCCCTTCAAGAATGTTAGGAAGACTAACTTCGGGCAAGAACAGACATTACTGAAAAGTAATTACTGACACGTTAATTTGATATTAATTTGATACAAGCAGACAGTGAGCCTGGATTTTTATGTTTAAATTCAGATTTTATAATCCCTTTGAAAACAGAAATAGAATGAACATAATCATGACAGCCTGTCTCCCTCCACCTGTTTGGGAAGGGAAGTCAGCTTTGCTTCATGGAAATCGTTCAAAGCCAAGTTTACTTACAAAATAGGTGTTGCTCAAGGTTTTCTTTTGACTCAGACACAAAACTTAATCGAGATTAAGTGACTTTAGTCTGAGAGAATACTCGGCAGTTACAGACAAGCTATGGAAGCATCAAGTCCAGCTTCTTCTGTGGTATTTCTAGGGGAACAGCTCATTTGAATTCCCAGACAAAGGAAGGCATGTGTCAGTGGAATGGGTACACATCCAACTTGGAAATATGCGGTGATGAGATTTAAATTTTTAAAATGTATGCCTTAAAAACATTCAGGACATTTAGAAAATCTACCACATTACATCACAGTAAGTGCATCACCGCATTATATTTTGCAAGCTTTAGCAAATAAAAAAATCCCCCAGAAGTATCTTAATTCTTATCTATGGAAAACATTAAACTGCTAAGCGCTAACAACTGGAATTAGTCCTTAAATCTCTAATGAGAATAATAAAACATGAGTGCAGTTTGTGCTGTAACTTGATAAGGCCTGAATTTACTTGCTGTTAGGAAAAGTCACTGATCCAGCAGTATAGCTTTTTACTCCCTGAGGAACGGGAAACAGTATCTGTCCTCTAGGAACCTCCTCTGCGGTAAGCACTTCTTATCTGAGCTATCAGAGGACGGAGATAGCAGGCAAATATCTAGTAACAGCAGCTTTATGAAATGATCCATTGCTGATTTAAATCAATCTCAAGCAGGTAGTTCTCCTTAACCCATTCAGAGCAGGTAGTTCTCCTGACACCCACCACAGAGGATCCTCAAACTCTTCTTAGATAACTGCCTATCTGCAAACTCCCAGGGAAGACATTCATTGCAAAACACCCCTTGTTTTTTGTCCCCCAAAATCAAACATCTTTTGAAAATCTCACTGCTCTGAGAGATTGTAGAATTGAGGCTTTTGACCAAAACTTGAAATCCAATTTTAGTTATAAATATCAATTCCGTGTTCACTCGGTAGGTATACATAGCAGGAGCTTAATGAGCCTATTAGCAATTTGCTAAGACCTCCAACGACTTGCTGTGAGGAATGAGAAGATGAAACAACTCCTTCTTTCTCTACTTGGGGGATTCTGTAAAAGACATATTTGCTGGGAAGCAAGTCCCACTGCTTATAGGCACAGATCAGCATAAATGCAAATGGAGGAATGTTTAAGAGCAAATTAAGCCCTGCATTTCAGGAATTAAGTTAGCAAGGATGTCAGAGAGGCATATGATGTTAGAGTTTTATATGTTCTAAATGAAATATGTCCTCTAGTACCTTAACACTTGGGTAAACAAATGCTAAAGACAGATTTCAGACTTGTTTGCACAGTCAAGTAAATATATATATGATGTCCCCCAAAATGTATAGGTACACTTTGAGTAATTATAAAGTCAGTATTTATTAAAATACATTTCATTTTCAAAATTGAGCTATCAGCTGTTAAAGTGTGTATACATTTCTTTGGGACACCCTGTGGTAACAGTTGATAGCTATTAAATGAAACTATATATTACACACACATAGATGTAAAATAATAGATTTTAGTGTGTGAGGACTTGAATATTATCAATTTACCCCACTAATTTTACAGAGAGAAAATGGATGCTTTGAGAGATTCAATAATTTACTTACCCAAGGTCACAACTAGATGGTGGCAGATTAAAAATTTCCTAATACCTGCTAACACTTTTTCTGCCTACCCTGCTGCTTTTAAGCAGTAGAAGTCTTTGTGAATATATGTAACTCCACATACATGTGAGATTTTAGCAATTTCTGGATTTCAGTAGTAATTCAAGTTCTGAACAAAAACAGTAGTCATGTATTAAATATTTAAGATTAGTTATGTTCACTTTTGGTTGATGTTTTATTTCCATATCAACTAAATTTGAATACATTCACCTTTTCACTCAGTATCAGGAGTGCAAAGTATCAAAGTCAGATACATTCAGAAAAACAAAATCTGGTACCAGTTATGCATGGTTTTGAATACTATTCTATTTCCCCCACATACATCATATTGATTTCAAAAAAGGGGATAAATATTCAAACTTCTCCATTGTTATACAGTTGTTTGTTTTCAAATTCTGTGAACTGGGTGAACTAGGTGATGACCCTCAGAATTGTCATTTCACTTTATTGCAGGAGAAATTTATAAGTACACGGGAACCACAATGCTTCCAACAGTTACTTTGTCAACCAGAAGCATTCTTTTTGCTTTTCTGAGATAGGCATTTAATCACTTTTCACTAGTGCAACTTTTTTTTAAAGAGTTTATTAAAGATTTCATTAATTAACTGCATCTGGCCTGCTACAACACTAATGACTGAATTTTTAAAAAATATTTTGTAGTTTAGAAATGTGTTGATCCTTAGACAACAAACCAAAAAGAAAAAATGCTTTTCACTAACTTTTCTGCTAGAGATGCATTTCCTTCACCTCCAGCTCAGCCTCTATTTGTGTCTCTTTCAGTTTCCAAACTCTTTCACCTGATCATGTCCAATCGCTGGAGTGCAGGAGACCACCTAGAGAACCACAATAATGGGCTTCCCCTTGAGACAGCCACATGGGACTTCTGTTCATTCCTTTCATGTAGAGACAGCATGCAGGATATTTTATGATTCATTTTTCCCTTTTTGATAAGATATGAAAGAATTATCAAAAGAATTCAGAGAAATTTCCATTTTCTCAGAATGAGACGAAGTACAAGGAGCTTCCACTTAAGAAACATGTTTTATTTTCGCTGGCATTCTGGGTTCATAAAGTGAGAAAATTATTTTTACTGCTATTTTTGTTTGATGCTGAAAACAAGATTCGGTGTCTTCTTGCATTTCTATCCTTTCAAATTAAATTACCTATCTAGATGAATTTGGTTAACATAAGAAGTAAGCAAAATGATGCCTAGTAATTGTAATTTTCGCAAGCACCAATAGCCATTTGCTTATCAAATTAGTAAAACTCAAAAATACAGCAGGAAGCATACAAGAACTGAAATATTTAATGTTCCCCAAATTAAAATATACTATGTTTATGAAGCATGTGATACTCCAGCAATATCCATTTAATATCTTGGATAGTCAGTTAATATGAAACACATATTTTTATTTAATTATCTAAATATTTTATCCAGCTGCATGTTTGTAGAAACAGTCAAATCGCTTTCTTTCTTTGTGTTATTTAATCACATTTTCTAACAAATCTTCAAATGTCAAGGTTGTTTCTAAGATTTAAGAGATGGGTATTTTTATATTTTGTGTGCCATAATCAAATCACTTTGTCCCAGATCACTTCAACATTCTGAATGATTTTACGCATTCAGATTCCTGGATGTTTTAGCAATCTTATCAAACCATCACTTTAAAAGAAAGCAGAATCAGTGGATTTAGTATCACATAGACCATATTTATTCAGTGGCCTAAAGCTATAGCTCTTCTCTCCTGTCTCATCTTCACAATACTTAATTCTTTCAGACAAGAATAGAAACCCTCTATTAATATATTCAGACCAAAATAACAGTCCTGTGTGATCTTTGTATCTCTCTGCAAATGACTATTAAACACATGCTGACAACACTTTACCTGCATTACCAATGACCTTGTTCATAAATGACCTATTATCAAATTTCAGGAAAGTTTGCTGTCCAGCTACCCTGGTCAATTTTACAAGGAAAGATCAGTTCAGTTAGAAGCCATTAGGACAATTCCAAGACATTTCATCACAGACACCGATTCAATATTCCTCTACATTGAACATTGCAATCTCAGAAACTCAGAAGGCCTTTAACAGGGATGGAAATTTTTAAATAAGTATAAATCTGGTATTACATTTCAGTTGTTCTCAATTCAGTTAAAACAGTGAGGACAAGAGGGCAGAAATTTCAGAGCAATTAGAATATCTGTACACCGAGTACATTTTAAATGGATTTACTTTTTGCTTATTGTTTATGCTACTCTTGGAAATTTGACTTGAGAAAAGAATGTATTTTTCTCTTAGTTTTGAGTCATTTTCCCCCGTTAAACAAGTATTATTCATACATTCACACAGAAAGGAAGATAAGTAATAATACAGTGCAGGCTCCAAGTAAAATCTAGCCCAATACAGACAGCGTAATAATGATGTCATTAAGACTCCTAGCTGAATGGGTTTCAGACAGAACTGTTGTATAGCTGCAGACATAAATCTGAAAGAACTTTTTGGCTACATCCGCAGACTTACCTTGAGAGATATTTAGGAGCTCCAGCAAAATGAGTTGAGAGAAATGCACTCAAAAGGAGGTATGCAGACTGCAGACAGAGATGTAGGCCCTATTGGTGCCTCCTTCTGAGATACAGGAGGAAACAGTTTGTTAAATGGATCAAGACAGAGAAACAATCTGAAGAAGGAGAAAACAGAAAACAAATAAACCTTAATTCTACACAAATAAATGAGAGAAAGGCAATTGTGGGGCTGCTCAAAGCCTTTTTGCCTAGCTGAATGAAAGCAATCCCTAAGACTGAATGGGTAATGAGATCCTGGCTCCTGAGATTTTAGCTTTCTTAATCATGTTCATAATTAATTCAAGAACATTGATAATTTCATTACATTCTTTTTGTCTTATCAATAAATGATGTGCCTGCACTTTTGGTCCTGTGTACAGGGAGAGGAGAGATGCTTTGGGTAATATTGCACTAGGAATAGTGGATATATATGATCCAAAAAGGTGAAGTGGTAATTATTATCCTTGACCAGCCTTCTATTATCAGAACACGGTGACAAGCAGCTACAAATAATTAATAAGCTTTTTATGCAGAAATGCAAAGCCTTTGAAGAAAAATATGCTGCAAGTAGAATTCCTCACCGAAGATTATGTACATAGCATAACACGCTTCTACAGAGAAATAGTTTGAAATGGAACTCGCTAAAATGCCTGTATCACACATACAAGAAGAAAATCAATAACTTGTTTTTAAAGTATGATTTTTTAAAACTTTTCTTCATCTTAATGTTTTATTTAAAAAAAAATTCTGTGTCCTTCCAATTGTCTTCCTAAAGTCCTTCCCAGGATCAACCTACAAAGATGTTAAACTGAACTACCCACTCAGTAAAACCTTCTTTTTTAAACCAAGACGGGAAGCACTGTCATTATCTGTCAGTCATCATCAAAGGGGCCCTTTTCCTTTATGCTTTTCTATTCACCCCAATGTAAATCTGCACAAAGCCATCACTTATTAGTCTCTCAATCCATGTTCAAGGGTTTGAAGGGAATGTTTAATGCCACTTAATAGCATGAAGCAGAAAGGCAGCTTAGACTCCCAAACCATTTAGATAATTAATACCAAATCAAAAACTGGTCAATTAAGAAGAGCTGCAAATATGAGAATCCTCTTAATTGGTAACAAAAAATAACATTTTAGTTTTAAATACAAAGCATGTTGCAAATAATCCATGCTCTTGAGCACACAAGTGATCTACAGACAACATATTTTTTTAAGTAGACCAATATGGTGGAATAAAATTTCAGCAGTGGAAACCATTCCATAAAAATGTCTCTGAACTAATTGTGCTATTAAAGATAAAAACAATTCATATGATGCTAAAAGTATGCGTGTTGGCACTTCGATCCGATTACTAAACAAAATTGTCTTTGAGAAGACACTGCAGAATCACTTAGTAAAGCAAGCTGTTGCCCGTGACATTGATATATGGGACAGAGATGATGTATATACTGGGTGGCTTTATCAGTAAATCACTGACTCTATTTACTTCCCCCAAGGAAAAAGACCTGTCCCTGAAAGAGAACTCTTTGTTAGAACCACTAGTGGGAGATTAATATTGGCAAAACATTCAATTTAGATATAGTCCTGCAGAAGATTCATAAAATAATAATTTAATAAGTTAACGGAAAAGATTTAGCACATTGGCAGCATACAATTGCCTAGAGAACATTAAGTTTCTTTATTAATTTTATCAAATTATTTCTCTGTGAATTCAGTTTTATAGGTTCTAGCCACCAGACACCTATTTTTCAACTAAAAACAACAAATTTGAGAAATTCAAAGTCCTAAAAATAACTTTTTAATAATGTGCAAAATGTCATCATCCTGTAGACCAGTTGCTACATAAAAGACTATTAGATGGCAGTTAAATTTAAGCTTAGATGTCAATTTCCATATGTTTCACATATCTATGTATATTTCAGGTCTGCTTTTAAAGTTCCAGATTGGAAGTAGACATTGCAAATCAAATATGCTAATCAATATTCCAAGTTATTGCAGACACAACTGAATTTCAGGGACAGAAGCTGGACTTCTAAGTGTTTTCTGTGCAGCCGTAAAATTAGAAAGACACATATATTCAATGTAGTGTAGCTTGCTCTAAAGTATATCAAGCCCTATCACCTTTACATAATTATTGCCAACCTAAAAAGAAACATGAAGGCAGTAGTCTTGACACATCTCTCAAATTCTCCCCTGATATCCAATCAACCGTCAAGTTGCAGGGCTTCAGTGCTTGACTTCCTAAATGTCTCTGTCACCTTCTCTCCATTCCCACAGCCAGCACCTCATTACAGCCATTAGCCCCTGTTAATTGTGTTTTATTCTTTTCAAATCTCTTCCTAGCTACCTTGAGGCTCGCCCTCTCCTTTTTGCTCTCACAGTACTACCCATCATGTTTCCAAAACACAAATCTGATCATTATTCCTCTGCTTACACCTTCAATGGCTCCCTGTTTCCCTCCTGTAAGATTGTTAACCAGGCCCTTTTGATCTGGCTCCTCTTTGCTCTCTTAACCTCATCCTTTAACTGAGCAGTTCCCCAGTTATATGATTTACTAGTACTTTCTGTTTCCCAGACTGCTCTTTACACTCAACCTTTGGTACATGCGGCATTCTTGCCATATTTAGTGATCAATGGCCAATTATTTTCTAATTGGATTTTATAAGACTTTTGAAGATTTTTTTTTTCAGTTGCTCTTGCAATTTCTTAAAAATCACCTTAAAATCTAGTCTTTGTCAAAAGTGTATCAGTGGGCTTTAGTGCCGCTCAGCCTCCCTGGCAATGATACCAGCCACGTATCTTATTACTATTGTCTGTAGCCTCTGCTGCTTGCTTCCCACAGAACTGGAAAGTGTCAGATATAAGTAGAAAGTCTCATCTGTGTTTAAATTTGATCAAATATAGTCTATTCTTGAAAAAAATTGCATACAGCTCCTTTCTCCTTAGAGTGATATTCACGGTCTTTGCTACAATTATTTTATTAGACTGTTTTGTATCCATGTTTGAGTCTGGTTGAAAAGGTGAGGGTTGCTAAAACTGAGAAAATCAGATAAAATGGTTTGAATACATATCATATAAATATGTCAAATTTTAATACATGTTGGCTGCATTTTTTCTCTAGCTTTCTGAAACCTTAAAAAATGTTTAATATAGGAAAATTGTGTTTTCCTTGCTTCTTATATATTAGACATTTTGTGTAATCTCAATATTTTGGCAGTCCGGAGGCACAATAGGGTGTATGGAATATAATGGGCGTTTGATAAATCTTTGTTGAAATAATAAATAAAAGTAAATTGAGCCTATAAAACTCAATTTCTTGGACATTACTCTACATTTCCACTTGACTGCTTTATAAGAAAAATTCAAATTTGGTCAATTCAGTGTTATCTAAGTCATGGAAATGTGTGACATATTTTGCAAGGATTTTCATAAATAGGACATTTTAAAGAAAAGTTTTGACACTTAAAGTGTTCTTGAAATTCCCTTATCAGTAAGAACTTGCCTCCTGGAGATACCAAATAAATATAGTCTAATTGCAAAACACAAAATGTCTCACCAGAATAAAAAGAGAAAAGGGAGAGGGAAAAGGCATAGATTTTTTATAAGGAGATAAGAAAGCCACATTAGATTAGCAGAGGGTTGAAGTTATGAGTCCCAGATGAGAAAATAGCCAGGGGGCGCCAGAGGACTGGAGCCACGTGGTCTAGATAAGAAGAAATGCTAGGTAGGCTCTGACAAAAACAGGTTAGAGAATTTCATTCTAGTGTCTCAGTCCATTACTTGATATTGGAAGTAATTTCAAAATTTTATTTTACCAGGACAATGACAATTACACAATAATTTAGAAGAAGGTGATAATATTTATGTTGCCAATTAGACATGTCAACCTAAGGTCATTGGCACCAATTCAGCTCCAACAGGAAAGCCCAGCTTGGAGTGCTGTGAAGAAGAAAATGATACTCACTGCAGAACATCTCTACTCTGGCCAAATATCTTTGGTGTTTCAGCTCAGACAGGGAAATGCAGTCTTTGGTGGAAAGGGAAAGTGTGAAGGGAGCCAGAGAGGAGTGGTTTGTATAGACCAAAGCCCCTGACCCTAGCCCATGATTGTTCTGTCTTCATACAAATGAGGACTTCAAATCATTGCAGTTTGATTGGTCCAGAAGGTCCAGTCCTGATTGGTCAAAATGGACCTGCTCTTATTGGTCAGTAAAGAAGCTGACAGGGATTATAGTTGTGCAGCTCCAATTGGATGGGAAAGCCTCAGTCCTATTAATTGAAATAGGATGCTAAGAACTCCTTTATAAGGTCTGTCTCATTTGGCAGAAACACAGGGCAGGCAAACAGTTCAATACAAAGGCAGATAGTTCAGTGCAGACTTCTCCCTGAGTGCAGTTGACATGAGAGGCCTTTCTATAGAAATGGCTGCTAGGCTCTGTTTCTTACATTTGAGCCCAGTTAGCCACCAAGGGCCCATCTGATAGTCAGTGTCCACAGACATAAGGAGGAAGTTATACGTATTTTTACCCATTTCCTCTCCCCTTTTCTATTTCTGAAAGTCACTTTCTTCTGTTTTAGATCTGAGCTTGAGAATCCTCTCCTTCTCTAGTTGGGGATGCCAATGTCCAAAAAACAGTTAAAGTCCCCCAAATACAAACAACAAACAAAGAAATAGTTTTCTCCACAAGAATTTTTCTTATACAAGAGATACTATCCAAATTCACATGTTTAGAATCTTTTAGAATTTGAAAAGGTCATTAACTAAATAGAAACCACATAGTTTGACAAATATTCTACAGAAATGACTTATTCTCAGAAGCATATTGAATAGTTTGCTTTAATCTTTTTCTCTTTTTTTGATGGACATTTTTAGAAGCTGTTTCTTTGACAGTTTTAACCTCCCCCTTTATCTGAAGTGGTGTCGATTAAATATTTAGCTTTTTCTTGATGATGCAGAACCATATTTGTGATAGTTCAGCACTATTGCTTGGTAAAATCATGGCCTCAAAGACATGTACATGATATAAGGTCCGGGGTGTAGGTAAACTGAGGCTGAGGGAAGCTGAGTTGCCCTGGGTCACAATGTTTATAAATGATGAAAGTAGCATTTCCCCTCTTCACTCTCTGGCAGGGGTCCTCAAACTACGGCCCGCGGGCCACATGCAAATACAAATATTGTATTTGTTCCCATTTTGTTTTTTTTACTTCAAAATAAGATATGTGCAGTGTGCATAGGAATTTGTTCATAGTTTTTTTTTAGACTATAGTCCGGCCCTCCAACGGTCTGAGGGACAGTGAACTGGCCCCCTGTTTAAAAAGTTTGAGGACCCCTGCTCTATGGCCTCTACTGTAATGTAGAGAATCTAACTGACAAAATTCAATTGAAATAACCAGTTATGAAAGACTTAACTTTACATTTGCTCTATTGGTTTTTCCCCTTTCCATTTGGTACTCTTTGTTTGGAAACAAGATTTCAGGATCCCAAAAGTAGTAGATTTCTTTCTGCAAAATTTTTCCAGAAATCCCAGAATTCCAAAGAATAAAGGAGAAGAGATGCACTCCACTTTATTTGGACTACAGAGAAGGGAGGTGTCGTTGGAGTTAACTGCAGGACACAGTAAGCAAGTTTAAAAGACTGGATCTTCACAGTGGAGCTGAGGGTCCACTGGGACAGAGGAGAGCACAGCTTTAGAATAACCAGGCAGTTTCCTACCAAGGTGGGGTTAGTAGGTGCCCAGAGCATATCTGTAATTCTGGAAACTTTTTTGATTGTCACAACAGGAGGAAGATGCTACACGCAGGTAGTGGGCAGAGGTCTGGGATACTGCTAAGCATCCTACAGTACACAGGCCAGCCTCCCACAACGAAGACTTATATGGCCTAATATGTCAGTGGGGCCAAGGCTGAGGAAGCCAGTTTAGGATAAGGCCTTTCTTCTCCACCCTGCCTCAGTCTTACTGAGGATAGAATTGGCTAACAGAAAGAGCACATAACTTCCTCTTCATACCCTTCTCATTCTGGCAGCCGGGGTAAGCATATCAGTAAATTGGTTTTCCCTCACATTCCCCTTCCTCAGACTTCCCAGTGGTTAGGAACATAGGCTTTGGAGTCACATAGCCATAAATAATTGACTACAGGCAAAGTATTTATCTTACTTAAGCTTTAGTTTCCACATCGATATAATTGACAGCATAATAGTACTCACCTCCCAAATTGAAGGACTATTTTCTCAATTCCTATTGCCATGACTTGTGTCTATATCTTTTTCATTTTCTTTTTTTTTTTTTTCGTTATCCTCACTCAAGGATATATTTTCCATTGATTATTTTAGAGAGAGAAAATGGAAGGGAGAAGGAGAGACAGAGAGAGAAACATTGATGTGAGAGAGACATATGGATTGGTCGCCTCCTGCATAGGCCCCAACTGGGGCCGGGGAAGGAGCCTGCAACCAAGGTACGTGCCCTTGACCGAACCTGTGACCCTTCAGTCCACAGGTCAACACTCTAATTATTGAGCAAAACCAGCTAGGGCTTTGTTTTTTCCATGGACTACTGTCATACTCTCCTCATTGGGGCATAACTATTAGTTTGGCCTGCTCTGTGTATCTGTATCTCTTTACTTAGGGGGAATCACTACCTCTCTCAATCATAGTCATTCAATGAATTTTTCTGCCTGGGTTGAGGTATGATCAATTAGAATGTTTCATCTTCCTGGCCACAGTAATTTGTTCAGGGATGAGAATCGAATCAGGCCAGCAAAATCTACCTCAGAGATTTTACTGAAACTGTTGGGAAATAGGTATTCTCTTTTCTCTGGGATGATTTCCTGATGATGGAAAATCAATGCACCCAAGGAGCTGGCTAAGCATAAAGCCAACCCAGAGAGAAGCAGAACAAGACAGACAGACAGAGAGAGAGAGAGAGAGAGAGAGAGAGAGAGAGAGAATTCTGATAACATTGACTGAGCACCTGGATCCAGCCAGCCCTGTAGCTAGTCTGCCTCTAGATTTTCAATTGGATAAGCTAATTTTTTTTCTTACTTAGGTCCGTGTGAATATAGTTCTGTCATTTGCAAAAAGAACAACAACACAAAAAGAGACTTGATCTCTCCATCTTTGTATTCCTCATACAGCCTATTTTTGCAAGTTTTGCCTTAGAGGACCTGGAAATGTTCAACTGGATAGAATCTAATTACTTTGAAAGATGGGTAACATAAGTCCAGAAGAATGTGGGAAAATGGAAGTGAAAACTCAAGGGCACAGAGTCACTAGAGAGAATGGAAAGCCATGGGGAGTTGGCAATTGTTAGATGAGGTTAATAGAACCGTTAAGCCTGGGAGCTGGTGCGGAAGTAAATGTTCAGCACAGAGTAAGACATAGAATGGAAGTGTAACAATGCTCCTTGGCCATTCTGAGGTGGACATAGGCCTGGGAGGCACATATGATAGGATACATGGACACATTCTGTAGTAATCAGTGAGTGAGCAGGGAAAGAATACAACTCCTATTCACCCCCTCTGGGCAACTGTAACACATCAATGAGAATATCCACAGTCAAGTCTCAGATCTGCTGCTTACTGCAATCAAAATGTTCAGTTTACCTCTCTGTGTTTCTGCTTCATTATCTGCACAATAAAGATAAAGATTCCTTTTCCCCAGACTTGTCGTGATCTAAATGAGATAGCATTTATGAAGGGGCCCAATACAGTGTCTGCCAAAAAGTAGATGTTCAAATCCTTTTGGGAAAGAGGCAGAATACAATAAAATACCTAAACTCATTAT
The DNA here is from genome assembly GCF_000327345.1 of Myotis davidii. NCBI lineage: Eukaryota > Metazoa > Chordata > Mammalia > Chiroptera > Vespertilionidae > Myotis > Myotis davidii. Next base: position 1,575,727 of record NW_006383015.1, on the reverse strand, counting down.
AAATGTTAATTAAGCATTTAAATGCATCAGACACCATACTAGGTGCTGGACAGTAAAAACAAAAAAAAAATCCTCCTATCTAATAAAAGAGAAACATGGCAATTGGCGTACGACCGCTACCCTTCCCATTGGCTTATCAGGGCAATATGCAAATTAACTGCCAGCCAAGATGGCAGCCAGCAGCCAGGCAGCTTGAAACTAACATGAGGTTTGCTTGCTTCAGTGACGGAGGACTCCAACGTTCCCCGCCTGCTGCTGCAGGCCTCTGAGCTGCAACTCTAAGCAACTATGTTACAAATATAGAAGC
>NW_006383015.1:1563356-1574614 GCF_000327345.1 Myotis davidii | reverse complement strand
CCACCCCATCACCCCTGCCTTGAGTGTGACAGGGGATGGTGCCCCAACCCCCCAATCAGCCCCACCCTGAGCATGACTGGGGGTAGAATCACAACCTCACGATCGCCCTGCTCTGTGTATGACACAGGGTGGCGCGCCAACTCCCCAATCAGCCCTGCTCTGAGCCCGACCAGGGGCTGCACCTAGGGATTGGGCCTGCCCGTGTGTGTGTGTGTGTGTGTGTGTGTATAGTTGTCTGGTAGTCTGGTCAACCAATCAAAGTGTAATATGCTAATGACATGCTAAGGTCTCTCAACCACTCGCTATGACATGCACTGACCACCAGGGGGAAGATGCTCCAACCGGTAGGTTAGCTTGCTGCTGGGGTCCGGATGTCAGGACGGAGCAAGATGGGCCGGAAATACCCTGGAGCCCTCCCGCAGTCCCTCCCTGGCTGGCAAACCTCCCATGTCCTTCCTCAGCCCCAACTGTGCACCGGTGGGGTCCCTCAGCCTGGCCTGCACCCTCTCACAATCCAGGACCCCTCAGGGGCTGTCAGAGAGCCAGTTTCAGCCCAATTCCACAGCCCAGGCCGAGGGACCACACTAGTGCATGAATTCGTGCACCGGGCCTCTAGTGTGTATATATATATATATATTTCTCTTAGGGCACAGTTTAGTGGGAAGAAGCATAGGTAAGTATGTTAATGAAAACACACTTTGCTAACTGCTACAACAGGAGAGACAAACTGTAACTCAGAGAAGACAGAGATTCATTCTTCCTTTAGAAACCAGAAAAAAATGTTTCATTAACTCAGAGTTGGAAGTTGTAAAGAATTTTAAAAAACAAAATTCGACACTTAAATGGAGTGTAGAATAATCAATAGGAATTTTCCAGAATTAAAAAAGTAGTTCAAATGAAAAGAAGTTACTTATAAGAACTAAAAATTTTCTAAAACCCATTTCAAATAAAAACCCCCTCTAAGGTCATTCACAGATGGCAAATCAGCACAGGTGGAGTTGCCCAACATGATTAGCCATCAGGGAATGCAAATTAAAACAACAACTATCACCATAACTAAAATAAAAAATAATGACCACACCAAATTCTGGCTAGCATTCAGAGAAATTAGACCTCTCATACATTGCTGGTAAAAAAATGTAAAATAGCCATTCTGAAATTGAACGATTTCTAATATAATTAAACATACTACTATCATACAACCTAGCAAATTACATTTTGGGACATTTATTTCACAGAAATGGAAACTTGTGTTCTTGCAAAGAAACTGTACAAGAATGTTCTTTGCAGCTTTATGTAATAGCAAAAATCTGAAATAAGTCCAGATGTACTTCAACTGGCCTATGGTTAAACAATCTGGTACATCCGAAACATTGAGTAGTACTCAGCAATAAAAAGAAGGAACTATTGATAAGCATGACTTAGATGACTCTGCAGAAAAATCTGCTGAGTGAAAAAAAAAACATAGCCTATCCCCAAAGGTTATATATTGTTTGATTCTGTTTGTATAACATTTTTTAAATGACAAAATTTTAGAACTAGAGTTAAGAATAGTGGTTCACAAAAGTTAGAGATAGGGGAGGGGGCATAAAGGAGGTAGGAAGGGGGCCTGATGATGGACCTGTTCTGTATCTTGACTGTGTGGTGGATAAATTAATCTACACATGTGATTAAAATTGATAGACATAAATACACACAAATAAGTACAAGTAAAATTGGGGAAATCTGAATGAATTTGGTAGATTGTGTGACTCTATCAATGTCAATATCTTCATTGTGATATTCTACAATAGTTATTTCAGAATATTACCATTAGGTGAAACCAGCTAAAGTGTACAATATATCACTCTGTGTTATTTCTTACAACAGCATATGAATCAGCAATTATCTCAATAAAAAAAAACAATGCTAGGTTCTGTATTATAAAATAACTGAGGTTTCATTTAATATAATTTAGAAATACTTTTGATTCGATTTATTCTATAAGGATTTATTGCACCCATAATTGCAATCACAGCTTGATATTTGCCATTAATGAGATTCCTGTTCTGTGTCAGCTTATTCCAGCTGAGGTCAACTCTTCCTTCCTTTGGCCCCCACTGTGCATTGTTTTATCTTTGTTATAGTAACTGTGCACTAATTGCCGTCCCTTTTTATACACGATGGTAAACACCAAATGTGTTCACTAGAATGCATTTCTGTTACCTCCTAGGCACAAAGCTGGCCCATGTTTCCCAGCTTCCCCAGCAATTAAGTATGACCTCATGACAAAGTTCTGACCAATGGGATGTGGGCAGAACTGATGTATATCACTCTGACCCATAAACGCCTCTGGTGCAATCTTACACACTTCCTCTTCTGATTAGATCTAGCAGAGGACTCCACAGTTTTAGGAGAAAGCAAACCCACAATGGCAAAAGCCTGAGACCTCAATGACAATACGAAGGCCCCTCACCATTAAGAAGTAAATTTATATTGTGTTAAGCCAGCGGTTTTCAACCGGTGTGCTGCAAGATTTTTTAAAGCATGCAATACCTGACTATTTAGTCAGGGGCACTGACCTCGTTTCCATTACATTGCCAAATTAAAAGAAATAGCCGTCTGATGTGGATGAATCAAAATTATACCTATTATATATGTATATATATGGCAGAATTTTAGTAATTAACTTAATGTGTGCCATCAGATGGAAAAGGTTGAAAATTGCAACGTTAAGCCATTGAACTTTGGGTGTTTGTATATTAAAGAGCTCAATGTAATTTACCCTAACTACTATATATTCTTGTCTCCACACTAGACTGGGCTCCTTGAGTAAGAACTGTGTTTTATTCACTTTTATGTTCCTGGAGTCTATTACAGTGCCTGCCACAGAAGAGCAGCTTCATAAATGTGTGGTAACAATCATGCTCCCATCAGTGACAGACTCTTACTTCACCTCTATGTCATTGACTATTCTCATCCTACAATGTGGTAGGAAAGCCAGGATTTCAGTCCCGGTTCAAAGTCTCACGTATGGCCATGAGGAGAAGCAGTGCTCAGATGAGCAAAGGTACAAGTTACTATTTGGTTCCTTCATTTCCTACCCCTAAGCACATTTCTACTTTATTTTATTTTGTTAAGTTAAAAACACATTTGGTTTATCAGACCTCACTGATTTGAATATAATTTAACTTTGATGTTTCACTAAATAAATATTTCTGGAAAAAATTAACAGCAAAAATCTCTAGTGAGAACTTATACTTAGACACCTTCATTGTTTTTTAGAAAAATACCACAAGATGCTACTGCACTATGAAATTGTATAAATAATTAAAATCAAACTTCACATATCAAAATAAATGACCTAAATACTTTTCATGATATATTATCCTTTTACTTTATGGGTTAGCTTGCTTACTGGATAATTTGCAGAAACTTCACTCATCAAAAACTAGGTCTCCCAGTCATTTGGGTGAATTCATAACCATGAAATTCTGGAATTTTTCTTCTGTAAGAGACTGTCATATTTTTTGTACCTTATCTAAGTATGCACATGCAGTACATTTTCAAATCCCAAGAGAAAAATGAGACTAACTTGTTTAAATTATGCTTTTATAAATATATGGTTTCTCTTTAAACCAGTCTATTTGTATGCTATTAAATATCCCCTTATAACAATATTTTTAAAACATTTTGATTGCTGCAGATAGCTACATTATTCACAGGGATAACTACACCATCACAGTATTTAACAATTGGAAAAGCCCCTGAGATCATCTGGTCCAATACCTTTATGTACTGGGAAAGAAACCGTCTCCCACAGGTCGTATGACAACAGGAGCTCACATCACTGAGAGCAAAGAGCCATGTCAAGAACCCATGATCTTAACTGTGGCCTATGATGCCTTCAAATTCTAGAAGATGAATTCAATGTTGATTATAAGAGCATATAAACTAAAATATGAGTTTTGCTAAGAATAAATTATTTATTTGACTTTATTCTTGCGATTTAAACTTATATGCATTTACATATGAGATTATTTGAGTGGAAATTGACTAGATTATGGTTTCTCAATATTTACTTCAACATTTTTTAATTTAAATGTTATAGGGCTATCTTTGGAAATAACTTTGTTTCTAGTTCCAAAGTCTTTTTAAGCCTCTCAAAAGCATACAGTCCTATTCAGAGTTTTAATACAGTTATTATTATTTTTAAAATATATTTTTATTGATTTAAGAAAGGAAGAAAGAGGGAGAGAGAGATAGAAACATCAATGAGAGAGAATCATTGATCAGCTGCCTCCTGCATAGCCCACACTGGGGATTGATCCTGCAACCCAGGCATATGCCCTGAACGGGAATCAAAATGTGACCTCATGGCTCATAGGCCTGAATTTTTACATTTAGCTCCCTAATCCATATGAAATTTGTTTTATGGTGTGAAGTGAGAATTAAAATTTTTACTTTTCCATTTATTAATCTTTGTGACTTTCCCACTTTATCAGAGTTATTTATTCTATGCTGTTGAATATGTTTTTATATTAGTGTAGTATCAGCCAAGATAAATTAGATAATAACAAACAACTTCAATGGCTTAACAAAACGCGAGTTTATTTCTCACTCAAGTTATATGTTCAGTGGGGTCAGTAGGGGGCTCTGTTTATCATGGTCACTCAGGAATCCCAGCTGCCCAAGGACTCATCTCCATGGGCCCTTCTAGGATCACGGAAGTCATACTGGTGTTTGCCCAAATGCATACCTATTTTGCAGATTTTTTAATTATGAACTGTATAATTATCTCGATATAATTTTTCTTGCTTTTATAATTTTTTTATTATCTATGCAGGTTTTCTATTAAGTTGGTTTGAGTATGTATCACTTGTTCCCCAAATAATCATATACTTCATTTATACTCAAATTATTATTATAAAATTATACGTAGCATGCTCATGAAAACAGTTATTATAGTTTTATTTTTATTTCTAATTTCATAGATTTGTATTTTGTCTCTTTAATTATTCAATAGCATTGCTAAGCACTTATCTAGTATGTTGAATTTCTTAAAATATAAACCAGTTCTTAGATTATTTTTTTAATCATGCATTTTGTTTTCTAATTCACTAATGTTTGCCATTAGTTTTATTACTTTTCATCTTTTTAGTTTTCTTGTGAGGTTTTCTTTGCTTTCTTTTAACTGTTGAGTTCAATGATTAAATGATTTACATTCTCTATTTTAATAACTAATATACTTCTGAACGTATCTTTAAATGCACCACACATTATTGTATATAATATTCTTATATTTGTATGTTTGAAGTTATCTACAACTTTATTGTTGACTTCTACATTAACCAAGTTATTGAGAAAGCAATTTTATTGGCTTTTGAAGGCCTAAACATTTATATTTAAATTTTTTTAAGTAAAATGCATTGTTCATTATATTATGGTGAGAGAATTTGAGCTAAAAAGTTTATAAAGTATAGTTTATAAATTATAGTGTGTGTGTGTTTGTGTATGTGCACTTAATCTTTACCTAGTAACAAAATATGTTCCAGGATTCCAGGGTGCCTTAGTCCACTGTTCAAGTCTGGATATATTGGATACGAGAAATAATAGTATATATGAAAAGAAAAGTTGCTTCTTTTTTGGCCAAAGTGGATGATAGGTCCTAAAGAGCAGATGATAGCTGCCCAGTTATCTGCTTCTACTTCTTCATCCAAGAGGCAGACTGATAAGTCAGCATGTCCTTCATCCTACTTATCAGCCAGCCATGCTGTTCAGGTTCAAAGTGCAAGTATGGGCTACAACTGGGTCCTTCAAATCACAGATGGCAAGACCCCTCCCTCTTGGACTCTGCCATATGTTTACTCAACAGCTTTAATTTTCAGCAGTGTTCTAGCCTTTCAAATTTTTCATCTTTATTCCTTTACTATACTTTTAATTTTAACTAAAAATATGCATCTGAAGTCATTTTCCTTTGTTTTTTGAAGTGTCAATCAATAGTAGTTCTGCCATCTCGGTTATTTCAGTTATTCATGGCACATTTTGGAAGACACAAGAGCCTGTGTCTTCTAAATGCTTGTGAGCTCTTGGTGGGCATATTCATGGGAAGTTGGAAAGGGTCATATTAGGGAATGATTGTAGCTTGTCACCATCTTGCTACTGAACATGTGTGATTTTTTTAAAAGTCAACATTAGAAACAAACATAATAAGTTGTACAGACTTTGTTCCTATACCTGCACTTCCAAATTCTCACAGCTAAGAGGAGTGATTACACAGATAAACAAAATATGTCCAGGGTTTAGCACATGATCAGAAACACGGTTTAGCTTTTAAATAATGTGTAACACTTTCCTTAAGTCAAATTTAGGATCTGGGATGAAAGAGCCAGTGCACCTCAATATTAGATGGTAACCAAGTGTTCATAGGAATTTAAGCTGGATTTCTGTACAGTTATCAAGAGATCTAGCATTAATAATTTTAATTTTCAGTACATAAAAACTTAAAACACAACTGCTAAATTCTATGGCTGCTTAAGAAGCCTTTATTTTGAATGTTTTACGAGTCATATTCTCATGTAAATTATTAAATTGCTACATATGGTAGTAGTTCCACCTGTTAAAAACTTACTCAAGTGATATTATCTGGAATATTTTTAACACATGAGTGTCTGAATAGTCATTAGTTAATGTATACATAACCCTTTTAAAAACTACGACTGTTTCACAAATGCATCCCTGTAATTTTTCAAAACTTGGTAAAGGAGTAGGGATCACACATTTTAAAATCAAGGTGAAAATATTCTCAAACACCCACAGAATAGCAGTCCTTGATCAGCTGTAGATGGCCCCAAACGTTCACATCTACAAATGATGATAAAAATTTTTTAAATGTGAATTGAGCCACAATATCTTAAACCTAGACTATAATTCACAAAATATAAATTTCAAAAAGAAATTGATGGCCCTAGACAGTTTGGCTCACTGGATAGAGCATCGGCCTGGGGACTGAAGGGTCCCAGGTTCGATTCCAGTCAAGGGCGTGTACCTTGGTTGCAGGCACATCCCCAGTAGGGGGTGTGCAGGAGGCAGCTGATCGATGTTTCTCTCTTATCGATGTTTCTAATTCTCTATCCCTCTCCCTTCCTCACTGTAAAAAATCAATAAAATATATATTTTAAAAAAAGAAATTGATGCAAAACACATGCTTAGACTTTTTCTCTTTGGGGTAGTATTTTGTGTCTTTATTTTATTCTCAAGTACACAAAACCTCCTTCAGTATTTTCCACATGCAAATACAGTACCAGGGGGTGTAAAAGTAAACATGGGTAAGATTTGGTGTCTGCTTTTTAGCAGTGGAAACAGACACAAAATGAACTGCTCCAAAACAAAGTTGCTTAAGACAAATGGTATAATAGAAAAACCTTAGTTTCTATGGAACTCTAAGAAAGGGAGAGAGCAATTTCACATCAAGGAACCTGAGAAAGAAATTATGACTTAAATTAGGGCTTAAATGAGTAGTGTAGAGGGCATATAGCTTCATGCCAGTATTGTCAAGGGTTAATGCCTCTACCTAGGCCATGAGTCAGGGCTTCAAAGACAATGATGTGACAAAAGCTGTGGTCCTGGATTTGGAGTCAACCAGTCTCCTCACATGGTTCAATCCATTGGCCCCACTCTTCCTTGGGAAAATGTGCAATTAATGCTTTTCTCAACAATTCCCAGAAGACCAAATGCCTCCAACAAATAGGTTCAACCTTATAGAAAACTATGCATATAAGAGATGCTCTGCTCCTACTGGGAGAATGATTCCAACAATAACCAGACTTTTCTCTCCTTCAAAGACAAGGGGATCACTCTGCTCACTTTCTGTATAGGATAAAATGCCATACAGATCAAATGCTTTACAGATCAAATGACATCAAGCATATGTGAGAGCTTTTCAAGCCATGAAATCCCACATAAATGTCAGGTGCTGGTATTACCATAATAATCCTAGGTGAAAAGAAACACAGCAAGAAGAGAAATAGGGAGGCGCTTCTCTCCTCCATCCTGCACTCTTATTTGATTCCTAGGTCTAATGAGAAGAAATATCTCAATGACCTGATATCTTTACACTTCTCTACCATATACTGAAAGTAGTAGGTTGGTCTTAGTTCCTTGGATAATTTCCAAATTTTGAAATAAGAGAGTGTTTTTCAAACTCCAGTAGTTCATACATTAACATTACGATTTTTGCTGTAGCCTCATACAGCCTATAACATTATTTACTTAACAATTTTCTTTGCATTGACTCCTCTTTTTAAAAAGTGCATTTATCTAACAATGAAATTTTATAATCCAACCACAAATAGAACAATAGCACCACTGGTTATAAATATAAGGTAACCATATAACATATACAATGAAAACAACAACAAAAAGTTATAAAACTCTCAAGGGCTATGGTTGCATAGCAAAGGCTGCGTGAATGCATTCACATGCAGCCAGGCAAAACCAGCAGAGCAATGACTCAGACAACCCACAGAATCACAAGAAATAATAAATCATTGCTCATTTAATCACTAAGTCTTGGGGTGATTTGAAGCCAGATTGAATCATTTCGTGGCAGGCCATCTTACACATTAACATGCATACACTTCACTTGGGGATATTGTTTAAAGGCATATTTTGATTCTAAAGCTCTGGGTGTGGCTTCAGATTTTACTATTCTTACCAGGTGAATGAAGGTGATACCAATGCTGTTAGCCTGCAGAGCAAACTTTGAGGAGCAAAGTTTTGTAAGAGCATGATCTTTTTCTTTATTGATCTTTTTCTTTATTGACTTTTGGGGAATTATATTAGTTTTCTAGGGCTGCCATAACAAAGGACAAGAGACTAGATGGCTTAAACAACAGAACATTATTTTCTCACAATTTGGAGGCCAGAAGTTGTCAGGGTTATCTTTTTCTGAGTTTTCTATCCTTGCCTTGTAGATGACCATCTTTCTGGGTCTTCACATGGTATTCCCTCTGTGTCCCAGTATCCTCTTCTTATAAGGACACCACTCATATTAGGACCGATTAGGGTCATCCCAGTGACCTTGTTTAACTTTAATGACCTCTTTAAATACCCTATCTCCAACTACAGTCACATTCTAAGGTCCTGGGAATCAGAACTTCAATATATGGACATTGTGGGGGACACAGCTCAACCATAACCGCTATTTAGAAAAGTTTAAAAAGGTAGAAAATCATGACATCTGAGCTGAGACTTAAATGATGACTTGAAATTTTTAGCAGCCAAGAAGGATGAGGCTTGCTTTAACGAACTAAGGGGTCAACTTGAGCTCAACCTGGTCAATTTGTGATTGGCATGCATGTTACAAATGGAATTGAACAGGAAGCAACAGAACCCTGACAGAACTCCAGCTCACCTGCTACTGTATTGAACACTTTGATTTTGTAAAGAGTGCTTCATTATTGCCAGATGTGGAAAATCCATCCCCTCAGCCTGCCCCACAAAATTCAATTCCCATTGTAAAGCGAGCATAGCTTCTGCTCGTTAAGAGGAGTGCTATTGGCTTGCACAATGGCAGGGTTCGTCCCTCTTCAGCTGTAGCACTAAACCAATCCGCTGTCCCTAGAGGTATCCTTTACGCGTCCTGCATCTTTTCAGGCAAAGCCTGTGGGTGCTGAAGTGTTCCCCCAACTGAAATCTACCTAAGCCACCGCACTCTTGTATCCCGGGAAGAAAATAAAAGGCATCTCCTGCTGACAATAAATAACGATACGTGGTATTGACGTAGCACCTTTCTCAAAGGAGCTCAAAGTGCTTTCCAGACATTACCTCACAACATCCCTGTGATCCTAACCTGAGAAGTGGCTCCTAAAAGTACATCCCTACTCAATCACCACAAGAAATCCAGAAACCGGAGGGTAATAAATATTCTTTTAAGGATAAAAGTGGGACTACTTAAATACCACTGAGGGAACTTTTTTCAGCGTGCTTAGGTAGTACAGGCAATAAGCATATTGGACTGGGAGATTGCATCCTCTTTGGGCATCACACGTGCCAGTCTCGGGGAGAGCAAAGATGAATGTGCTCTACAGGCTGACTCATACAGCTGTGTACTTTGGAAAACTACCCAATTGGCTCTTTATGCTTTCTATTCAGCCTCTCAGGTATTTGAAAGAGATCTGACAGAAATATTGCATTTATAAGAAGCAGCAGCAATGATGAAAATGGAAGGATGTATTAGCCATGAAATCACTGCTGCTAAGAGCCCCTGTGTCTACTCTTTTCCTTATCCCTGTCTGCTGGGCATCACAGAACAATTCTCTCTCAGAGAGCAGCGCTACCTCCTCTAGGCCAGTCATGGAAAAGAACACTAGTTCTAGGATCCCACAAACCCAGGTTCAAATTCTGATTGTTGCTTACAAGCTGTGTGACTTTGGATGAGTGATTTTACTCTCAAAGTCTCTGTTTCCCTTCTATGAACCAGAAATAACAATGATACCTACATCAGAGGATTAGTAAGAGTATTGACTAAAGCCACATATGTCAATAACTTAATGTCATTCTTGGCATAGCTTCATTCATCAATAAACACACAATAATCATACACAATAGCAATCGCAATAATTACTATTTTTTTCATTTTATCTATAAAATTAGAGAAGATCAGAGGGAGGAAGGCTAATGAGGTTGTGAGAGAATTTGGAAGCCCTTACACTCTGAACTTCATTCCCATATCTCAAAATAAGGAGTATCACTGGGGCCCCTATGATGTTAGAGAGGATTTTTTTTTTTTTGGTTTTGTAGCATGCCACAAAACCTGCTCAGTACTCTCGCATTGGAATTTTACACAATTTGACATATCATTTAGAGAATAGAAAGCAATAAATGCAATATTAGGCAAAGTTTTGTTTCAAAATAAAATTATGAAGAAAACGAACTAAACTTTCCATGTTAGTTTAAAATGAGAACCCCTTCTTAGCTATTGATTCTGATCCATTGAGAACCTGAATTTCCATTTACTCTGACAGGCTGGTAGAAACTATTTTTATTCTGGGGTCAGACTTATCTATACAAATAACAGAGGAATATGCAAAATGTCCAGGACACCGTCACAGTAATGACCAAACAGCAGGCTGTGTGGAGCGACCAGGTCATCAGGGGGATTAGTGAGGGATGACCAAATGACTGAACAGCAGGCTGAGTGGGGCTACCAGGCCAGCATAGGGCAGTTGAGGGAGAGCAGGCTGTCAGGTGGGGCAGTGAGTGTCGATCAGGCTGGC
>NW_006383015.1:1553754-1563085 GCF_000327345.1 Myotis davidii | reverse complement strand
AATTTCATGCACTGGGCCTCTAGTTCTAAATAATAGTAAGTAGCCTGTATAATGATACATACATATTCTAGTTACAAACTGTTCTTTTCTCTGTCTTGAAAACCCTTGATGGTATTTACATTCTAAATTAAACTGAACAATGTATATTGATTTCAATATGTTAAGATGAAATTCAATTTCATAACAACTACTAACATCACAGAGCATGTAGGATCAATGTGTTTGCTGATTTCCTGCTTACAACCAATATCTCCCCAAGGGTTTGAGACAGGATTTACTGAATATTGTTTCTGAAGATCTGTGCATAAATATGCTATCAAATAAGCTACAATGCATTGCACATTAGGCAGTGAGTGATTTGTTTGCTGCATTCTAATCAGCCTGGCATAAATGCTGACACATCCTTTGGAGAGTTTACTGTTGACAGTCCAGGAGCTCAGTTCCTCTCCCTAGGAGCAGATTTGGCAGGAGAGGTCTCCCTGTGACTGCTCTTAGAAATCACCCTCCCCAAAAAGGAGGAAGTGTATTTCAGCTAAGATAGAGCAATGGGTGTGCAGATGTAACTGCTGAGATGGCAGCAGGCCCGATGGCCAATTAGGTACCAGTAAGTATATGTGTGTGTGCGTTGATCTAGCTCCATAAAGCCATCCTTTGACAACCAGAGAGATACTCTAATGCAGAAATATAAGCATGAACTTGAGTTTGATCAGAAATAGGGTCAAATCCAGATTTTATCATTTACCACCTGGGTCACCTTGGGCAAATTACTTAACTTATCTGTGACTTGATGTCCTCCTCTTAAAAGTGGAAAGAGCCCTAACCAGTTTGGCTCAGTGGATGGAGCGTCGGCCTGTGGACTCAGGGATCCCAGGTTCGATTCTGGTCAAGGGCATGTGCCTTGGTTGTGGGCACATCCCCAGTGGGGGGTGTGCAGGAGGCAGCTAGTCGATGTTTGTCATTGATGTTTCTAACTCTCTTCCCCTCTCCCTTCTTCTCTGTAAAAAATCAACAAAACAAAACAAAAAAAGTGGAAAGACTAATAAGTACCACATCAGGTCATGAAGATTTAATAAGGCAATATACATAAAGCCCTCCCCACAGTACTTGGCATTGAGGAAGAGTTCAATGAATGGTAACTCTTATCCTATCTAATAAAGAGGGGATATGCTAATTGGCTGTCATGCCTTCACAAGATGGCAGCGCCCACAGTCACAAGATGGTGGCGCCCAGTACCCTCAGTCTTGCTGTGGAGCAACAGGCACTGTGTGTCTTATCCAGCCAGAGTTCCCCAGTCCCCTCAGGCCCGTCTCATCCACCTGGAGTCCCCCCAGCCCTGCAGGGGAAGCAGTTGGGGGTGATCAGGCTGGCAGCAGAGGGCAGTTGGGAACAATCATGCTGGCAGGGGAGCAGTTAGACATTAATCAGGCCAGTAGGGGAGTGGTTAGGGGGCTATCAGGCTGGCATGCAGAGTGGTTAGGGGCAATCAGGCAGGTAGGCAAGCAAGTGGTTAGGAGCCAGCAGTTCCAGATTGTGAGAGGGATGTTCCAGATTGAAGAGGATGCAGGCTGGGCTGAGGGATCCCCTCCCCGCGCCCCCCCCACACATGAATTTCATGCACCGGGCCTCTGGTTATTAGCTAAAACTCACATCCTAGTTATTCAAAAAACATTTTTATTATATTCTAATTATGAGCAAGACACTGTATAGACACTTGGGAAATGAATGCAAAGATTAACACAATATAGTCTCTACCTTGGAGGGATTTACATCCTACTTGGGTAAATAAATATATAAATAACTGCAATTGATAATAAAATATAGTGAAGTGAAAAAAGAGATGTGGGAAAAAATAAAAGGCTATGGGAGTCCACAATATATATAAATAGATTGTTTCCTGTGGGAAGATCTGGGAAACCCTTTTTGAAAAGGATGACATTGGGTTTGGAGTCTTGAAGAATGAGTGGAAATTCATATGCAAAAAATTAAATGTGAATAAGAATGAAAATATGGAAGCAAGAATACATGACACAAAGATGTCTATCAGTTTTGGTTGGTTGGAGGGGTGTACAGCAAGCTATTGCTCTCTGTTGTCTCCCTCCAATCTATTTTCAAACTTGTTTTCCACTGAGAGAGGCAGGATTTGAGTCCAGGTACTCTGGCTGCAGCACCCATGCCTTGACCACTAACCCCACAGTCTGCTGCTCCAGAAGGTGAGAGTAAGGGGGACCAGTAAGGAGGCCACCATTGGAAGGCAGCTGAGACCGAATAGAGCTTAAAGTAATACAGTTAAAGTAGAATCATGAGATGGCTATGAGGATTATGACAAGGGTAGAATTGATAGGATTTAGGAATGAGTTTTATTTGAGAAAACGAGAAAGAGGATTCAAATGTAGCCAACTTTGCCTCTGGAAGGAAGATAATCAGAGCATTCTTGGACTAAGGCACACAGCACAGAGTAATACAAAAGCATGAATATTGGAGTCTGACAAAACCTTGGATGACCTTGTGTAATATTCATTTATCTATCTACAAAAGTAAATATTTACAAGGTTATTTGTGATTGAATGAGATATATAATGTTTATAGAAGTGGCTGGAACTTAGGAGGCATTCCATACACATTAATTTCTTTCTTTTTATTGATTTTAGAGAGAGGAAGAGCAAGAGAAACATTGATATGAGAGGGAAATATCAATCAGTTTCCTTCAGTACTTGCCCCGACAGGGTATTGAGCCTACAACCAGATAGGTACCCTGACCGAGAATCAAACCTGTGACCACTCCATGTAGGGGACAAAGTTCCAACCAATTAAGCCACACCAGCCAAGGTTAAACATTAACCACTTTTCCTCCTGAAAAGATCAATGAGTATGGATGAGAGACAGAGGATGAAGGAGAAAAATGCTACCAAGGGGGTTAATTAACCTCTTCTGGCCAGAATTACTCTCTCTTTAGAAATTTCACAGGGGACTTACAGAAAAGGCAAGAGTTGAGATACAGACACTTTTCAACTAGGAGTTTGGAGTTGGTCCAGGCAATTCTGGATCTTCATCTGCATAGGGAGGGTGAGTAGAGAGTAGATAAAAAGAAAGATAGTGAAGGGAAAAGGAAGCTTTTCTGGCTCTACAATGGAGCTGGCATTCTGATATTAGGGTCCAAGGCAAGTTAATCAGAAGATGATGTCTATGTGCAAACTTCTTTACCGACAACCAGCCAATGCTCGGGGGATGTTTTTGGCCACACACAATTGTGACCTTGCAACTAATCTGGAATATTAACTTAAAATTTAGAAAAGAGCCAACAGAGTTTACACCCATTTGAGAGAAACTCTAGAGCCTCATGTCATAAGGAAGTTCCCCCTTAATAGGCTTTGCAGCTGAACTGGTTGGCCATTTTAATTACTGGTTGCAGGAGGTTGAGGCAGAAACCAAACAGAAGGACCATAGAATTGATGAGACTAGATCAATTCTACAGTCAGATTCCCAGGGCAATGAGACAACTTGTGAAAGAATTGAACCTGCAACCTATTCAGGGATTGCTGAATTGGCTAATCTATAGAGAAGAGAGAATCAAGGAAATAGTTGCTGAAAACAGAAGAGATTATGAACAATCTGAAAAAAGGTGAAAGAGGAAAAAATGTCCCTTACAGAGAAAGCTGGTTAAATCTCATGGACAATCCTTTACTAACCTGAATTAAAGGCTCCGACCACAGAACACTTCAGAAAGACACTTCAGCAATGGCAAGCAGGGGAGCAAAGCTTATTGAGTCATCTGAATGCCCCAGACAGACAAAACAGAATTTTTTAATGCCTCAGACAGTGGGCTGGAGCTGTCCTCAGATTATAAAGCAGCAAAAATGTTATGCTGCAGCTCTTCCAGACTCCAGTGGAGAAACCCTTCATCTCTAACCCCAGTGAGTCCCATAAATGTCCTACGTTACACTTCATTCTCAGACCTCTTTATCTTTGATAGTTTCTTTCTGGACAACCTAGATCTGTTTTGTCTTTAGATCTGAAATGCTTGGGATTCAAATCAGCCACCACCGACCTCTTGGCTGAGTGTCTCCAATTGATGACTCTGGCTCATTGTCATGGCAAGGCAATTGAGATGATTAAAGAAGAGTCATTCTCATGGTCTGAGGAGCCCAAGTCTCTGAGACACTTTCCCAGGACCCACAAGGACCTCTCTTTCCAATTATGTCTACATGTAAAGCTGCATTTTCTTTATATGCCTCCATCAAAAGGACATACTGCAACACATTGAATGCAGAAGCAGATATGAAAATGCAACTGCCATTTATAAAGCCAGACATTTAAAAAGGATTGCAAAAATGTAAAACAACACTACTCTTCACAAACTTTTTGTTTTGAAATATAGACTTATCCTCCACACACACACCAGAAAAAAAAATGTTATTTATGCTAACATGGGATGGGTTCATTATGTTATTTTAAAGGAATTCAAATATTTTTAAGTTTCTCAGTTTTAATTGGTAATATGGTTAATATCAATAGATATAACCCATCTTTTAAAAAAAAATAAGCTCTTTGGCATCCTCAATTTTTTTTCAGATGATTAAGTGGGTAAGTGACAAAATATGAGCAACAATAGGATAGTCATTAGGCCTTGGTTGGTACAACAAATATACACTGAGTGGCCAGATTATTATGATCAGCCAGATTATTGTGACCACCCCGTCAGTACTTCGTTGGGCCACCTTCTGCCTTCAATACTGCGGCGATTCTTCTTGGCATTGACTCCACGAGATGTTGAAAGGTGATGCGAGGAATCGGACACCGTGCCTGATGAATAGCACTGTCCAGTCCTGTGAGATTTGATGGTTGTGGAACCAGCTGCCTGATGGCTCTTTTAACTTCGTCCAACAAATGCTCAATTGGATTGAGATCTGGTGATTGTGGGGCCACCTAAGCAAGGTAAAGTCTCCCTCATGTTCTTGAAACCACTCCTGCACCATATGAGCACTGCGGCATGGCGCACTGTCTTGTTGGAAGAAGCCATCTCCATTGGGATATGCCATCAACATGATAGGATGAACTTGATCAGCAACGATACTTAGATATGTTGTGCCAGCTATTCAGACATTTATAATGATCTGGCCCTCAAACAACTTCAGCGGGAAATTATAGCTAATTTGCCTACAAACGTCAGGTGGTCATAACAATCTGGCCACTCAGTGTATATATAATAAAGAAAGGAGGTAGATGAAGTCACAGCTTTATCAGTGCTGGAAGCAGTGACAGGCAGGATGAGAAGAGCTGAGGCAATGAATACTTGCTTTTAAGGGCTTCCCAGAGCACCCTGGTGACTTTGTCCTGGGATCCTCCACTCTGGTTTTAAAGCCACTTGTTTCTTTGGGGGGATGGGAGAAGACTCATGTTAGACCTTGAGTCTACTTTCTCAAGAATGAACTCTGGCTCCCTTGGGGCCTGGGACTTGCAAATGACATGAGACAGGAAACCATCCTGAGTTGTTTTTCTTTTCTTTTCTTTTTTTAAATTTGTTTTAAAATTTTCTTAGTAAACACATCATTATGAGAAAAATAGAGGCGAGCAAAGCAGGGCAAGCATCCATAAATGTGCTGGGTAGACGAATTATCTTCAAAATCCTGGGTACGATAGTGGTAATAAAGGCCTTTGATTTGTTTTAAATTATTTATACTTCGCTCATTTTTAAAGTAGGCATCTAATTTATAATAGACACAGAGACTTGAGAAAGAGACTATCCATTGCTCTCTCCCTGTCAGCGCGGGGTTGCTTCCTACGAAACATTTTGGAGCGCGTCGCCCCGCAGACACTCTGTCTAAATCGGCTCCACTAGGAGCCTAATGCACTGGTCCTACTTGATCAAGGCGCAGAGCCCGGAGAGCAATAGTATTAATAGCCCAAGTGCTCAGAATCTTGGTGACAGAGCTTTACCGCTCACTCTGGAAGACACGGCTCATTCATATTGACTTGCTCTGGGAAAGTGTTTCCTGGGACCCTTTCTCACGTGCCCCTGACTCCCCATTATGCCATTACCAGTAGTTAGGGCTTTCGGCTGGGCTGTCGTTGATGGAGAGGTGTGGATGCCATCCTTTCTAAGTGCTCCTGAAAGTGCTGACTTGGCAACCCTGGAGACAGAGGGTTTTATATATCCCCAGAAGAGGCAGAACCTAAGCAATGGCAGCAAGAGTGTTCCAGATGGGCCTGCCAACAGATTTCAGACCTGCTTTGTAAAGCTTAATTCTGGATTTCAGTCTGAGGACCTGGAGAGGTGATACTGAATGGGAAGGTGTGATGATACAGCCAGCTAAGCTCATGTTAATTCTCAGGAACCAAAGAACAGCCAGCAATGATTCTCTTGATTGCTTAATGCCTCATTTAACTATTCCTAGAACACACATTTGGTTTTAAAAAATATCATCAGATTAAGGTTGGACATTTTAACTTCTTAAGATGGAGCTAAAATGTATGTGTATAAATTGTAGTGGTGCCTTTAGTAATAAACCAAAAAGTAATTTATAAAACATTTCTCTAAGGCCTATGCTCTTCTCTTTTTACCTCCCACATCCCTGAAGGAGAATGGAGGAGAGCTATCAAAGTCTATTCAAAATTTATTTGCAAAAAAAAAAAATCTTTGAGACAAAGAAGTGAACATGATAAAATTGTTTCTAACCATGTTGAATTTCCTTAGAAATGGCCCTTTGGAAAATTCTGATTCTTCAGTGTTATTCCAATTTCTCTACAACTTGAAACAAGCTTCCTGCTAGAAATAATAGTATTAAATTAAAAGTATAAACAATTATTAGAAATATATAGGCTTAGAAGCCATTAAATTTGTTCCTTAAGCAGGTTTATTACTTTTCCACATGCTTGCATAAAAATTTGTCTTCTACCAATTTGACATAAAATAGCCAGGATCAGATTTATTCTTCTTATCAGTACCATTATTTTGCACTGTCAGGTATTCAGAATATTACCTGAGTAGCAGCTATAGTTCCTCAAAAAGCCCCCTCCCACCGACTCACCAATGTTGAGCAATTATTTTATTTGTTGAAAAATATGCTTAGTCTTATATCAAAGGCTGTGCTGCACCTACAGTGATTTAGAATTCAAATGTGGCTAATTTATAAAACAACCACATATCACTGTTCACAGCAGGATTCAGGTAGCTAAAACAAACTCCACTCAGAACACAGTTTCTTTTGTTGGCCTTCTGCTTTGAGAGAAATCTCTAGCTAATACTAGACTACGTTTCCTTTCCTCCAGCCTTCACAGGAACATGGTTTCACATTTTGATTTCATGTGTGACTACCCCAGACCTGGCCAGAACACAGCTGCCTATTTTTGGGTTAGAGTAGAAGGAATGACAGAGTAGAAGTCATGAATGCATGATTTAGCCATGTCACTCTTGTAGCTCTGGGGCTTGAACCAGTCATATTTTCCTTCCCTGTGGTGCGTGCCTAGAAACCAGGGGTAACCATACCTGTCTTAAAGAGTTCACGAGGACCAAGAAAGGCAACCTGTGAAAATGTTTGATAAACTAAAAAAAGCACCAGCAACATCCTCTTTCTCTTCCTCATCTTTTAGTTTCACCTCTCTTTCTTGGTTCTTTCTTCTCAATTAGGATTCTTTTCCTTATCCAAAGTCCTATCCCTGCCTTGATAACTGTTTACTTCTTTCCTCAATTAGCCCCTAAGTTACACTTTCTCACTGAATTCATCACTTATGTGGTGTCAGACACATAATCCCTGTGTCTGAAACAGTTCAGACACATAATCCCATTTTATTAAACTTGCTAAGAAGAAATTACTTGCTGTGTTCATATTCTCTCCTACACACGTTTGGAACCTAGCATTTCCCTAAAGAAGAAAAAAGAGAAAAAGAGGCAGGCAAGAAGGAGAAGAAAGGAGAGAAGGGAAGAGAAGGAGAAACCGATATTTGTAGAGCTGTCGCATGAATGTTAATGTTATTTGAATAAATAGATTGATTGATCCTGAAGAATGACCTGTGCAAATGTACCTGGTTTCAGATTGAGCTATCAGCCTCGGAAAACACAGGAACCAGGACAGTCTGCAGAAATCTTGGTGAGGAACACAGTTTCCTGTGGTGGCTGGTGTCACAATTATTCTTTTCTCATGTATCACTATGTTCAAGAAAATTCCCCAAAATTTGGGGTAGGGCAAAATTTGGGACATACTCATCCTTGACCAACAGATAGGAATGGAAGGTAGGACACAAGGGTACTGTGATTGACATTTCCACTAAGACCACAGAGAATGAGTGAAGGTAGGTAATTACATAAAGTAAAATAAGGTCACTGTTATCAACAGAGGGAGAGAATGGGAGAGAGAGAGAGAGAGAGAGAGAGAGAGAATATAGGAAGGAACAGATGCTGGACTGCCAAAAAAACCACAAATTTCCACTTTGTCACACAAAAGACTTTAGCCTCTGAATTCAATTTAGTGGTTTCTGTTTTTTTAGAAAAAAAAATAAACTGATTTATTTATCTTCCAATGAGCTCCAATAATAATCTAATATCTCTCAAATGTAGTGGAACTCATCTACCTTGTTCTCACTTATGCCTAGAATTGCATGAGCTTTTTGATAGCCATTTTACATTTCTTATTCCCTGAATGTGAAGTCAGCTGAAGCCCCTAAGCCTTTTTTATATAAATTGTATTTAAGCAGATCTTACTAACATCCTTATATGTGTGCAACTGATCTTTTAATTTAAATGCAGAATTTTACTTTTATCCTTATTGATTTACATCATTAATTTACATCCACCAGGACTTTTTCAAAATCCTATTTCTGACATAGAGTAAATTGCAACCTCTGCAAGTGTGAACCACCATATGCAGATTTATAAGCTTCTGCATAGCATGGTGGTTTGGAGAGGGGTGGGGAGTCAGACAGCCTTGATTAGCATCCTCTCTTCATCACTCATTAGCTGTGCAACCTTGGGCAAGGTTCTTAATCCTTTTGTGTCCTAGTTTTCTCATCTGTAAGTTAGGGATATTACCTGCCTTGTAGAGTCTTTATTTTTTTTAAAAAGAGATTAAATGAGTTAATTCATGTAAAAAGAGAAGCACATAATTCATGCACAACAATTCTTAGTTACTATATATTAAAAACACTGAGTGGCCAGATTATTATGACCACCTGACGTTTGTAGGCAAATTAGCTGTACACTGCATCATATGGGTTATGGAAGTCAAAGACCTGTTCGAACACCTTTGCTGTCTGCAGTTACCAAGATAAAACGTCTCCAATTCACACAGGAACACAAGGATTGGACAGTCGAGCATTGGAAAAAAGTCATGTGGTCCGA
>NW_006383015.1:1547759-1553711 GCF_000327345.1 Myotis davidii | reverse complement strand
CTCTCCCGCTCCCTTCCTCTCTGAAATCAATAAAGATATATTAAAAAAGAAAAACAACTTTGAGAATAACTTATAACCAATGACATTTAAGAATCAAGGGACAATAGTACACGCAAAACTTTGCTAAGCCATTCACATGTGACTCTTGTTTTAATTCTCACAACAACTCTATGAGGTACTTCTTATTATTATTGTTATTCTTATTCTTATTCTTCTTCTTATTATTATTATTATTATTTGCATAACTAATTCATTTCATTTTACTGATGGGGTGGTCATAATAATCTGGCTGATCATAATAATCTGGCCACTCAGTATATATATATAATGTTATATATATAATGTTTTATATATATATAATGTTAGTGATGAAATATATAGATTAGAATCTTGGCAGAGCCTTCCTTGTATATGAAATATTTTCTACATGTCACTGAATATTACCTGCACACCACCCTCTGCTTTCTCAACCCAAATCTAAAAACAGTACTAATATTTAGCCATGTTTCCCCATGTCATTTTAACAGGATGCTGGTCTGTGAACCTGTTCCCATTGCATCCAGGTAGTCTCTCCAAAGTCTGCTTATAGACACAATTAGAAGTCTGCTTCCAGTCCTCGTCCTTCAACTCTTAACTGAGTGATTATAGGCCAGTCACTTAACTTCTATGGATCCCATGTGCCTCATCTGAAAAAAAGCATGGAATGGTTGGATCAGATCTGATTTTCTTTAAAGCCCATGTTACTTTTTAAATTCTTCATGTCTAAATCTTGCCCACAATACTCTAAAATTTTGTGGCTGTGTGTCTCTGAGTGGTTCTTCTCTGTCTAGATTTCTGTGGGGTTCTGCTGCCATATGTGTCCCCTATGTGGCCATTGTGACTGAGTGACTCTCTGTGAGGAATTTGTACTGTCCCTACAGCACTTAGAAGGATGGCATTAGGTACCAGGGATGTTTGTAAACACTTCAAATAAGAATCAGATTCTTAAATCCAGCCTTGGATTTGCTGAATCAGTACTTCTGGGGATGGACCCTAGAAGTTGCTAATTTTTCAGGCTCCCAGATGATTCTTATGCACATCAATGTTTGAGAACCACTGACCAACTCAGGGTACATATCCCTCAGAAATTCTTGTGGGTTGAGCTCATCCTCTGCATAAGAAAGGAAGCCTGCCAGGTACGTTGTTAGGAATTGACCATGGTCATTTTACTCTGTCTGCTTGTTCAGAGCCACACAAAGTGGATCACTCACAAATCTCCATTCACTCCTCAGACGATACATCTGCGCTATCTTCAGCAGAGACACTCAAACCACAGTGTCTACTCTTAGAAATTAGCCTTGGAAAACACTTTCCAAAATAGTCAGAGATGAACTTTCCCATCAGGGATTTCCTTAGTCACTTCTGCTTTAGAAAATAGATTATCATTTTCCCTCTGGCTCCTGACAGTACATTACAGACCCCACAACTACAGTGAGACCATTCTTCCAAAACCGCAGCCTAAGCACTCTCGAGACACCACAGCAGTGAGTCATCAGCATGCTATACATAAAGCAAGCACCTCAGAGGTCCATGAAGGGGGTGAAGAAGAGGCCCTTCCCTGAAGACAGTTGGTAGTGCAGGTGGGAAAACATGGGGCCACTCTACAGTAACCACCTCAAAAGCTGTGAATTCTAAAACCCATATTGTTCATCCAAGCCCTCATTTTCCCCATGATTTGTCTCCTCATTTTATGATCAATGTATTCAAATATTATGAAGAGATGCTGTGTGCTAATGAATTGCTTTCCGGTGCCACGCATGCTAAGCGCTACACTTTTGAGTCTGTTCTGCAGAGAAATGTTGTATTTTCAGAGCTATCAAAAGGACATGTCCATTCACACTTGATACCGTTTAAAAATTAGCTTAGTAAAATTTTGTGAGCGTCTCCAAGGGGTAAGAGAGGGGAAAATGTTTATTATTAGTTTCTTCTTAATTCAGTCTTGTCCCTAAGGTTAATAAATCTAGATAAGGAACAATGAAAGGAAACTGAACTCAAAACACGGTTCTTTAATTATTTTTTTAATCATGCTGGTTAATCTTTATCAACACTGGCAAATTCTTATATGCTGTTCTTCCAGGCAAATTGTTCTCTACTCAAATGCTATTTCTTTGCTAGCATGTAGTTAAGTCACCAAACCAAAAAAAGGAAATTTTGTTAAGGACATTTGCATAATAAAACTTGGACTCTTTATTGTTGATTGGTGTACAGAATTGAAATAATTTGTGGGATTGCCTAATCTTAATGATTAAGTTTTTAGAAAAATATTTAGTTTTGTTTATTTCAAGTAGATGCAATAGCTCTATTTAACATAGAGGCATACTTTAACAAATAGATGTTAGTTTTTAATCATGTCTCCCTCTCTTCTAAAAGTCGTATGTCTTCTTACAAGGGTTTTAAATGGTATTCTCTTACCCTGTTTATACTATCAGTTTTCTCATCAAGTACTTCATCCATGGTTAATATAAATTTAATCCCATGTATAATTATCATAAATTACAAATAATTGGAGGAAATTTTTGAGAGAAATTTTAAAGATTTCTAAGAGACTCATCATCTCTCTATAAAGATAAATATCACAACAGATTATTAGGTAAAATGTATCAAAAAAATTAATCTTAAATGCTCAAAGATTGAAAAAAAAAACAACAAAAACCACACCTTATAAATCTATTAAATTTACCGTGTTTCTTCACAAAGGAAAGCTCAGAGAGGTGAATCTAAGTATGCAAAGTATAATAAGCAGGTTCCAAGTGACAAAGTCCTGCCTGAAACTAGGGGGATGTACAGCCTGGCATAAAAAGAAATTCCAACTCCAGTTATTCAAAGATATATTGGCCAACTCTGCTTCTCTCTGGGCATTCTGAGGCCAACCTTCCTTTGGGTTGTCTTTTTGCAGCAAAGAGAAAGACCAGTAGCTACCAGTTCATATGATCCTTTCAATTCATAATCCCAGCAAAAAGCAAGTACCTCTTCCCTAATAGTTTTTCAAAATTCCACAAAAGCCCCTAATTGGACTGGTTTGGTCATGTATTCATCTTTGAGTCAATTGCTGGTTAAGGAAGTAAGATACTAACTCATATGCCATAGGTTTAAAGCCAAGCCAGGGTGGATGTGGGGGTAGGGGACAATTCCTTAAAAAAAGAGGGGGGATAAGGGTGATGTCCATAACCCATTGTCACACTGTTAGCAAATGACAGAATCCTGACTTCTAGTGTGTATGCCCATAAAGTTTTTGTTTTGCTTTACTTTAATTTTAGAGCCCATTTGTTTACTGTTTTGTCTAGCCTAATTTTGGCAAATCTTAATATAATCTTGTGCCTTGCAATATTTCTTATTTTTATTTCAAAAGAGTCAACCTGCCCCTCTCTCTCTTTCTCTCAGACTTGCAGAAATATATGCTCCTTTGTAAATTTTTAGACTCATGGGAGAAATGTTCAAGAGAAGATTCTTAGTGTCTGTTTTTTTTCAATTTCCAACATATGGTTCAACATGTGGCCAAAGAAATGCTGAGGGTGTCTGGTTCCCAACTCTGGCCTGCTGCCTAAAGTGGGAGAGAACACTGGTGTATGTCCCAAGTGACCTCAAACCTTTAGAACCTTTTAACGCTTCTTCCAAGAGCCTTTTACAAAAGAGTCCATATTTTCCCTAAATGGAGCCTGTTTGAAAAGGGCCACCTTCAAGATCTGGCTGGTTTTCCCTAAGGCTGGCACATGGTCTATTCACTAAGAGTAAAAGGGAATAAGTGCACTCCATCAGCCATCTCCCCTTTTCTATCAAATGTAAGTGGTGTTATAATATTGATATGATCAAGACTAATGAGCCATTAATTCTAATTCAAAAAAAATGAGGTAACTGAACATGATCTTTCACAGTGCATTGATCTGATACGCCAGATGAAGGAAGGTTACATTTCCTCTTGGAAATATGCCTGCTCTTCACAAGCAATTTTAAAATGTTCCCCATATGAATGTGCTCTTCTGCATGCCAAAAATACATCTAATAGAAGAAGACAAATATAATGTCTGAGGAGAAAAGATGTCCACCTTTTAGCATTTCTTTATCCTTCTCCTCCTTCCTCCGAGGGTCAGACCTGGTGGCAGGTCACTTTGTGAGTCTCCAAATTGTGCTCAGAGGAAACACTGATTTTATCATGAATGCAAGTACGTGAGAGGGTCAGAAAATGTGTACCTCTATCTCTTTTCCCATACATACCATAATGAACATGAAGAGAATTGTTTTAATTAGTGACCAAAATGACCATTTGGGGACTAAATTCACATGTGTGTGATTTAGGGTTGAGCTGACAATAAATACATCTTAATCTACAATGTTGAAGAGGTAATTTAGTGTGCCAACTTAAGGTTGCAAAAAAGATTTGGGGTGTACTTTCTTCCTTTGAAGGAACGAATTGTTACTCAAAACAATACAATTTTCATAGGAAAAAATAATGTGGGTAAATTTAGAGATCTTGATTCTAGTAACTAAGACAAGTAGAATGAAGAATGTTAATCACATAAAAATTCTTTTAAATGGAAGTCACTTTCTGACCTCAAAGGAACTTTGATCAAACTACCTGTGCAAGTACTTGAATAGCAACTGGAATATGTGCTCTGTTATAAGCTGAACTGTGTCTTCTAAGAATTCATATGTTGAAATTCTAACCTCCAATACCTCAAAATATAACTGTATTTGGAGATAGTGTCTTGAAAGAGGTAACTGAGTTAAAAATGAGATCATTAGGGTGGGACTTAAACCAATATGACAGGTATTTTTATAAGAAGAGGAGATGAGGACACAGACATGAACAGAAGGAAGGCCATGTGAAGACAGGGAAAAGGTGGCCACCTTCAAGTCAAAGAGAGAGACCTCTGAAGAAACCAACCCTACAGATAGCTTGATCTTGGACTTCTATGGTCCAGAACTGTGAGAAAAAATATTTCTGTTGTTAAACCACCCAGTCTATGGTACTTCGTATGGCAGCTCTAGGAAACTAATACATACACCAACAGAACTTGAATATGGCTCTAAACCTCTTAGTGTTTATCTTTAGAATATGAGTATAACATTTTAAAAGAACCAAAAAATAAATATGTCAAGAATACAGTGATTGCAATTATCCTTAAGAGTGGAAGAATTTAGTCTTTAAATGTTGTCTCTACTATTAAGAGCAAAAAGTTATTTAAAATATCCAACAGAAATGAATCACCCATGGATGTTTGAAAGGAAGTTTTAAAGAACTGAAGTGTGTCAGTTATTGGTTTTCTAGTAGAAATTAATATTGGGGAAATATAATTAAAAACAACATTTTCTCTCTACCCAGAAATTCTCTCCACAAAGGTCGTAGAGAAAGAAAACATTTTTATTCTTGAATTAGCATTAAACCAGAATCATAGGAAATGTGCTAAGAAATTGAGAAGAGAGAGAGAAACCTAACCCTTTTACTTAGCCACACAGATACAACCCATTGCATACATGTTCTCAAGAAAAACAATAACTAGTCCTCAAATCAGAGGACTTGATCCCACCATTTGTCACACATAAACTATCCTAACTTTACCTGGTAATTGGGTTAACTAATTGGCTTTATCCAAAGGAAAAACAAACTTCTCATATCTTTATGGGAGGAGGTAATTCTTCAAATTTGAGCAATGCATCCACTGGGAATTGGACTTCTACCCACCCAGAGAAACTGGGAGATTTGAGGCACTGTCTCTCATGCTATTGACATTTCAGAGAGGGTTCTAGGGTCCTTGAGAAAGGCAGTCCCACGTCAAAAAAAAACTGGCAAAATGCTAGTCTAGTCTTCAAAAGAATGCATATACATTCCAAAGAGAGGGAAAAATATGTGCAATTACAAGTTTTCTAAAGAAAATGCTCAAAGAAAAAGGAGGGGAAGGACATATTTCCTTATTT
>NW_006383015.1:1542306-1547723 GCF_000327345.1 Myotis davidii | reverse complement strand
AGGAAGAATTAAGGCTTTTATTTTTAATTTGTATCCTTACGTTATCATTTGAGAGTTATAACAGAAAGAAATAATTCATGTTTTCACTGGCTCTCAGTCAGCAAAATTTTTAGTGCATAGACATATTCAAATCCTTAATTTAAAAATTCCCCAGGGATGTGGCTATCATCTTCCAAGCCTTAACAAAGCCTGAGTTTAGGTACTCCATAATTGAAAGGACCAAGAAACCAACTTCAGAGCAAGAGTAGACATGTTATGGCAAACTCATCTTTACTCCTACATCCTGTTAATTCAAAATGGTATGTGAACAACATAATAGAAGACACACTCTGGCTCCATTAAACATTGTATATACATCTTATTCTGTCCAGGGAATTTCTCAAAATTCATAGATGGGTCCCAGTCATTTAAAACCATTGTTTTATCCTGGTGTTAACTATTTGCTCAGTTTCAAGAATTAGTGAATACTATCATCTGAGAGTAGAGCCAGAAAATGGGTTTTTAAAAAAATGCATGAAATCAAACCAAATCAGCCTGGAGGAACAGGGGGCTCACAAAATAAAAAATGTGGGAGTCTGCCTCTACACATTTTGGAAAGCAAGCTCCACGAAGACCTGCTCTTCATCTCTCCTGCATATCTTCCCCAGGACCTTGGATCTTGGAGCTCTCTCCCAGTCCCCTAGCTTTAAATGCCACCCCGGTTGTAATTCCCAAATGTACATCTCCAGGACAGACCTCCCCCAAAACTACAGACTTCTATTTCTAATGGTTTGTTTGACATCTCCACTGGCACACTTCATCCTTCACATGCCCAACACTGAACTGAACTTCCCCCTAAAACTATTCCACTTGCAGCCTTCCCCATCTTAGTTAGTGGCAACCCCCAGACTCTCAATTGCGCACACCAGAAATCTCTGAATCCTTTTTGATTTCTTCTTTCTCTCACATCAGATCTCATTTGAACATATCCAGATCTGACCTCTTCTTATCACAGTTACGTCATCCAAGCCCTCCTCCCCTTCTCTCTCTCCACTTCTGTCCTTTCTACTCTCCCTAAAAAGTCAATGAAAAATGATATCCTCAGATGAGGATTTAAATAAATAAATAAATATCCCAGCCAGTGTTGCTCAGTGGTTGAGCATCAATCTATGAACCAAGAGGTCAACAGTTCAATTCGCAGTCAGGGCACATGCCCAGGTTATGGGCTCAAACCCCAGTAGTGGTGTGCAGGAGGCAGCTGATTGATGTTTCTGTCTCATCGGTGTTGCTATCTATCCCTCTCCCTTCCTCTCTCTCTCAAATCAATAAAAACATATTTTTTAAAAAAATAATAAATAAAAAGACATCTCTATGTCTAACCACACTATCCACCTTAGTCCCCTACTCATCCTTTATCAAATCATCCTATATTATTTTCTTTCTAGTACATTTTTACTTAATGGTTTACTTGATTATTGTCCTCTCCTCTTCCACATCCTCCTCAACTACAATTGAAACCTTGTGAAATCAGAGATCTTGCCTGTCATTTTCACCACTGTCCCTAGCACATCACAGGTCCTCAGTAAATACTTGTTAAACTGTTCTGTAACTAACCTAAAACACTTGTCCATAATGCATAGCAAGTGATTCCATAAAGAAAACCTGGTTGCCTAACTATAAGTGCAAAGTGTTGTAGTTTCTTTAAAATTTTTACCTAATTTCTGTGTTCCTTTCTCCTAATTATCAAGCTTGGGGAAATTCTCAAGTGCATCAATCCTCAAACATTTCACCATTCCCCCTCCGATCCCACTTGCAAAGGGGACGTGACCACAGGCACATGAATATCAGTCTCACAGCACAGCTCGCCACAGAGTCTGTGCCTTTCCCACCAGGAGACCAGAAGCGAGTCACTTATCTACTTTCTTCAGCTTTCCCACTGGAGATATTAATTTAAAGCGCCTGTCCCTGTTTTGTGTGGGTTTGGGTAAATTACAGTCTGAATAGTTTTAACATTTCAACTATTAAAACATGTGATGGAAATTATCATTGCTGTTATCAACATGTTCTTGTTGCCACTAGATTATAAACCCCTTGAAGGCAGAAACATTTCATCATTCAGACACCATGTGTTCATGGTCCCAGTATACTGATATATTTGACTGAATTCTGGAAGTAGCCTGATGTTCGCTGACAACACACTGCCCTTACGGTAGCTGATGTATTTGTGCTACAAAATCTTTACCAAGCTCTGTGAAGGGCAATGGAGCATTCTCTCTTCCTGAGACAGAGTCTAGTAAATGAAACTTAAATAGGAATGATAGTAAAGTAGAAATCAACCCTAAGTCAAAAAAAGAAAAGGTATTTCCACAAGTTCTAATTAACATATTTGGGGATCTAGGGAGGTAGAATTAAGGAAGGTATCTCAACTATACTGGTTTTGGTGGCCAGAATCAAGGAGATTTATCATAGCAGCAGACAATAAATTCTTATGAGCATTTGAAAGATTTAAGTCATGCCACTTGGTGAAAAGGAAACCTACAGCATGCAATATACTAACAGTGGAAAAACACTGGCTTTGGAATCAAACATGGGTATTAACTATAGTTCTACAACTTACTAGCTGTGTGCTTTTGGCAGATTATTTAATATTTCTGATTCTCGAGTTTCTCATTAGTCACATGGGGATAATGACACCAGCCTGACACGGTGACTGAACAGAATGAAGGTATAAGGGACACTAGGGGCCTTCACAGATGATAACAAGTAGGTGTGTCAGGCTGGATTTGGCCATCCTGGGCTGCAGGGCAGTTAGATCAGGAGTTGGGAGCTGGTTTTGCACCCCCGCTAGAAAGTTTATTTTGATGGGACTGGAAGCTAATATAGGATCTTAGGAGAATCACAACATCTAAGTAATACTTTGAGAAGATAATGCCCTGCCCTAGGAGGGACTAAGGTGGATCCAGGCAGAGGGAAAGGGATGATGTGGTGGTAAATGCCTGGGTACATAAATGATGATGGTGATAATAGCCCATGACTAATAGCATATGGCTATTTATATTACAGTGTCTTAGAGCAGCCAACTTGAGTCAATCCCAGAGAGACTTGGCACAAACTTTTATTTATGTGCCCCAGTTTGGGCACTTATGAGGCACTGTTTGTCTTCAGCTTTTAGTGACTTTTCTCTCACAACAGGAAAACATCATATTTAACAGCCAAAATAAAATCACTGACCAACATAAAGTCTTACTTTAATAAAAGTCAGGAATTTTTATCAGCTAACTCATTTCAGTGAGCTCCTGAGTGAGGCTGACAATGGGTAGAAGCCCATCAGTCTCCCTAGGCCCTTGATTCATGCCATTTCCAGCCAATACTTTTCACAGAAGATAAATGTCTTCCTTAAAGGCAGTAAGATCTACTTCTGAAATACTGGCAAAGCCTCATTATGCCTCAGCCCTATTCTATATAAAATAATATCCATTCATATAGTCCTTCATGGGTCCAGGGGTGGGCAAACTTTTTGACTCGAGAGCCACAGTGGGTTCTTAAACTGGACCGGAAGGCCGGAACAAAAGCATGGATGGAGTATTTGTGTGAACTGATATAAATTCAAAGTAAACATCATTACATAAAAGGGTACGGTCTTTTTTTTCAATAGTTTTATTCATTTCAAATGGGCCGGATCCAGCCCGCGGGCCGTAGTTTGCCCACAGCTGGTTTAGACCTTTACATATAGATCCTACTTTCCCAGAGTTTGGCAAAACCTTCATCGGTCTGGAGTTCTGCACGCATCCCACTTTTCCAGAGAATAGGAATTTCAGAAAATCCAAAAAATTACTACCTTTTATCAACTACTAACTTATTATAAGCCAAACAGCTATATTAAGAGCTTTCATTAAAGTGTCTCTCTCTCACACACACACACACACATACACACACACAAGCTACAAAGTATAATCTCTACATCATAGATAAGGAAGCTCATCTTAGAACAGTGGTTTTCATTTTGGCTGCACAAAACAATCACTTGAGCAGCTTCTTAATGATAAAGCTCCATGCCCAGGCTGCAGTTCAGACCACTGGCTCAGAATCCCTTTGGGAATGACCTCACCATCAGTAGTTTCTAAAACTCTGCAGTTGACTCAAATGTGCATTCAAAGCTGAGTGCCACTTTTGTAATGTCTCACCCAGGGCCATTCAGGTTGAAAGTGCCAGAGGACAGTCATTCTAGGCTAGTGGTCGGCAAACTCATTAGTCAACAGAACCAAATATCAACAGTACAACGATTGAAATTTCTTTGAGAGCCAAATTTTTTAAACTTAAACTATATAGGTAGGTACATTGTTATGAACTTAATTAGGGTACTCCTAAGGCTTAGGAAGACCCACACTCAAGGGGCCAAAGAGCCGCATGTGGCTTGCGAGCCGCAGTTTGCCGACCACGGTTCTAGGCCAATGTCCCTGGTTCTTGAACCCTGGCAATACAATTGGAATTATCTGGGGAGATTAAAACTACCAGCAAAGAGCCCCCTCCCCTAAAGATAATCAATCTATTGGTGTAGGTTGGGCTTAGCCGGGGCTATTGTTTAATATGTATCCAGGTTTGAGAACCATCGTTTTATGTTGTTTTTTTCAGTTTAATAAAAAAAAAAACACTGTAATAGTTCTTTTCCTACATACCTTAAAGGCTTTCTCAAACCAATCTATATTTCTTCATGCTTTCTCATTGGTCTTTTCTTGCCCTAAGGGAATGTATTTAGCATTCTTGACCTCCATCTGCTAATTAATATGATCAATGTATTTAATAATGAGTATATATTGGATATAGCCAATATAATACATACACCCAAACATCAGAAAGTACCTCAAAATGTGGCAGCTTACAAATATTACACTGAGTTCTTTTTTACAATATATGTTTCTCAGAGAAGGAAATATCTAAATAATTTCTAGAAATGAGCAGGGAAATGACCAGCATCAATGAGAACTCCAAAAGCAGAAAAGTAAAGACAAATGTCACACATCTAGAGGGTCACATATATATATGTATAGGACCAGGCACTGGAGGTCATAAAGACACTCTTATAAATGGGAAACATAACTAGAAGAAATTCTAAGAGTGGGACAAGATACTCAAGTGGAAAATATGAATAAGCTAATAAAGTGCTAAAATAACTGAAAATACTGATTTGTTTCAAATGATTCTTTTCTTGTTATATTTTAGCCTTATTTATGCTTTTGTTTTATTCTTGGAGTTTTTTAATGGCTTTATTGAAGTGTTACTGACATATAATAAAGTGCACATAGAATTTATAACTTGATATTTTACACACACACACACACACACACACACACTCATAAAACTATAAGTGTATATTTTTAAAAAATATATATTTTTTAAATAGGCATAGGCACATATATGCAAACATACATGCTTTCTGA
>NW_006383015.1:1536943-1542092 GCF_000327345.1 Myotis davidii | reverse complement strand
ATTCCAAAGATTAGGGCGTTGCTTATCTCCATTCCAGGGAGTAAAGATTATGTAGCTTAAGCGTGATTGTTCGTAGTTAAAGTGATTAATTACCCACCTGGCACTTAGTTAAGAGGTTTTATTCCCTCCCTAACTTCAGGGGAAAATCCCTACCTGGGGAAACAACCTTGCTCAGAGAGGTGAACTTGGTTAAAACACATAGTGCCAAGAAGGTGAGCAAACATATTAAGAACAGTATGCCATATATGCCAGGTCCCTTGAAACAGCAAGGATGGACCGGCTCCTGGCATTTGTACCCTTTTATAATCTTCCCCTTCCCTAGTAAACCACTAATCTGATTGCTGTCACTATAGATTAGTTTTAAAAGTTCTAAAGTTTTAAACACAGGGTGGGGCAATATTAGGTTTACAGTTATCTGTATGGAAAATAATACAATAATAAATAATAATACAAGAATAAACTCTGTTCTGCATACAACTGTAAACCTACTTTTGCCCAACCCTATAAATGGAGTAATCAGCATGTTGTGCTATATGGAATAACTCAGTATGTACTCTTTTCTTGGGAAGGGGGGGGCGGTGTATTTCACTCAACATAATTATTTTGAGATTCATCAATTTTGTTGCATATATCAATAATTTATTCTTATTCTTTGCTGAGTAGTAGTCTATTATATAGATATACTGTATTTGTTTATCCATTCATCCATGTTGATGGACATTTGGACTGTTTCCAGGTTTGTTATTCCAGATAAAGCTCCTGTAAACATTTGTATACAAGTCTTTTTATAGACATATGCTCTCTTTTCTCTTGGGTAAACATATGGGAGGTGAGTATTTAGATTATAAGGAAAACGCGTGTTTAACTTTTTAAGAAATTGCCAAACTCTTCCAAAATGATAATACCACTTTATGATCTCACCAGCAGTGATGAAAATTACCATTCCTCCAGTCCTGCCACTACAGTTGTCTGATGTTGGACAAGGATCTTTAACTCACTGAGTTTTGATCTGATCATCTCTAAGTGAGCATAGCAATACCACCTTACAGAATCGGTGTGAGAATCAGGGAGTCTTCATAAAACACTTAGCACAGGCCCTGCCACCTCATAGAAGGATATATTTCAGAATTTGGAATCAGAGTTAATAGTTAGTCTTTGCATCCTGAAGTTTACTTTCTACTTCACAGAGCTGGCGTGAAGATGATATTGGATAAGGTGAAAAGCACTTGGTACATGGTCTATAATAAATACTCGTTGATTAATCCCTGACTAGTAACAAGCACTTAGACAACCCATAAAACCTCTGTGGGATTCCTGGAGAAAATTAAAACACTTGGGGGTGAGAGAATGTGACAGTTGATATTTCAATTCTTCTCCAACCAAATCTTCATTTCTCCCAAGTCAACAAAGCATTCTCCCCAGAACCAAAACACAGTTGTTGAAAAACTGTCAAAATGAACACCCCAGTGTTCATCAGACCTAATTAATTTTTGCATTATTATTTTTTAAATATTTTATGTATTGTCAATACAAATTGATACAATAAAAGCCAAGCCAGCATACAGCATTTTGCATTATTATTTTATCAGGTCTCAAATTTCGGCATTAAATAATGATATAAATCAATCAGAAAACAGCATGAAAACACCAATAAAGAAAAATATTATCTTAACTTTTCATATTATTCTCTTATAATGTCTTGTATTAGAAGTGGTTAGGAGGAAAAGAAAAATACCTCTTAAGATGATCCCTATCATAAATATTTAAATTTTGATGCTGTTCATTCTAGACAACAACAACAACAAAAATCTAGGAAAATAATGCAATACTTTCTTCAGCAGTGATATAGAGATAAACAATAATTGCAGTAATGTACCACATAATACATAGAGAAATAAAATTGATAAAGAATCAGAAAATAAAAGTCCCTCAAGAAACCTTTCACAGAGTACATATATGCAGGGATTCTGGAGCAGTTAGAAATCTTCTTTTATTTAATCCCATGTTGACTATACTCAGAACTGTCCTGAATGCAAAAGAAAAAATAGGGCTATTTTTCTCTTACAATAGCAGTCACAGAGTAAAATAATCCTAATATACTAAATGTTAGAAATGCCAATTTCAAAATATAATTTTAAGGTTTTAAGATAGTCTGCTATTAATTTTTGCAAAACAAGCTTCTGACACAACAAAACATAGGTACACAACGCTAAATTTATTCAGAGACTTTAAAGAAAAAAATTACTTGATTACTTTCCACTAATTTACAAAAGAATTGAAAAGATGTATGTTAAAAATGCAGACTGGCCGAAACCGGTTTGGCTCAGTGGATAGAGCGTAGGCCTGCGGACTGAAAGGTCCCAGGTTCGATTCCGGTCAAGGGCATGTACCTTGGTTGCGGGCACATCCCCAGTGGGGAGTGTGCAGGAGGCAGCTCGTTGATGTTTCTCTCTCATCGATGTTTCTAACTCTCTATCTCTCTCCTTTCCTCTCTGTAAAAACTCAATAAAATGTATTTTTTTAAAAAACATGCAGACTGGCATACACACTATCATTTTTACTTATTCTTTTCATGTTGGTGTTTCGTGTTGGTGTCAGAATTTTTGGGGGAATGGGATGGTCAGAGTCTATGTGGTTTGAACAAGCTCTCTATGTGGATTCCAATGAGCACTGAACAGCTTTGCTCAATTTCTACTTTTCAAAGGGAAAAAAACCCCCACATATTCCAAGGTCCTACTGTCCACCTACATAATTCTTGGGTCTTTCTAAGTAACTGCTAATTAATTGCTTTAGTCAACTTAATTATTTACACCTTGACTTTGAAAGGTTACATAGTAAAGAATGACAGCCTACCTACCCCACCCCCCGCCCCCCCAAGAAAAAAGCAGTGTACATGAAGTAGAGGGAGGTGGGGGTGGGGTGACTGAATCAGGATGAGCTGAAATCCTGGGCAAACACAGCTTCAGAATAGAAAACAAAAAGCAGTGATTCCCAGCACCTGGGTATCTTGAAGCAGAAAGATAATACCAAAGTAAGAGGAGGGTGAAGAGGAAAGTGAGGCAGACCAGTTAGATGGTACAGTCCATGCTCAGGTATTAAAACTATGACTGAAAGAATTCTCCACCTCCCACCTTCTCTTCCTTCCTATTCTCCCACCCAACACCCTCCTCCCAAAGGAAAAAAAAATCCCACAGCATTTTCTAATAGGACAAAAATCCTATTAGAAAATGGATTTTTCCATTTTCCACCTCCCACCTTCTCTTCCTTCCTATTCTCCCCCAACACACACACACACACACCCCACCCCCTCAAGGCTGGGTGCCTTTGAAGCCCTAGAAAAGCTCAGAGCTAGGTGCCACCTCTGTTTGTCCAGACTGTGGTAGCTGAAGCAACTTCCCCATTTATTATTATGTAAATCCTTGCTGATGGGCTAGTCTGCCTAAGGGCTATGCTATGGGTGTATCCCAGATCAATAAAAGCTTGGTGAGGCCTGAGCACCAGTGGAAGTCCTTCCTCCTGAGTTGAACTTACTCGCCTGGTCCCCCAATATTTCCAAATTATCTCGTGTCTTTTCTCTTTCATTTGTGTGCGGCTCTTCTTCCAGGTCCTGAACCCTGATCCACGCAGGACATGGAGGGAAACATTTACCAACACTCAGCCTTCACATAGTTATGCTAATGAAGCAGAGGCAGTTCAAACTAAAGGATTTGAGTGTATGGTGCAAGTTAGTATCAGTAGATTTCCTCTGAATTAGGTATTCTTTATGTTATTGGTAAAAGCACTTGATTCCCTAAAGCAATGGCAGCAGATTATTGAGGAAGCTGCATGAGCACCCACTGGGAAGTCAAGAGAAACCAGTTTAGGGCATCATGGAGGTACCTGGGACAGAGTGACTTGAATCTCAATTCTGTAACTTAATTCCTCGGTGATCTTTACACAGTCATAAACCTTGCTGAGGTCATTTGCCAATGCATAATGAAAAAACAAGACACCTGCCCCATGGCAGTATTGTAGGAACTAAAAGGGACAATATGTATACAAGAGCCTTAATGATGCTGTGAGCCTGTTAGCCTGAATTTCATAGAAGCTAATCTGATAATTCCTTGTTGCACTGTCTGTTGATCAGTTCAGTTTCCTCTTACATTAAATGCAAAGACATTTTGAATTGTAAAAATTCTATACTGGTATATCTCATATTTTACTATACATAAGTATCAACTAGTGATATTGTTAAAAGTGAAAATTCATAAAACTCTACTCAGATATTCTGATTCAGAAAGTCTATGGTGGGGCCCAGGAATCTGCACTTTTAGCAAGTCTGTGCAGAACAATACACTTTGAATATTTACATGTATGTCAATATATATCATATGTCATATTGCACATCTTTAAAGTCCTTCATACAATATTATTTACTCAAGTGCAGAGGAGGCCCAACTTAACTGATGCTGCTGAAGCCTCCTAAGGCTCATGTTGAGATTATGTATTTAAACTAATGATGACAATTGAGAAAGAAGACCATGGGGGCCCATACAAATGAAAATCTATACTAACAAAGGGTTTTTGAAACTTAATCTTGAAATGGCATGAGATGAAATGAGGACAGTATAGTTAGGAATCTATCACTGTATAGAATATGAAAAAGCAGCTATCTATATTAACATACTATTTTTCCCTTCATTGTGCTTTGTAAAAAGGGACATAAGGAAAAAGTGAACTCTGAAGAAAGCTTAAACATGAGAAAAGTTTTTTTTTCTTTGTTTGTTTTTTATATTTTTAAAAAATATTTTATTTTTTTATTATTTTTTTATTGCTTACAGTATTACAAAGGGTATTACATATGTGTCCCTTCTTTTCCCCCCGCCCTTGACAATCCCCTGGCCTCCCCTACCCCCCAGTGTCTTATGTCCATTGATTATGCTTACATGCATGCATACAAGTCCTTTGGTTGATCTCTTACCCACGGCCCGCCCTCCAGTATTTCTTAATTACATAGACCTCAGGGATAGTAGAGAAGAGGATAAAGGAATCATTGAAAGTTGCTGAAATCAATGGAAAAAAATGCCCGCAATAGGAGATTGAACAGGAGGTAGAAAGAAGTAATTGGTAATGATGAGAGGGTATAGTAATTATTTACTGAATAAAGTCA
>NW_006383015.1:1509691-1531758 GCF_000327345.1 Myotis davidii | reverse complement strand
CCTCCGTGTTGTAAACCACAGTCCTTATTTTAAAGCAGGCTGTATTTGTTTCCCAGACTGCCTTATTTTGTGTTTAGCGAAGAGTCAGTTTGTGGCTCAGCCTCTGGGTGGCAGTGTTCTGGGGTTGGCCTCTGAGGCTATACGGCTTCTCTATCACACTTAAAACTGGTTTGGGGAGGTCAACTATCCAGAGCTTGTTCCTTAATCGTTACCCGCTCTGTGTTGTTGTTGGGATTCGAGAAAAGTTTTTATTCATAAAACATATCAATGAAATTATAAAAGGAAGGCTAAGTAAACAGTCACCTGAAAGAAATTCTCAGTCCTTAACCCTGTTCTCAAGTCTCTAAAACCAGTTAGGTCTGATCCTTCATTTGCACGAAGTATTGGCAAAATATTGTTAGCATTTCCTTTAGCGTTTTTTCTGGACTGCTTTAGCATTCTGCAATTTTTCTTGGACCGTGAAAGGATATATCTATGTGTAAGTTACCAGTGTCCATTACGAAAAGATTTTACTTGAGTCAAAGGAAACTATATTCAACAAATGATGAAGAAAGTATTGAGTTCTACTAAATAAATCTGCCTACATGGAGCCAAGTGTATGAGCAACACTTCCAGAAGAATTTGGCCATGGATGGAAACTAACCTAAGACTTTAATATAATTTGAAACTTAAATGGAATCAGTACAAGTAAGTTGTTAATTTTCTAGGCATGGAAAACCCATCAGTACTTATCTCAATATTCCTACAGAGAGTGGACAGAGATTCTTCATTGGATGCTGAGAAACTTTCCACTAAAATGTTTGCATCCCATCCCCACACAGCCCCTTGACTTGTATCATTCACTTGTCCCCAGGAGTTGTCATTCATATCCAGCTCTTCCATGAGGAACCTGGCCTGATATTCTAGCCCATTGGATTCCACTCTGGTGTTCTGTAGCCCTTGATGTCTGTGTCACACATTCAAAAACTGGCCATTTAGCTTGTGCTTTACTCTATTTATCTTCCTAACAAAATTGTAAGGTCGTCTGAGGACAGAAATTGTACCTTTACTTTACCTGAATCCCCCACAATGCCTAGTGCACACCTTTGCACATAACCGGCATTCATTAAGATTAATTAACAGGAACCGAATATACTTAATATCATGAATTTCCTCCAAAGTGACATGCTATTGCTGAAAGCCACAATCTGCTTGCTAGTACTAAGAACCACCATGATCGCCTCCTTCTCCATCTAAGCTCTGTATAATGGCTTGGTATTATGGGAATCCTGTCTTCTGTATGATGGCAATCCAAACCTGGGTCTGGACCCAAGTTTTTCCAAATGTATCTCTAAGTAGTGGGAGAAAATGAAAACTATCCTGCAGCCACTGATGGTCTTTATTTTCCTCAGCTTGGCTCCCACCAGGTATAGGCTAGTAGTGCTTCCAGGCAGACAAACACCTGTATTTAAAATACATGAAAAATTACCCTAAAAAGCATGTTTCCACATTACTAAAAATTTGAAGTAAAAATAAGGAGAGTGTATCTCAGTGGTCGGCAAACTGTGGCTCACGAGCCACATGTGGCTCTTTGGCCCCTTGAGTGTGGCTCTTCCACAAAATACCACGTGCGAGTGCGCACATACAGTGCGATTGAAACTTCGTGGCCCATGCGCAGAAGTCAGTATTTTGTGGAAGAGCCACACTCAAGGGGCCAAAGAGCTGCATTTGGCTCGCAAGCCGCAGTTTGCCGACCACTGGTGTATCTAATATGGAATATTATCTCACCCACTCATCCTTAGTGAAGCACGCACTGGGTCCGCAATATAAGAACCCATAGATAACCTGAAATAGGGAATCAACTCTCTATTCCTTTCTCAGGGCTGTATGATGCCTACATTGTCACCATAAAAATCACAAGAGAACTTCAGATTACCACCACTCACTATAATATGACATAATGAATAGAAAAATAGTGTGTGGGGGTAGGGTGGGGGTGGGGCGCAAGCACACATTGGCCCCATTCAAAAGGATGGGTTGCTTAACAGTTAAAGGAGCTTATTATAAAATTGTTTTGTCTTACAAGGGCTCTCCTACACCAAGAAAGCTAGGAAGAAATCCTTGAGAAGAGTGCCTATTTTACAAAATCAAATAAATTTTTGTTCAGTATCTCAGACTTTCAAAGGAGTAAACTTGCTTGAGTCCCAATGACAAAAAGAATTAAAAGGCTGGTAAGACAGCACTGTCCTGCATCAAGCAGTGGAGGATTGAAACAGACAAACAAGTTCCCTGGTAACATCAATCAAATGGATTATTTGTGTTCTTTGACTAAACACTGACTAAACAGTGATTGGAATAATGAGAAACAACGCCGAAAAACAATTTCCCCCCTCTACTATCCCTTCCAAATGATAGCTATAATTCACTAAAGATCATAGAGGCTGACATTTATGTTGAAGATCACTTCTTAGCAGCCTTTTATTTAGTAAATTCCTCTTAAATGAATATCTAGCTGAGGGGAGTAAATTGTACATGGACACCTCTATCAATAGCAAGATAAAATATGCTGGCATGATATCAAATAAATAGGGTGGATAAATTTATTAGTCTGGCACAGGATTTCATGTGGTGAGCTGTTTTATAGGTTTGTGGCAAGGGATAGAAGATGTATGACAAATAAATGTACTGATTGTGTGATATGAGAAGCCTCAATCTTACTAAAGCAAATAAGAATTTAAGGGAAAGATTTGAACCATACTCCTAAGTTTTTAAATCAGAAGGTAGCTCACTTTCTCAGGAGGCAGGATTTCATATCTGAGTGAAGAAGTTGAGTTAGATGGGCTGACATAATGAAAGCTGAACCCAAAAAAGTGACTTGTAGATGCTCTATTGAGAAAGACGGGGACATGTTTGCTGAGGAATAAATTTAAATTAATTATTGAGAAGTAAAACAGCACAAAGCTGTTAACAAACAGCATATGTTAAAATTAACCTACAACTTTAAATTGGGGGAAAACTTTGTGC
This sequence comes from Myotis davidii, assembly GCF_000327345.1. Taxonomy (NCBI): domain Eukaryota; kingdom Metazoa; phylum Chordata; class Mammalia; order Chiroptera; family Vespertilionidae; genus Myotis; species Myotis davidii. Next base: position 1,528,755 of record NW_006383015.1, on the reverse strand, counting down.
CCTATAAAGGAAAAATTGCTAATTTGTGAATCATTGACATTTTAATTCTTTATTATATATGTCTTCAAAATCAGCAATAGAAATAGAAATGTGACTCTTGTTTTGTTATTAATGTTTCCAGAAAGGCCAAAGAGTAGAAAAACATTTCATCAATAAAGAAGGCTTTAAGCCTTTTTGTCTGAATTTAACCGTTGCCTCATTTTGCCAAATCAATCATGTTGTTCTACTATTGTATTAAAATGTACTTTATAACAAATGTTTGAAATCAGAAGTGACATTTTTTTCTAAGATGCATTACTAATAAAGTAACGTGTATTTTCATCCTGTGCGAAACAGCTGGACCATGACGAGATCACATTAGCACTAATTAAAATGATATTTTTTGTGCAGTTTTTGCTAACCCAGCTTCATTGGACTCAAAAGGATTTTTGAAGTCCATAATAAAGGCTATTATGTAATCTTACCATGATTCTCCTGAATCAGGCTACTGTCTAATTTCTCTGTAACGATATTTTCTTAAAACTCTCAATAAAATCAATATTAAGTTTTTACTCTTATAGCTCTTTTTTCAATATATGACCCTCATTTAATTAAAAAAAATTAAAGCTTTAATTTATTTTGCTTGATGAACAAGAAAAATATAATATTAAAGGCAACATTTTGCAATGTTTCTCTTTTTCCTCACTTTACTGGGTCCCTGTTGTTCCCAACGTATAATTTGCAAAACATATTGCTTCAATACTTACAATGAGAGAGGCGGCCCAGCTGTGGGAGGGAGAGGACAGCAGCCTCCAATATTACCATAATAATCTGCCTAGAGTCCCATGAGCCCTCTGGTATATACAATTCTCTGTACTGCAGGCCCCAGCTGGAGAACATTCTCTTGACATGTATGCCAACCTTTGCCTGCAGGCAAAATAAAAAAAGGCCGAGAAGTAATCATGAAAATAAAAAATCTTGTCAACTGCATTAGGATGCAGTTCCCATGTTTTTGCTCACGTAGGCAGGCATTGTGCTAACAAAATGATATGAGACTTTAAAAGACTGCAGCTGGTATGTATTTAGGTCTTTTTAAAAAATCTGCTATGTTAATTCTGCAATCCTAAAATTGGGGGAGGGGAGGAGGGGCCTATGGGCAGTGATGGTTTAGTTATTACTGTCAATGTATATGACAACTTTATTTACCAACTATTACTTGGAAGATTGCTTATTACAGGAACTGAACAAGAAGGGACAGCATTACAGAACTGAGGTTAATCATGAATGAAACTTTCAAACAAATATTATTTATACTCCTAGCAAGTGAGTAGGAAAGAAACTTGAACAGTTGCTGATTAACATCCTTTATGAATAATACCTCAAAAATTAATGTTAAATTTTTCCCCTAAAAATCCAATCTTAAGTCAAAGAAACTTTTTTAACCTTTAAAATGATAAAACAATCCAAAGCATTTTGTGAACAAAATATGTATGTTTTGAAACTGAAATTTCAGCTTGGATTACTAAATTTTACTTTAAAAAACAATAAAACTCAATGGCCTTAGAATAGTCCCATAATGATGTTTATTTATTGATTGATTTTAAAGGGAGAGAGAGAGCATGAGGGAGAGAAATTGATTTGTTGTTCCACTTATTTATGCAGTTATGCTTTCATTGGTTGATTCATGTATGTGCACTGACCAGAGATCGAACCTGCAAGCTTGGCGTATTGGAACAACACTCTAACCAACTGAGCTGTCTGGCCAGAGCCTAAAATAGTCCACAATCAATGTTGAAAAATCTAATATCCTTGTTATAGTACCAAAAGTTCCTAAACTTTATGTGTTGAAATAAGAGAGTCTTCTGAAAACAAATTAATGCAGAATATTTCTGCAGTCATACACACATTAAGCACTTTAATCTGGGTGACATCCCACTGGATAAATATTCTGAAGAGGTAATAAAATGCCTTTATATACATATAGGATATTACCTTTCTTTGTCAATTCATTTTTCAAATACTACACAGACTGGAAGAGAGCAGTATAGTGTTTTATTATATCTTAAACAGGTCTGTTTGCCAAGAAATATTCAATTTTACTGTCCTTATCGATATGGTTTAGGAGGACAGGATACAGGAATAAGGTTTATAATCCTATCTAATAATAGACAAACATGGTAATTGACTGTACCTTCGCTACGCCTCCCATTGGCTAATCAGCACAATATGCAAATTAACCACCAGCAAAGATGGAGGCTAATTTTCATACTGCAGACTGGGCGGGTCAGCGCCATCCCACCTGTCCCACTGCCATCCGGGCCTGCTATCTGCAACCCGGGGCAGCGGGCAACCCGTGTGCAACCCGACCCGGGGCAACCGGGCGGGGCAGCAGTGATCCGCCAGCCCACCCGACCGCCCTCCGGGTTTCCCATGTGCGACCCGACCCAGGGAGGCAGGGCGGGGCAGCATGGCTCCTCTGTCACCCCAGCTTCCTCATCACAGCTCCTTTGGGGGCCTAAGCCTTTAGTCAGACATCCCCTGAGGGCTCCCTGGATGCCAGAAGGATGTCTGATTGCAAGCTTAGGCCTGATCCCCTGGGAAGGGGGCCTAAGTTGACAGGTGGACATCCCCCAAGGAGTCCTGGACTGCAAATGGGTGCAGGCTGGGCTGAGGGATCCCCCACCCCCCACCCTGAGTGCACAAATTTTTGTGCACTGGGCCTCTAGTTACATATACATGTGACTATTTGATTAATGTCAATTTCTCCTGCCAAATGTAAACTATATGAGGGCAGGATCATGGAAAAGTTACTTTTGTATCCAAATTTTCAACTTGTGGAACCGAATACGTGTGAGTAGCAAATCACTTGAGGAATTTGTGTAGATGCTGCCTGGAGAGGTCAAATGCTGCAGTGTCATAAAACATGAGTTAGCCCTAACCAGTTTGGCTCAGTGGATAGATCATCGGCCTGCAGACTCAAGGGTCCTGGATTCAATTCCGGTCAAGGGCATGTACCTTGGTTGAGGGCACATCCCCAGTGGGGAGTGTGCAGGAGGCAGCTGATTGCTGTTTCTCTCTCATCAATGTTTCTAACTCTCTATCCCTCTCCCTTCCTCTCTGTAAAAAATTAATAAAATATATATTTTAAAAAATAAAATAAAACATGAGTTAAAAGAGCATTACACTTTCCAGAGAATTAGGAAAACAGGTCACTGGAGATGGGTTGGGGGCTCTGGGGAAAATAATGAAGTCCCATAAGAGGCAGATGCAAGAAGCACTGGCACAAAAACTCAAGTAGAACCCAAAGTTGTGGAAGAATGTGCATATGGCAAAGCAAGAAAAAATTATAACTAACACAATACAATGGAAAAAGGTTGTAATATCACCTCTAGCTGAATGCACAGGTTTTTCCTTACCCCCAGCCCATTGCACATGTTCCCATTGTCCCCTATTCTGTTGTTTAGTACTGAAGGTTGGGGCTTTCCCATCACAGCCTCTGTATGAAGGAGGAAGGTGTTCACCATTAAATCCCTGGATCCTGGAAAGTGTCTGGCAAATGTAGGCATTCAAAAAATATCAGTTTCTGGAGGAAAAGTCTTCATTTACATTGAGTATTGACCTAGGTCTTTATTTAGTCACAATGCTCACATTTATTAGGAGTCAAATATCATACATCAGATAAGTAAATTTTAAAAGTAGATGTTGGTTGGCAGTGAAGAGAAACCATTACAGACAGTCCTTGGGTTACATAAGACTCGATGTACATCATTTTGTGGTTACCTCACCATCTCCTATTTATTTATAAAAGAAAAAGTTCCGTCATTTAGACATATGTACCTCTGTGCTTTATGTTTTTTATTATTTATTTACCACAAGTAAAGGTCAGGAATTGTTATCTTTCTTTTAATTTTTTTTTACTGTTTCACTTCATTACTGCTGTGTATGTGCTCCATGTGACTGACATAGGTGCTTATGTAGGTGGGTTTCGACTTAGGCGAAAATCACCTTATGTCACACTGTAGGAACAGATCTCCGATGTAACCTGAGGACCTACTGTATGCTTCTTCAGTAACAATCCTATATAATAAAAGCCCAGTGACCATTATAGTGTAACGACCAGAACGACTAACAGCCAGACCACCAGCCGGTAGCTATGATGAGCACTGACCCACATTCACCCGCATCCCTGCCCCAGACAGGAGGGAAGAGGAAGGAGGGAGCCAGATACCCACACCCTGGACCCTGAGGGCAGAGAGGAGGGAGCCCCATTCCTCACGGAATTGGCCTTGATCAGCAGATTAGAGGATTCTGCTTATAGTGAATGGTTAGTAAACCTTGGAGATGGCAAACTTGATAGCAGTTTTCTTTTAGGAATGGATATTATTGAAATTCCCTGTGAAATTATTTGTAATGGATCTATTATTGAAGCTACCTTTGGAAATAGTATATCTATAGATAATATTAAAATATATATCTAAATGTGCAATTCTTTGTCCTAAAAATGAGCACATTTATAAATTAAATGAAGAAATTTTGGACATACTTGATTGAGATTTTCACTTCTATTTGAGTGATGATTCCATTAATTCAAGGGATGATGCCGAAAAGGAAAATTTTGCCATCAAATTTCTTAATAGTATTACACCTTCAGGAATGCTGTGTCATAAATTAAAATTGAAAGTAGGTGCAATCATCATGCTACTGAGAAATCTTAATAGTAAATGGGGTCTTTTTAATGGTACCAGATTTATTATCAAAAGATTGTGACCAAACATAATCAAAGCTGAAGTATTAACAGGATCTGCAGAAGGAGAGGTTGTTCTGATTCAAAAATTGATTAGTCCCCACCTGACACTGGCCTCCCATTTAAATTAATTCAAAGACAGTTTCCCATGATGCCAGCATTTGCGATGACTACTAATAAATCACAAGAACAAACTCTAGACAGAGTAGGAATATTCCTACCTGAACCCATTTTCAGACATGGTCAGTTATATGTTGCTTTCTATTGAGTTCGAAGAGCATGCAATCCTATGTGTTATATAATGTTATTGTTTATTTATTAATTAATTTATATATTATTTTCATGTACATTTTACTACTTTTCTTTAATCTCTGACAATTCTATTATAGAGAAAGAGTGAATAGCGATATTAAAATATTTCTTCTAATTAATTCCCTTCCAATGTGCACAAATGTGTGCACCGGGCCATTAGTTATAAATAATGTGCTTTGTTATTACCCAGAAAGTACAGATCTGCTGGTCACATCATTGCAGAGAATAATACAAAACAGAGTAAGAGCACATAGGCATAGTGAACAAGAAGTAAATTCATTTAAATATCAGTTAAAATGTGTTTGTTATTCTAAGGAGGCTAAAATATTCACACATGCCACCAAGGTTTTTGTAGTAAATTATCATGTAAGAGGTAACCTAATGTTCATATCAGTGTCGTTACTGCTTTTAATATTCCTATACTTTTTCTGGGTGTCTCAGCCACACCCATGGCTATAAATAGCTTCTCTCGACTGAGGTCTCCTATCTCTCTCTAGCTCCCATGACTCTTCTGAGATCCACATGACTCTTCTGATGCCTCCTGGACATCTCTAGTTATGTTCCATAGACCTGCAAATTAAACCTTCAGAATTTTCACACACAACCCCAATCTTTTTTCTATATTCTTATCTCAGTAAATGGCAACACTGGTTACCTAAGCCAGAAACCTGGAAATAATCCTTGACTCCACAGTCTCTCAAATTCTCTCCCTACAATATTTTCAGCCTCAAGTCCTAAAGAGTCTTCCTCCTAAGTAACTCTTATACTTATTCATTTATAGGCACTTACTCTTAGTGCCTTGGCTCAAAAACTCTTCCTAGCTCAGCTAAATTGCTACATATCTCCTGACTGATCTACTTAAAGAAAGAGCTTCCTTCCATCCCAACCAACATATATTCCTCAAGCTTACCTGAGTGACCTTTCAAAAATGAAAATATCTCCTCACTCACCTGTTTAAAATGCTTCAATGCCTACTATTTTGGGTTAAAGTCCACACTCTGGGCATACCAGGCCAAGATGATGGTTCCTTTCCATTGTATCTTCCCTGATCCCATGTTCTGCCAATGCTTCAGCCATACATAATGACCTTGCCTCTTATCACCTGCCTGTTTCTTTGTTGATGCTCTATTATTGACCTAAAATACCTTCCCTAGTATTCTCCACTATAACTAGGTGTCTCTAATACTTTAAGAACTCAGATTAATTATGACCTCTTTCTTTTCTAATCCCCTCTCTCCCTCAGCTACATTATAGGGTGCTTCCCTATATTCATAAAACACCTACTGCATGCATCTGGCAAAGCATTTCCCCTACTAAATTGGGATTTCTGATATCCCCCACTTGACTATGGATTCCATGACAACAGAGAGGATTTTTCATGTTTATACCCCCTTTACTTACCACAATGTTTGCTGCATGTAAATGTTCAACCAAAGTTTGTTTAGCATCTGAATAAAAGAATGGATTTCCAGGGATAGGACTAGAGTAATGAAAGGAAAATAAATTATTTCTGCATTTAAAATAATTTGTTAAAAAAGTAAGAAAATTAATATTTCATGTGTAACTATTTATACCCAACACTAAATCTATTGGTTAGGAACTAAGGTATGAAAAATAGATAGAGATAGATGATAGATAGATAGATAGATAGATAGATGATAGATCTATTTTTTTCCTCATCATTTGTTTATATGTTCAGAAGTTTCCTTATTAAGACAGATCCAGTGGACAAGGGCCTCACAGGGTTAGAACTCTAAAACCAGTGGATCTTGAAGTGTAGCTGAAATTCATGATTAAAAACTAAACTTAGCTGGATAGCAATATGCAATTGCTGAAAATATCTGGTTTTATTTTTATTTTATGTGATATATTTTCAAGGTGCTACTTTTGAAAAGTAATTCCATTTTAGTTTATGATAAGATATGTAATGATATCAATTTTTCAAAGCAAAATTAGAAGCCAAACTAAACTGTTACTTGTTTAGTTGAAGGAGTATATGCGCTGAAACCAAGACTGGTTCTAAAACATTTCCAAAGTCTAAAATGCAAACTAAAATTGTTTTTCTGGGTCAAAAATGTTTATATTTGGCAATTCAACCTCATCCCCAGAGTCTCTTGCAGCACCCCCTGCCCTTTTGGAAGTCAACTTGATAGGCCCTGATGCTTATATGCCATGCCAACTACCACTTAGGAAGATATTCCCTTCAGTTCTGTCCTCCCTAACAGCACCTTCTAATTCAGATCTCAGTCACACCATCAAAACCTACCAGGTCTGTGTTTCGTTGCCTCAGACTGTTCCAACAAATGGTTCCTAACAAAAATTCAGTGACCTTCAAACAATCCTATATAATAAAGAGGTAATATGCAAATTGACCATCACACCTCACACAAGATGGCTGCTTCCATGTGGTCAAAGATGGCCACCACAAGATGGCCAGCAAGGGAAAGCAGTTAGGGTCAACCAGGCCAGCCTGGGAGGGCAGTTTGGAGCAACTGGGCCTGCAGGGGAGGGAAGGCCAGCAGGGGAGGGCAGTTAGGGGTGACCAGGCCTGCAGGGGAGGGCAATTGGGGGGACCAGTCCTGAAGAAGAGGGCAGTTTGGAGGGACCAGGCCTGCAGGGGAGGGCAGTTGGGGACAATCAAGCCAGCAGGGGAGCAGTTAGGTGTCAATCAGGCTGGCAGGGAAGCAATTAGGGGGTGATCAGGGTTCCATGTGGTCAAAGATGGCCACCACAAGATGGCCAGCAAGGGAAAGCAGTTAGGGTCAACCAGGCCAGCCTGGGAGGGCAGTTTGGAGCAACTGGGCGCAGTCCTGGATTGTAAGAGGGATATCTGACTGCTGGTTTAAGTCCGATCCCAGTTGGACATTCCCCGAGGGGTTCCAGATTGGAGAAAGTGCAGGCTGGGTTGAGGGACATCCCCCACCCCAGTGCACAAATTTCATGCACAAGGCCTCTAGTAATATATAAGTAGCAGCTCCCTCTCCCCTGCTCCATTTCTTAATGATTAAGCTAGCTTTTCTCTTTCATCTTTTTTTACAACCATTCTCTTCCAACCAAACTCATCCTCAATTCAGCCACACAGGGCAACATATAAGCACACTGTCCACTATGTTTGTAGACACTCTACCTAACCTGGGCTGTCATGTACTCATAGGCTAAAAGATTATATTTCTGTTTGATCCGACCTAGTGAACCCAGCAGTGGTAGAAAAAAGGAGCAGAATAAGACAGTCTTAAAGAGCAAGTCCATTAATTAAGCCATTTGGAGTATTTAGAGATGTGTCCCCTAGCCATCATGATAGCAATATGCATCTACACAAAGTTACTACTTTCCAAATTTTAGACTTTGGATCATGTTATCCTTCAAATTTATCAAATAACTGGAAGTCACAAATGCCACATTGTATTAACAAGCTGAAAACTTATTCACAACTTTCCTCCACTTTCTCAGAATAGTGAATGTTTGTTCTTTCATTTCTGTCTTTTAAGTGAAGAAAGGCAAATATTTCCTATCATGTTTCCTTCTGATCATTTCACTCTCCTAAGAAATCTTTAAGAAGCTACTATTATATAGGGTGGAGCAAAGGTAAGTTTACAGCTGTAAGTACATGAAACAAAAAGTTTATTCTTGTATTAGTATTTATTAACTAGAGGCCCAGTGCACAAAATTCATGCATGGGTAGGGTCCCTAGTAGTTGCCAGCTGCTGGCCAGGGCCTCCCTTCCCCCTGGCCGCCAGCTGCTGCTGCTAGCTGGGGTGGGGCCATCCAGGGGGAGGGGCCATAGGTGATTGCCCAGCAGGCCCTGCCGCCTGGCTGAAGTCCCAGGTGAACTCCCTGGCGAACTCCCATTCGAGGGGACAATTTGCATATTAGGTTTTTATTATATAGGATCATTACATTGTTTTCTATGTAAACAACTGTGAACCTACTTTGTCCCACCCTGTAATATACCCAGCAAAGTTGTTTTGATGTTGTAAGTTGACTTAAAATAAAAAAACTCTGAGTACTATTTTTTTTACTTTTCTGGAAGCAAAAGATCATCAGTAGAGTTGGCAACAGAAAAACAATCATTTGCCTAAGGAAGTGGAAGATCCAAACTCTATTTGAAATTTTAACATCCTAGTTAGTTTCCAAGTATCTCAGGTCCATAGGGTTGGCAGCTCATGCACTCAGCCTGCAGACTTGGAAGAGAAAAAGCAATCACAAGCAATGATAAAAATTTTAATTTAAATGAAGAGAAAGAGAAAAATTTAAATTTAAATTAAGTATTAACATAAAAAGCTCTTGGTATTGACTTAAATTATTTTTAGAAATATTGCCTTCATTTTTGTTGTGTTAATTTGTGTGTGTGTGTGTGCATGACTTGACCAATTAGTCTCGTTTTCAGTTTTATTTAAATATTTATTACTAGAGGCCCACTGCAGGAAGATTCCTGCAAGAATAGGGCTTCCTGTGGCCAGAGCGAAGCAGAGAAGGGAGCGAAACCCGCCGAGGAGGGCTTCCCTCCCGCCTCCGCGCCCCGCTTGCTTCCCTCCCACCTCAGCTGCCCCACTTGTTTCCCTCCCACCTCCGCCGCCCCGCTTGCTTCTCCGCAGCTTTGCTCCCTTCTGCAGCGTTTAGCTTCCTTCTACATTGTCTTCAGTCTTCGCTCCACGCCCGTGTATGCAAATTAACCGCCATCTTTGTTGGGTAATTTGCATACTCATCTGATTGGCTGGTGGGTGAAGCAGAGTGACACCAATTTTCATGTCTCTCTTTTATTAGTGTAGATATTTATATGAAGCACATATTTACATGTCCATAGGAAAAAAACTGGTCTATAAATAGTTGATTTGAATTAAATGGGCTTATATTATGTTATTGAGGAACAAACTTGACACTCACCTATATCAGTCTTTTACTATAAATAGACAGTTCATATTATTTCTGAGTAAGAATTTAAAAATTTTAACAAATAATTGAAATGTGAAAATTGAACTGGAATGCTTGATGTTCCTCTGAGCAGGATGATTCCCGGGTCCTGGTCCAAAAGAGTCAAAGAAGGAAACTGTGGACAAAAGGTGGTATAGTAAAAGATGGAAATTTATTGAGAAATAAGCACAGACTCCCACGTGGGGAGGGGGAGAGAGTCCCACTAAGTTCCTTTTTTCTAAAGATTATAAAGGCCCTGGCATCCCCTCTGATTGGTCACTATTCCCTCTAATTTGGTCACTATAGCAACTTCAGAGCTCAAACCTCAGGTGAGGTGTGTGAGGTTCTCCTCTGCTTCTCCCTTATTGTTTTCCTATTCCCTTTGGGCTCTCCTCTTCCCTCTCTGAATGAGTGGCTTCCTTCCCTTTATTCTGTAAATATATACCTTCTGCAGCTCCCAGCTCCCTTATTCTATGGAAATGTACCTTCTGCAGCTCCCAGCTCCCTTATTCTATGGAAATGTGCCTTCTGCAGGTCTGTAACCCTGTGATTTTTCCATGGATCCCTTAATTCCTAAAACCTGCCTATTTGACCCCTAAAAACTTCTTTCATATTTTTTCCATTTTTTCTGCATTTCTACTTTTCTATCAAAAAAAACCCACCATGAAATGAAGAAGAAAATATGTGTGTGTGGGGGGGGGCGGTTAAATAAAAATCTGATGAACATGAACATCTAGGAATCTACATAGTCTTCAGTATGACCCACTCTCTTCCAATTCAAAAGAAAAAAAATAGGCTTACTCTCTAGATTTGTCTCCTCTTAAACTTGTGTTTTTCTGATGATGTGGGCAGTGTCTGCATTATAATGCTAAAATCTAAATAAATCCTAGTGGCACTGGCAGTGGGAGTCAGCACTACCCCTCAGTTTCCCCATGGGCAACAATCTCTCAGCAGGCTTCCTGTCTGCACAGCTTTGTAAGCTTGCAGAGTCCCTGTGGGTGAACAACTGCAGAGGGAAGTTTAAGCTGGAGAAGACTCAATCTCTTTGCACTAGGAAAATAAACACACAGTGATAACTCTGTTTGTGTATGTGGGAGCTCTTTTTCTGCTCAATTTTTTAGTTTCACTTAGTCTTTTTGTATATTCTTTGCAAAATATATTTACATGGTCAGGTTATTATATTGCAAGAATAAGATACCATGGATCTGATTGAATACTGAGGGGGAAGTGCTAGTGATGCTATAAATAGTCATTGAGCCAACCAGTCAATTAACACTCACTCATTCATTCTTCTCTAGCTCATGAGTTTTCAAATGCTTGGTTATTTGCTGAGTGTACAGTTCTCAACAAGCTTTACAAATGAGCTTTGTAAAAGTGGAAAGGAAAGGAAGGGGATACACAATATCATCAAGCGAGGTGATACAAAACAAGGAATCAAGTGAAGCAAAGCAAAGAATCTCTCTTGACATTTTCAAAATCTATTTAAGTGAAAGAGACAGGGGACAAGAATTTACAAAAAAACCTTTTTCACCTGGATGTAGTTTTCCATTTACTGTAAATCTTAGCCCCTGTCACTGGGCAACAGCAAACTTCCCGCTGTACTTAAACGTATGTTGTCTGCAAAGCAAACAGGTGATATAGCAACAATATTTAAATTAAAACTAGGAAATGGAATACAAAGGCTATATTTGAAATTCTATGTGCAGAATTAGTCTCCGAGTGACCCTACTGCAGAAAAGCAAACATTTCCGCCTCAGAGAAGGAGCAATGCACATACCAAAACAATCCATGCTACTCTTTTTTTTTTTTTTTAATCTAGAAGAAAGCCCTCAGAGGGAGCTAGACTGACAGTAAATGCTGCATCAGAAAGTCAAAATGGCAGTGAATAGGAATATCAACGTGTGTAATGTTGTGCAAAGATAACCTCCTTCACATATTTTAGATGATGCAAAATGATGACTATGAAATGCTTTTATTGCAGCTATATCACTCTTCATTTCTTCTTGGGTCTTACTTAAGTTGTTGACTTTTTCATCTGTTTCTTCTAGCTTCTTGTAGAGGTTGTCGATTTTTCCCCCATCCGGTTTATGCACTCTAGGACCCTTATTCTGAATTCTTTTTCTGTCATGTTGCATGCCTCTGTATTACTTAGCTGCTTTTCTGGAGAGTCCTCCTTCTCTTTCCTTTGGGGGTTTCTTTGTCTACCCATGTTTGATCTCACTGACATATCTAGACGTTGAGTCATTCAGTGGCTGCTCCCTGGGTGGCAGTGAGTCCTTGGTCTGTGGTTGCTCTTCGGGCGGTTGCGGAAGCAGCTGCTCTTCAGTTGACGGCAGCTCCTCTGGTGGGTGCTTTTCACAGCTGTGGTGGCTCTTCTGGCTGGTGGGGGGCGGTTTCACGTACAGCTGCTGTTCCTTGGCAGAGGGTATGGTGCTCAGGAGATTACTGTTGCTTGGATCTGCTGCGGTGATTTAAGGGCACAAAATACAACACAACAAGGCACCACGTACCAGGCACTAAACACAAATATATTCACAATATTAATAACCCCAAATAAAGGCGACCACCCGAATTAAGAGAATTAGGGGATAAGGCAGAAGGAAAAGAAAAAGAGAAAAGAGAAAAAAGAAAAGTATGGACCAAAAAAAGGAGTGTAAAAATGAAATTGGGAAAAAGAAGGGGGGAAAATAGAAGCAAGAAAAGAAACAAAAAAAGAAAAAAAAGAGTGAAAAGAGAGAATGAAGTGGAAGAGGGGAAGAGACTTTTTATATGATGAGAATACTCCTATAGAACCACCACTAATCCCAGCAAATTCCAGCAACAGCTCAGATGGATGCAAACTAGAAATAACCAATAATGTAACGATGAAAGTAGAATGGAGAACACTAATCCCAAAATAAAATAGAGAGAAAATAAAATGGCACTTTAAAAGATGGTAAAATGGTAGCAGTAATAATATTGGTTAAAAATAAGAAGGTAGTAATTAAAAGGGTAAAACCAGGTGATGGAAAAAGAGGAGAAAAGAAAAGAAGAAAAAAAAGGGAAAAAAAATAAAAAAAGAAAAGAAAGAAAATAAAAAAAATTTGGTTTCTTAGTTAAAAGGTGAAAAAAGAAAAAAAAATTGCAGTAGTGAAGGTCCTTCGGTTCTTCTATTCTTCAGTCTGGCTCACCTTTAGTCCTGCCAGGTATTCAGGAGAGTGTTGAATTTCCCTGTGATACACTGTTCCTCTGTGTTGTAAATCACAGTCCTTATTTTAAAGCAGGCCGGATTTTGTTTCCCAGACTGCCTTATTTTGTGTTTAGCAAAGAGTCAGTTTGTGGCTCAGCCTCTGGGTGGCAGTGTTCTGGGCTTGGCCTCTGAGGCTATATGGCATTGAAAATCCCTCTATAGGCCAGACCCTGTTAACCCCCGGGTGCTGATCAGATTATTTTAATCCTTGATCTCATTCAGGTTGGAATCTGGGTGTGGTTGTGCTCCTTGCCTGGGGGCTGGGGGGAGGAGTCTCACTCTCTGGAGAGAATGGCTGCCTCAGTCCTGGGCTGAGGGGCGTCTCAGCACTCAATTCGCTTCCACCTCTCCTGGCCCCCCTTCTCTCCTCAGTCTCTCCCCCGATTCCACTCCTCCGCACCCTCTCCCTCTGTTCAGCACAGGTGAGTGTCTATATCCGAAATGTCCCGTGAACAGGATTCCGCGAGAACAAACAAACAAACGCCGGCCGCGGAAAACAGGGAAGGCTTAGTCCCTGTAAACTCTTCTTTTACGGGCACTGCATGGTCAGGTCAGCTCTTCAGGCTCAGTCCTCCATGATCACAGAACCCAGCTCTCAAATCCCCCGGCGGTGCCAGGAATCCCGCAGATCGCCTTTCCCCCGTCAGGGGCTGTGCCTGTCCCAAGGGACGCGGCTGTCTGCCACGCGGTCTCCCTCCGACCCTCTGGGCTCAGAGGTCTGGCAAACTTTCCTGCCCAAATCCCTGGTTTTTTTTACCTTTCCAGGGGAGTTCTGCCCTTCCCGGCTGCCGACTGTCTCACCAGCTGAGCAATTTCGCCAATTCGGGGTGGGTGTTATTAGTTTCAGCTGCTCACTCCATTTGCTCCGGGACACGACCCGGGACGCATCTGCCTATATCGCCTCCATCTTCTTTCTCCCTGGACCTGAAATGCTTTTATTTTTTAATAAAGAAACTCACTCCTTGTGCTATTGTATGTAGCAACCAATTCTACCTTTTTTCATGAAATAACTTTTCCAAGGGCCCAAACATAACTATTAATGCATTTTTATGTTTCATATCACTTCTACATTTTGAACCAAGTTCTAAATTAGCTCTACGAGTTGAAATGAATAAAAGGAAAGCTTCCTTTCTTCTACCATAATGGCTAACACAACTTTTATAGTCCTAGCCCATGTACAAATCAAGTAAGGCGTAAGAGAAAGAAAAGGGGCTTTTTGTTTAGAAAGACAGGGTTTAAAGCCAACTTCTGCTACTTACTACCATGTGATCTTGAGCATGAAGCTTCAATTTTTTGATCCATAAAATGTAATGGGAAATAGCTACTGATACAGTGGCTGCAAGAATTAACTGAGGTAAGACAGGGAATGTACCCAACACAGTGCATGTGCGGTACACAGTTAGTGTGTGGTGGCAGCTATTACACTGCTGGTGTTTCCAGAATTTTTTTTCTCTTTATTCCGCTTTAGTTTATCTCTTCTTACTCTTTTTAAGTCTGTTCTTGCTTATGATTATCATCAGATAATTGCATTTCATAATTTGATCATCAGACTACTTTTTAGAAAAAAGTTGAGCTGAAGTAGAATCGCTGGGTCATAAGGTAGTTCCTTTTTAAATTTTTTGAGAAACTTTTATACCATTTTCTGTAGTGGCTGCACCAATCTTTATTTCCACCAACAGTGCATGAAGGTTCCCTTTTACCCACATCCTCACCAACACTTGCTGTTTGCTGTTTTATAGATTAAAGCCATTCTGATACGTGTGAGGTGAGATCTCATTGTGGTTTTAATTTGCATTTCTCTGATGCTTGGTGTGACTGAGCATCTTTTCAGATGTCAATCGGCTACTTCTGGGTATATATTAGAAAGAACCCAAAACACTAATTTGAAGGAATTTATACACCCCTATGTTCATTGCAGCATTATTTACAATAGCCAAGCTATAGAAGCAACCCAAGTGTCCATCAAGAGATGAGTAGATTAAAAAAGCTATGCTACATATACACAGTAGAATATTACTTGACCATAAAAAGAACAAAATCTTATCACTTGTGACAACATGGATAGACCTACAGGTTATTATGCTAAGTGAAATAAGTCAGTCAGAGAAAGACAAATACCACATAGATTTAATGTATATGTGGAATCTATAAAACAATATAAATGATCAAACAAAACAGAAACAGATTCATAGATACAGAGAACAGGCTGATGACTGCCAGAGGGAGGGGAGTTGGGGGAAAGGGTGAAGAAGTTGAAGGGTTTGAGAAGTACAGATTTGTAGTTACACTCATGGGGATGTAGAGTGCAGCATAGAAAATATAGTCAATAATATTGCAATAAATATATGGTGCCAGCTGGGTACTAGAAACATCAGGGGCCTAACTGGTTTGGCTCAGTTGATAGAGTGTTGGCCTGCGGACTGAAAGGTCCCAGGTTCAATTCCGGTCAAGGGCATGTACCTTGGTTGCGGGCACATCTCCAGTAGGAGGTGTGCAGGAGGCAGCTGATCAATGTTTATCTCTCACTGATGTTTCTAACTCTCTATCTCTCTCCCTTCCTCTCTGTAAAATATCAATAAAATATATTTTTTTAAAAAGAAAGAAAAAAAACATCAGGGAGAACACTTTGTAAAGTGTATGATTGTCTAACCACTGTGCTATACACCTGAAATTAATACAAAATAATATTGGATGTAAACTGAAATTTTAAAGAAAATTTTTTTAAGTTGAGCCTTTGGTTAATCCCACAATTTCTTGACAACACACAAAGGATGTATTCAGGCAATATAATTGGCATTTAACTAAGCAGCCTAGAATGCATTTCTACGAGTGAGTTTTTACCTTTAAAAAAAAGCAGAAATTATAAACCTATAAGTTTATATAAACCAACAGGGCTGTCGATATGCTTGACCCACTTGTCATGAAAACCATTTCAAAATCCAAATAAAAATCAATTTTGTCACATCAGAGTCACATCTCAGTCATCATTAAAAAACATCAAGGTAACTGTAATGGCAAACTAATGTTGGCTATTTCCAGAAATCAAAGCCACCCTAAAAGGAACAAGATGAGACTCCACTGACATATGTGCAATAATACAAATCAAGGCATGTTCTAAAAGAAATCTCTCAGGGAAAGTTAGAAAGTTGTGTAAATTCTACCTGGATGATTGACTATCTTCAAGAGCACAACCCTTAGGGTATTTGTTTAAAAATAATAATAAAACTGTCAGATAAACTTTGCTCCCGCTGTTACCCTGCATCTCCTCCCTATACCTGTACATGGGAAGAAACGTCAGCCTGTGATGGATGCTCCTTCCTGCTCTGCTCCAGCCTCGCTCTTCACCAGCATCCTGGTTATGCTGTCGTTTCTGCGGCTGTGCAGCCAAGCCAGCTTTCCGAGGGAGTAGCAGCCAGCTGAGGAGCAGAGGTAGCCATCTGCAAAAGCTCATCTGTCTGGGGGAATAGATATTTATTGTCAGTCCAGTCAGGGATGATTCACAACGTACATCAGTGGTGGTTGCAATGTTATTCATATAATATTTAATAAGTTTGTGTAATTGGACCAAGTTTCATTAGGACTTGTTTCATAAAAAGACAAACATTTCTCCAAAAGCAGGCATCCAGCTGGAGGATGCAGACTGTTTATTTAATGTTGGAGAATACGCAGCCACAGAAGTGTAGAAGCCAAAACAAAAACAAGCTTGAGCAGTTAAAAAAAGTGCAGCAGCCAAAAACGGGGCTGAGTGGGCAACAGCAAAGACAGGCTACCTAGTGGAAGCTCATCTTGCATTCAGTCATTCAATGCACAGAGGTCCACTGAGCAATCCCTAGGTTTTTGTTTTTCAAAAAATGTATCTTAAATACAAAGACCAGTTCTCACAATATTGCTTCTCCATTACAGCACTTGACATAGATTGGTGTTCCAGTTCTTACCAGTTATTTTGCGTGTTTGTTTTTTAAGTCTTTGCCTATGTCAAAATGTGACAAAATGAAAGACATGGGTGCAAAATCTTGTTCTTCCACTCTAGTGTATAATTTGGGTAAGGTTCCTAACCATTCTAAACAAAGTTCCTCAAATCCAATGGGGAGAAGGCAGGAGCAGGGTGGAGATCATATGGAAGAATAAATATGTCAAAGTACACCAGCAATAACCAATTTGAAGATACAAAGAGGAAAAAGATATCAAACTTGTAAATAATTATTAGTTACCAAGAAATAATCCAATTCAAAATATGTGTGATTTATATAGATAATAACTATGAGCATCAATTGAGAAATATAAAGAAAATATGAGAAAATAAGATAATTGGTTTTTTGTGTTTTGTTTTTTGTTTTTGTTGGGTTTTTTTGGTTGGGAATGTCAATTATTTGTAAATTTTTTATGGATTAGTCAAATTCTAAAAAAACTCTCAATGAGTTTTTTGAACTTAATAAAATAATTTTAAAGTTAATTAAAAAAAAATAAATATATGTAAGAATCTTTTGGAAAAGAGAGTTATAAGAAGGTTGTCCTACTAGTTATGATAAAATATTGTAAAAGCAAATCACTAAAATAATTTCGTACCAATGAAAATATGAAATATGTTAATCAACATTAATTCTGAGTATTGGAAATGTGGATGATTATTATGTTAGTCTTTGGATTTTTTATTTCTTTCTTACATAGGTCTACATAACTGTCAAATTCACTGAACTGCACATTTAAAATATATGCTTTTTATATCATGTTAGTTATAAATCCAGTCATTTTTAAAATGTAAGTCCTAACCAACAGGTTAGGTTGAGTGCAATCTCAATATGACTTTACTTGGCATTTCAATGATCACTCTAAGAGTCAAGGATTATGGCCTCCCTAAGCTTCCAAAGGGATTTTGGATAACTCCATGTTCATCTCAGCCCTTGAGTTATTCATTTACTCAATAAACATTTCTTGATTCTCTACAATGTGCCAGGCACTATTGAAGTTATGTCCTTCCCTTCCCCTGATTGGTGGAATCTGGAGGGTGAATTTATTCAGGAAATGTCCTGGCCAAAATCATCCTCCCAAACCCAGAAAGAAAGACTAAAGACATCAAAAGAGCAGAAATAGAGGGCCAACAGGCATGCGTTTCCTCATGTCCTTTGGTTGTGACTAGTAACTAACTAGACACATGTTATTAACTATACTAGAGACCTGGTGCATGAAATTCATGCATGGGTGGCATCATTAGGCCTGGTCAGCGATCATGGCCAGACCAATCAGGGCCAGGCCGGAGAGGAGGCGATGGTCACCAGGCTGGGTGCAGAAGGAATGGATGCCGGATAGGATGTCGCCGCTGCCATCGTCAGCACCCTGCCACCAAGCGGTTCCTCCCCACTGCGCAGTTCCCTGCCTCCCCTCCTTCTCCTTTCCTTGCCGCAGGGGTGGGCAGCGGGCTGATCAGGGCCTGCTGGTCAGGGGGAGGGATGGGGCACAGGAGGTTGGCCACTGGCCCTGAGGAGGAAGCTGGCCCTTGGCCCACCCTAGGAAAGAGGCCATGTCTGCTGCCACTCGCTCCCAGTTCCCTGTCCCAGCCCGGGCCGGCCTTGATCAGGCCATTGGGGCCTGCCTGCTGGGAGAAGAGACCGTGGCAGGTTGGCTGGCGGGGGGAGGTTGGCGGTGGGAGCGCACTGACCACCAGGGGGCAGCTCTTGCATTGAACATCTGCACCCTGGTGGTCAGTGCGCATCATAGCAACCAGTTATTCTGGTGGTTCTGGTCACTTAGGCTTTTATATATACAGATTACCACCTTCTGTAGCACATGCAATGGCTGAGCATATTTGCTGGCCCTGTAGGCTCTTTAAAAACACAACAAAGGTTCTACAGAGGCCTCCTGGCCTGGAGAATAATGTCAAGTGCCACGTCC
>NW_006383015.1:1497643-1509603 GCF_000327345.1 Myotis davidii | reverse complement strand
GGAATGAAGTTTTCAAAAGCTTCTTTGCCTTTTCTCTCTTCTCCTTCTGTTATTCTCATTTCCTTCTTTTCTTTGATTTTTGTTTCTTCCCTAAACAAGTAAGCTCCCAAACTCTCATTTCCTGTCTTGTATTTAAAATATTTTATATACATAAAATAGAATCTTATATAAAGTTGTGAGTGTCCTTTATAGGGCCTTACTCCTCTAAAAGAAAGCACTGATACATGAAAACACTTTTTAAAATAAATAAAACCATGTAAGAAGAAATGTCCCAATGTGAAAAGAAATCACAAAATTCAAATTTTGAGAAATAAAACAAATCAGGGAAATTATAGATGAGGAGAAGTGGTGACCTCCCATCAAAGTATCAATTGAGCCCAGCCAGCATGGCTCAGTGGTTGAGCGTCGACCTATGAACCAGAAGGTCACAGTTTGATTCCAGGTCAGGGCATATGCCTGGGTTGCAGGCTCGATCCACAGTAGGGGGCACGCAGGAGGCAGCTGATCAATGATTCTTTCTCATTGTTGATGTTTCTATCTTTCCCTCTGCCTTCCTCTGAAATCAATAAAAAAAATTTTTTAATAAAAGCTTCAAATAAGAAGCTTAAAGGGTAAAAACTATTAATATCACTGCAAGCATTAAGTCATAGACTGGAACTGCACAATAATGATACATTCATAGAGCATGGGATAATTATATGGTTTAAAAACAGAGGTCATATTTAAAAACAAAACAAAAAAGCTGAAAAATGCCAGCCTAATATTATCAGTAATTTCAATGGGTACATATGAAATCAGATATCATTAAAGCTTTAGGAAATAAACACCAGGAAAAAAACATGCCAAGATATGATTATAAACAGTAGTTTATTAAAATGACTTATTCGCATATTGAGGAGGTAAGTATTTCCACAGGACTTGGCCAAGGGTCTGAATGATTTGTTTCGGTCATTAGACAATAACTGAATCATGAATAGAAACTAGATTTTCCAGCTCTTGGTGCAGTGGCCTGGCTCCAGACCTATGAACTATACAGTGTACTTTAAAAGGTGCCTTGGACTTAAGAGTTCTCTAAATTACTTCATGGATCGCCTCTGGCTAACAGCAACTTAAATATCACTTCCCGTTGTATCAAATTAGCAGCTCTTCTAAGCAATGCATGCTTAATCTTTGTTGTTTATTTCTCACTTGACTCAATGGAGGTCATTTAATATTGAATTTTTTAAGTAATTTTGTGCTGTTAGGATCCATACCACGAATTCAAAAAAGATAAATCAGCATATTATTTTTAAAGAAAAAAAATCAAAAGCTTGTGTTTTAATATGTAGAATACAATAAAGTCATTCTCAGAGCATAATATCAGTATTGATTTATGGATTAGTTGTTGTAGATAATCACCCAAAGAGCTCAGAAACCCACAAATCCTTCCAGAGGAGGCAACTTGTCTGTTTCTTTAGAATCCACTCCTTTGTGCCCAGCAGGACACCATGCCCTAAATAGGGACAGAAAGTTTGCTTAGTATTTCATATAACCAAAGGTGGTATTATTTAATTTAACAGAAAAACACACATTATGGTAATATAGGAAGGTAGCACAACTTGTGATATTGAGAGTGTTGCCACTCAAATTACTAAACAGAATTCTGGCCCATGTCAAAGAGTGCCAGCCTATAACAATGGTGGCATAATTTTGAAACTGATACACCATAGAAGACACTGCTGCATAGGAAGTCTTACCCAGGTTAATTTCATCCCTCCCTAAGGGTTCTTATTTTTCTCTCTTATCTATAAATATAGTAAGTATCCAGAAGTTGGTTTACTAGCACTTGTGAGAGAAACCCACATAATGTTAACAAAGTACATAAATCCTTCAAAGTTGTTGATGTGGGTAATTTATGAAGAAAGGAAGGAGCTATAATAATACCAGGTTCAATTTGCAGGGTATCACTCACAGAGATGTGAATCAGTTCAACATTATCCCATTTTGCTTTCAGAGTAAATAA
Source organism: Myotis davidii (assembly GCF_000327345.1). Taxonomy (NCBI): domain Eukaryota; kingdom Metazoa; phylum Chordata; class Mammalia; order Chiroptera; family Vespertilionidae; genus Myotis; species Myotis davidii. The sequence continues at coordinate 1,507,601 of NW_006383015.1, read as the reverse complement.
TCTATTCTTATTGATTATTGGGAAATGTATTTCTTAGTAACTTTCAATTTTAAAAGTTCATATTTTGCAAACTTTAATAAGAACTGGAAAATATGGCTACCTAAGAATTACCAGAAATAGAAAGTGCTTTATTAAATCTATAATTTCAGGGGGGAAAAAATGGACATACTTCAGCTTTGTTAGTAAATTAGCATGAACACTCTACAAAGAAGATAGCAGTAGATAACAACACTGCAAGGCAGAGGAGGGAAATGGTAACACATATAAGATGCTTTAAACACTAACTCTAACTCGGGTTAATTTTTTTTAGCATCCCATAAACATTTATATATTAGTCTAAAACCTATGACTATGGCAAAATGTCTAAATGTATGTTCTATTTCTTTCAAATGGAAAAGGTAAGGTTTGATATGAGAGATCTGAGTTTGAATCCTGATTTCCCTCTAGTAAGTTGAATACTTTTGAAGGGCTGAGTTTTCTGAGATTCATATTTCCCACCTGTAAACAGAGATAGTAACACCTTCTTCAGAGGCTATCTGGGATAGCATGAGAATAACCTAGTGCAGCCCTGCTGGTGGGGCTGGGTTGGTTGGTGTAGTCCTGTGCACCAAGGGGTTGCTGGTTTCATACCCAGTCAGGGCACATGCCCAGTTGCAGGTTGCCAGTTCCATTTGCAGGCAGCTGATTGATCGTTCACTCTCATGTACTTTCTCTCCCTCTCCCTTCCTCTCTCTCTAAAAAATCAATAAAGAATCTTTAATTATAGTAATAATAATAATCTAGTACTTGGTGGAAAGTAGATACTCTATAAATGGTGATTCCCTCCTTTCCCCTCAGGCTAGGGAGTGAGGCTTCTAAAAATTTTGATTCCTCTGTAAATTAAAGAATTCTACATACGATGGACACTCAATAATTGCTGAGTGATGGCATCAAAACATCTCAGCAAGACTGTGATTATGCAGGTTTTAATCACCACTACCCCCAACATGATTACAACTATAGATCCACAAGAAGGATTAATGATCAAATTAAAGAGCAGTAGATATTTGTGGCTTACATTGAAATTAATCTTAATGATTCTAGAAAAAAATCTCTGAATTTGTCATATAAGATCAAGAGCTCTCCCTCTTCCCCATTATAACATATCTAAGTTAAATAATGTCCAAATATACAAGCATACAGTAGACTAACAATAGAATTCCATATTGATTTGTTTGTCCAAAATGCATAAATAGCAAATCTTATGGAGAGTTTTATGATGTTAATAGTTTGCCTAATCACATCATTTGGAATATAACACTTTCTCTATTTTAAAATGAGTGTAAAAAAAAATCAATATTCTCTCCCTGCACTATCTGTATGCTGCCACCACATGATGCACTCATAATTTTCTAACAGTGATGTCAAATCAAAACTGCATCAAAGTGCCACCTACAATGGCTTCATTCAGACTTGCCATGAGATTATTGCTACAATATGAACTACATTTGCATACATTAAAATACAGCAGAAAAAGTTGCCACTATGCATGCTAAATAGTTGGTTTTCTTAAACTTAAATATCTCAGGTGGTTCACTTTTATTTTCCAAGCCTCTCAGGGCATTTTACTACATTAAAAATTGCCTGCATCCAGACAATTATTTGCAAAATCTCAAACCAACAATACCTTTGCTCATTTGTGATATTGTCTCTATTTTTCTTTGTCTGTTTTCAAGCTGCAAGGCTGCCATGGAAGCTGCATCTTTGTGAGTTCATATCCTCCTGCTGTTTCCCTTTCACCTCAAATCAGCCTCCCCTGTTGCAAAGGGCATGTGCTAATGATCCGAGTCACAAGTGAGAATATAAAAGAAAAAATGAAAAGGCTATAATCACCTTAATGAAATGAACAAGGGAGGTTTTAGACTGGAAGTCATCAAGGCTTTGAGTAGTAGCTCTGTTACCATTCAAATGCCTCTTCTGCTCCTTACCTATGCTCCTACCTGGAGCCTGGGTAATCCAGGACCTTAAGCTTGTAGATTCTGCCAGCTGGAGATAGCGCCAAAACCCACATGTAGGAACTGTTATTCATTAAGCACACCGTTCTATTTTAAACCACACTTCTGACTACAGGCGGGTGTTTGCCTAAAGGTAGGTCATTGAGAGTCAATGCAAATGAAGGCAGTTCCCCAGCAGGAAAAAAAAATTAACTTATGGAACTTTGTGGACATAGGTCTCTCTCAAAGTACCACCGATGGTGCTCTCTAGGATGTAGCCCAGTCACCCAGGTGCTGAGCCAAGGCCTCTATACTGATTACTCAGAGTGGAGGGTCTCCCAGTAGACTGCTCACAGGGTGCCTGCCAGTGACTCTGGGGTGCCATCATTGTAAATAGAAATAACAAGGGTTGCAGTAAGAGACATGGGGCACACTGTAAATTATGGTAAGTACATCAGGAGTCACTCTTCTACTTTGAGCAGCGTTCACTGGAAACTATCAAATACGAATCATATTAGAGGAGATGCCACCCCTAACTTACCCTACCTTATGAGCACTTTAAAGTCATAAAAATAGAGTTGAATGCCTCTCTAGGAAACCTGGGACTTAAGTTCCACAGAGAATACAACCTCCTTCCCAGCTAAGACAAAGAGATTGTTCTTGTTCACAAACTCCATCTTGAAATTGGAAGTTTAAAAAAAAGTGGAGGGGATCCTCTTTAATGATGTCTCAGTGGCTCTAGACCACTGCTTCTCAAACTTGACCACACATTTGGAATCACATGGGAAGTTTTAAAAAATACAGAGGCCTGGGGTTCCACGTTCAGAAGTTCTGGTTTCCTTGGTATGGGATGTCTGGGCAAAGACTAACTAGATGATTTGATTATACAGAAAAGTTCGAGAGCCACGGCACTAGACCAGTGTTCCTTAGAATGTAATGTGCATGGGACTCACCTGGGGGCCTTGTTAAAATTCAGGTTTCATTCAGTAAATCTTACAAGGGGCCTGAGATTCCAGGTCACTGACAAGCTCCCAAATATTGCCAATGCTCCTGATCTGCAGACCAAGCTTTAAGTACCAAAGCTTTAGACCCATTGTAATGCAGGCAATGAGAGCATAAACCACCTTTATCAATCACCTGTAACCTTACCTTAATCATAGCAGCAACCTGTTCTGATAAAGGAATAGTAATGGTACAGGGCCTATAAAATACCGACTTCTGCGCATGGGCCACGAAGTTTCAATCGCACTGTACATGTGCGCCCGCACGTGGTGTTTTCTGGAAGAGCTACACTCAAGGGGCCAAAGAGCTGCATGTGACTCGCGAGCCGGTTTGCCGACCACTGGTATAGGCAAATTGCATATATTTATATTTGCATACAGTTGAAAAAGATACTGAATTATCATTGCCAATCACTACGTCTGGCACTGGGGTATTTAGGATAAATCTAAATAAATGCTATTTGCTCAGTTGGAGTGGTTCAGTGGTTGAGCATCAACGCATGAACCAGGTGGTCATGGTTTGATTCCAGGTCAGGGCACATGCCCAGGTTCAGGCTCAATCCCCAGTAGGGGTCACGCAGGAAGCAGCTAATCAATGATTCTTTCTCATCGTTAATGTTTCTATCTCTATCTCTCCCTCTCCCTTCCTCTATCTAAAATTAAAAATAATACACACACAAACAAAAAAACTCAATAAAAAAATGCTACCAAAGGTGAAATAAATGCAAAGGTATTAATTTGGTGGTGATATGTCTATCCTAGTACCTTTTGAATTATTGTGTTTATATGAGTGACCCAACCCATTTTATTTTTTATTCCCCCATTACAAGGTTGGAAGCAAGATTTTATTTTATTTATTTTAATCCTCACTCAAGGATATGTTTATTTATTTCAAAGAGAAGAAGGCAGAGAGAGAGAGGGAGAGGGAAGAAGAGAGAGAAACATCGATTAGTTGCCTCCTGTAAGTACCCTGAACAGGAATTGAACCCAGAACGTTTTGTGTATAAGACAATGCTCCAGTCACATGGCCATGGCAAAAGCAAGATTTTAAATGGTATCTGCGTATCAGACTCCAACAGCTTCTCATACCTTAATACTAAAGTACATATATATTATTTTATATCTATTAAAATATATAAATTATTTTTTTCATTTTTCAATATATTTTTTGTTAATAGTATTATAGATATCTCTCATCCCCCCCATTTCCCCTTCCTCCCAGCCCCTACCCAAGCCCCCCAGGTTATAAAGTATTTTTAAGAACATAGTAATTCATACACTACTAAAATCTAAAAGTGATAGGCTATACTAGTAATTGGGAAGATCATTTCTGCTGACTGAAAGGTCAAAGAAGTTGTATTAAGAACAAAAATAAAGGGCTACCATGCTTCACTTCAATAATGATACCTTATATGTGCCATGCACTTGTTTTAAATACTATATACAGGGTGGGGCAAAAGTAGGTTTACAGTTGTTCATATGGAATATAATACAATAATTAGTAAGTAATAATGCAAAAACAAAGTTTGTGCTTCAAGTACTCAACTGTAGAGCTCCTTTCTCCACTCTGTATCTATTTATCTAAATATCTATTTACATAGAAAGATAGATAATGAGTGTGTGTGCATATCTATATCTCTATACCTATATCTATATCTATATTCTCATTTAACCCTAGAAGATATTAGTATACCTTGCTGTCCCCATTTTATATCTGAAAATAAAACACAACTGATCATGTTGTGACCCAACCATAAAATTATTTTCGTTGCTACTTCATAACTGTAATGTTGCTACTGTTATGAATCATAATGTAAATATCTGATATGCAGGATGGTCTTAGGCGACCCCTGTGAAAGGGTCATTCGACCGCCAAAAGGGTTGCGACCCACAGGTTGAGAACCGCTGCTCTAGGTGAAAGTAATACTTTTTAAGATATTTAAATGGTTTACTTGATTCCCCACCTTTCTAATTCCTTTAGAATGCTTCAAATGTAAAGGAATCAGAAAGAACTTAGTTGGTCACAGGATTTCTAGATCAATTGCTACCAGCAGTTCCCAGATAGACTTGGAGTGGGAAGAGGAGTGTCCTATGGGCCCTGAAGAGCAGTAGAATAGTTGCTTTGAGGGATTTCTAACCCAAGGAAGGGAGTTGACTTGGATTAGAGTTCTTGGTTCTCAGGAGTTTGGCCAAATGATGGATATAGTACAGGTTGCTGCTAATTGAGGGACTTCGTTTTGTCTGGAGCCTCTGGTGAATGTTGAACTTTCAGCAGCTAAAGTCTGGATTGATGTTTGTGGTCTGGATATACTGCTGAAGAGTACAAAAATACCAGAGAGAGAGACGCCAAGTTAATGGCTCCTGCCAGAAAGAATCCTAAGACATGCTTAGAAAACTAAACTGAACCATTTGAGGTCCCATCCTGGTGTCTTAAGTGCTGAGAGTATCAGAGTCAAACATTAGTGGTATTCCCACTGAAGTCAGGAATCAACCATTGCTACTCATTGTAACCTAGAAATAGAAAGTAGCATTCTCATTGAGTTAAATTTTTCTTTTAGGAGCTAATGATAAAGACTATTCTAAATCATAAAACTAGACCCTGGGTAATTAAAACAGAAACAAGAGAAATGCTCACTAGCATTGCTATTTTTAACAACGTTCTAGAAATCTGAGCCAACACAAAATTAATAAGAAACAATGTATGTACGTATTGCTAAAAAAAGAAAAAGGGACAGAGAAAACTATTTTCATTTGAAGATGACAAGATGATCAGAATCTTTGTAAATCAATAGAAAAACTATTAAGAGATTTCAGCAAATTAATGTTATTTTATTAATGTTATTTAGATATTTTACTAAATTAAAAATTTTAAATCTGTTTATGGTACAAACTATAAAATTAAATGACAAATTAGGGGAAAACATAGCAAATAAAGATAAAAAATATGTTAACCTTAATAAATTAAAAGCTTTATTAGAAACAAATAACATAAATAAAAGCATGTTGATAGCATAAGCAAAGTAAATAAACATAAATACAACTGCATATAAAAATCTCTTAAATAGAAATAAAAATGTAAATATTAAAATAGGAGCCAGCTATATCAATTTGATAAAAATATTTTTTCAAATATAACATTTATCAAAACCCATACAATATATAACATCAAGAGTATACCCTAATGTAAACTATAGATTTGGGGGGATAATTATGAGCCAATATATGTTCACTGGTTATGATAAATATACCACTGTGGTGCAAGATGTTAACAGTGGAGGAAATTGTACATGTAGGGAATGGAGGGGTATATGGGAATTCTCCTGATGAGGGGAGAGGGGGTAGGGAATAAAGAATCCTGGGCAGGTGCCATTAAAAAAAAAATACTATTTGGAAGTTTACAAATATAGTAACAATATTTTCTCTAAGTGAGATATTGTAATTTTTATTTACATTTTTCCTTTTCTATTTCTGAATGTTCTTCAATAAACATATGACATACAAAATTTAAACACAAAATAAATATTATTTTAAAAAATTATTACTCAAGGCTAGCTCAACACATGAAAGCCAATCAATCTATCACATTAGCAGTCTCTAAAAAAAAAAACAACTACATGCTTATATCAATTCATGCAGAAAAAGTATTTGACAAAATTCAAGATCTCTTCATCATAAAAACTCTCAGGAAAGTATGTATAGAAGGGAACTTCGTTAACTTGATAAAAGGTATCTTCAAAATTGCCGGGGTCCAGCCCCAGCAGGTCCAGGGGTCCCCAAAGGTGTGGACCGAGTCGGCGAAGAAGGAATGACACGGAGACAGCGTTCAGTTGATCAGCAGCCTAGGCAGGATCTCTAGCCAAGTTCTAGTCAGGATCTCCAGCGAAGTTCTGGTTAGGATCTCCAGCCAGGTTCTGTGGCCATGTTCTCTCGCTAGGTTCTCCAGCCAGGTTCGGGTTAGATTCTCCAGCCAGGTTCGGTTGCCAGGTTCGGTTGCCAGGTTCTGTAGCTGGGTTCTGGCACTTAGTTAAGAGGTTTTATTCCCTCCCTAACTTCAGGGGAAAATCCCTACCTGGGGAAACAACCTTTCTCGGAGAGGTGACCTTGGTTAAAACACATAGTGCCAAGAAGGTGAGCAAATATATTAAGAACAGTATGCCATATATGCCAGGTCCCTTGAAACAGCAAGGATGGACCGGCTCCCGGCACAAAATAACTACAGCTAACATCAGACTCCATGGTGAAAGACTGAATACTTCTCCCTGAGTTCAGGAAGAAGAAAACTTTAGACTTCTACCATATTTGTTAAGGAGAAGCAATGTGATACCTTGCAACTCAAAGTGTGGTCCTGGGACCAATAGCATGGGAAACACTTGGGGCATGTTAGGAGTGCAGAGTTTCAGGCTAAGTCCTAGACTTACTGAACCAGCGTCTACAGCTTAGTAAGTCCCCAGATAGTCTTTATGCCCATTGCAATTAGAGAAGACCTTGTGTAAGGTACCAGAATAAGCTTTGGAGCTAGACAGCCTTGAGTTTCATTTTCATCACCAAAAGTGTGTCGCTTTGTGCAGGTCACCTAACCTTTCTGGGTTTCAGAATCTTCCTCTAAAATGTAGAGAAAACTATACCTCTTCTGCCAGGTTGTCATAAGGGTAATGAGCACTGATCTGATGACATCATGTTCTAAAATGTGCCAGTGTTATTAAGCATATTCTTTTAAGAAGCCTGAGACAAGTATGCTATTTCCTTTATAATAACTATAGCGTGCTAGTGAGTATAAGTGCACAGGTGTAAGTGTGCAGAGAGGAAGCTAACATTCCCCAACTGATACAATAAAAGCAAAATCAAGAACTCAGGTCTCCTGAGTGCCAGATTATCATACACAGTTTGACTTTGCTGGGCCCTTATCACAAAGCTCACCATCCCCCCCACGCCCCACTCTCCCACCCCACCCCCAACCAAGGGTGTTTCCTAAATTGCTGAGTTATATATTCCTAGACACAATATCACAGTCAAAGGTAATATTAGTTATAGGTATATAGGCATAGTATTGCTGTCATTTCTAAAGGCCAAGGTGAGGCCTATATAGGACATCTCCCTTCTCAATCTACCTTATTTATCTTTCCAAACTTTAAAAACAGAAGGTCCTTATTTCAATCTTATAGCTTGTTGGTTAGAAAATTGGCCCCTGTACACAGAGGGCAAAGAGAGACTGAGGAAGAGGCAAAACATTCCAGATTGGTAGGTGACAGTTTAAATATGCAAGGGAACTAATTTATGAGGGTCACCTTCCACCCCTGGCCGTCAGAACCTGAAAAGTTTATCTAGGGGCCTTGACAGAGTTCAGTCATGTACATAATTGATATGGTCTCAGAAAACACCCTACTCTTTCAAGGATAAGTCTTTGAAATAGTTCCCAGTCTGGAATGGTGGGCAAATACACATTCCAAGGACCAGAGAGGGGTGAGGAGCTTCAGGTGTCCCCAGGTCCAGCTCAACGGTCAACCAGGGATCATGTCCTCGCGATGACCTCATCCCACAATAGCTCTGAAAAGAAAGGTAAAAATATTTTATCAAAGTGAAAATGTAATGTGGCAAGTGGAAAAGACCTGTTCTAGAACTCGCTTCAGCTCTAAATAGCAATGAATAGTTCAGAAAAATGAATTCCATCCTTCAATTGGTCAACAATGAAGAATTAATGAGACTAAGGAGTCAGAACAGGGCTTCTTACTTTTAATTCTAATATTTCAGGAATCTTAAAATCATCATGTTCTCCTCCTGTCTGATTTATGACCATCCTGCTGCTATTTTAGCCATTGTCCCTTTTTTGTCCTTAATGAGGATATAGAACATTTGGTCACCAGTTATCTTTGCAAAAAGTTCTCATGTCCTTATTCAATCATCCTTCAACTTTGTCTTCATCAACTTTACTCAATTTTATTATGAATAAACCATTTTTCCTGTTAGCTTCCACTCCAAAACGATACCAAATCCATCTCCCATTTTTGTATTTGCCTTAAATCCTTTTCGTTCCTTGTCAAACTTGCTCTGGGCATCTGAAAGTGGTAATTCTAGAAGGACTTGTATAGCTCCCATCTGCCACTCTAACCTGGTGTCTCTCTTTACAACACTGAGGATGGCCTTCTGTAGGGCCTGACACTTGATCTGGAGTTGTACCAATATGTGCCAGGGCCCACTTCTCAGTACTGCCATGTTGCCCCACAATAATCCCAGACCTGTGCCCATCAGACACCATCCACAGTGACAAGAGAAAAATGAGGGCACTACAGTGAGTTTTCTTAAAAGCTGCGTTTATGTCCACAGAAATAGTTGCCTTGTATTCTGAGGTTATATCTCTCTTCTGTTTTTTGCACACATTCTTTGTTTTGCTAGAATAGTATAATACCACTAGAGGCCTGGTGCAGGAGATTTGTACACTGGGAGGGAGGGGTCCCCTTAGCCCCACCTGTGCCCTCTCGCAGTCCGGGAGCCCTCAGGGAATGTCCGACTGATGGCTTAAGCTGTCAATTGGACATGCGGAGGAGGGAGAGGCTCTCACCACCACTGCTGAGCTCACCAGCCTTGAGCCTGACTTCTGAGTGGCGCTCCCCCTGTGGGAGTGCACTGACCACCAGAGTGCAGCTCCTGCATTGAGTGTCTGCACCCTGGTGGTCAGTGCACATCATAGTGACCAGTCATTCAGTTGTTTGGTCGATTTCATTAGCCTTTCATTATATAGAATAAGCTGTAGATGAGGCCCCTTCGAACCATAAGAAACGCAAAAAATTCACTGTTAACTCATTCTGGAACTGTTCCCACTTAAAATCAAATTGCCCCCCCCTGTGGGGCATGTGCTGCATCTTGGGAACCACCGGGCTTGACACTTTTCCTCTCTGACCTTCATTTCTGAATACATATGCATATACCATGGGGATTGTGATCTCTTCTCTGCCTACCTCACTGGGTTGTCATGAGGAGGTTCTGAAC